>NC_133819.1:141053382-141362757 GCF_047830755.1 Zonotrichia albicollis
ACTGTTTAGCGTTTTATGCTTTATAAAGAGAAATATCTATACATGAAATTGTGTCATTATTATTATTATTATTATTATTATTATTATTATTATTATTATTACTACTATAATGAAGTCCCATAGATGGTGTTTCAAACCAGATAGATAGATATATAGATGAGCCATTTTAACTGGACTGAATATTTTCTTTGGGAGAACCTAGACTCTGAGCTCAGTTCTTTGCAGGCTGCTAATGACAAACATGTATGGTTATTATGTTACTTATGCTACTCAGACTGTGCTACACCAAGACATTACAATCAAAAACCTGCGGTCCAAGGCACATTTTCTGTGCCATGAACTTGCTTTCCTGCTGCCTTTTATTGTTTCCAGACATATTTCCTCTCCTTTTAGATTGGAACACACCTGTTTTTTGTTGTTCTTAAGGCTAAACCAGGGAAAAGATCAGTATTCAAATTCTCTCAGGGAGGTACTTTCCTTAGTCATTCATTGATGCTTGAGATCCCTTGAAAGACTTGGTATCTCCAGATTTTACTATCATATCCACAGATACCCTAACTGCCTATTAAATACAATAGGGTAAGACATATATTGGAGATCATGTATATCAAACTGCTGTGTTGACATAAGTCAGTTCAGACACAGAAAAACAACAGTCAGGCACATTATAAAGTCTAATATAGAAAGTTTTTTTCACTGTGAAGGGCAAGTGGTTTTTCTCATCTTCCTTCTGTATAGAAACCCAAATAGTTTAATTATGCAATTCAATTAGAATATGTTCTAAAATGCGTGTAAAAGAGATCTTTCCCTTCCCATAAAATATGGCACACAAATCTTTTCCAGAAATCAACATTCCTTTATAGACCGTTTTTCTTTCCTTTGTGTGCTTCTGCCAAAAGGATGAGGGCTGAGGGAGGTCCTTTCACTAGTCAGTTTTTTGAGTGACAGTCATCACACTTAAACACAAATTTTACTGTACTGTAGTTTCTTTTTTCATTTACATGCTTATGTCCAAATAAAGTAAGTGAGTTCTACTTATAAGTTCACATTTCCAAAAATACCTTAAACAGAGAAGAAATATAAACATTCAAGAAAACTCTGTTGCACAGGTTATAGCATGGTTATAGTACTCCAGATATCAGAGACAGAAATAAGATCCCTGTGTTTATCCACTATCAATAAAAAAATTGATCTCTACATTATCTTCTCATCTGTGACACGTATGGTGCTGGAAGGAATGTCCCATGAGTACAGAGCCTCAGGCTCTGCCTCTGTCCGCTAGCTTTCCCTGGGCACATTGAGTGCAATGTTTTTCCTTTCATTGCTCTCTTTTATCTACTCTTCTGAACATCTTTGTTCCTCTGTTTGGTTTTCATCTGCCCTGAACTGCTGCTGTGGTACTGAATGCTGATGAAACAATAAATTATTCCTACTCAGAGGTTATTTTTCAGCTGTATTTTTTAGCATAACATGACTATCTTGCCGTGCAGGGAATCTCTGCATCCATGACAAGAGCAACTAACTCAACTGTTTGCAAGTACCCTGGATGTGTGAGGGATTGCAGGCACGGATCAATACTGTAACACAGACAGAAGACAGACTGATAATGTGACACCCTTTCAACTTGTCACTGATTCTGACTTTCTTCCTGCAATCTGAATGCCCTGCAGTGTAACTGCTGCTCAGTCGCAGCTCTGTCATTGTCACCGTGCGGGGACATTCCCAATCCCATCCCTTCTCTGTTGGCTTCCCAAACCAGTCAGTTGACATTTCCAATTCCTTCCTTGACCTGAGTGTGTCAGCTGCCACTTTCAACAAAAATGTATGGTCAGCTACATTAGCTCAGGGTTTTTTTCTGGTTTTGTTTTTCAGAACTGGAAGGAAAAAATTTAAAAACCTTAGGACTGAAGTTGCCCTTTGAGGTAACTGAATCCACTTCCCTTCACTTAATGGGACTTGTAGACCACAGCAGAGGTGGTCGTGTGAATGCTTACATTTGTACCATGAAGGCACAGTAAACAAAACAACTTTTAACAGTCAGAAAAATAATAAAACACTTAATCAGAGAAAACAAAATTGTATTTTGTCAAATGAGGAAAAAATCTCAGGAAATAAAGTCTTCTGGGGAAAGAATACAGTTTTTAAACTCATCTCTATTTTTCACCTTAAATAAGAGAATATGAAGGCAGAAGTGCTGAATTTGAACAAAAACAAATAGACATGATGTATACCTCCATTAACAGGGACAAAAGTCAAGTTTCTTTCACAAGCTTCTTAGCAATTCAGTTTTAAAGGAGACAAAATAATTCAAAAAAGATTTTTTAAAATTTTTGTTTGGCATCTCTGTTAGACAGTGGCAATAGGCAGAATGTCTGGATTCTGTATTGCTGTGTAGTATTCCATCCCCTCTAAATTATGTTTGAAATCTTTCAAAACAAAAGCTACTTTTTATTTTTCTTAGTTCCATAATAATTTCCTCAGTGACTGATGTAGATAAAAAGCTGTGTTTTTTCCCACAGACAGTGTAGACCTCTTGTTTCCCCTTTCCATTTCACAATATTTCATAATGATCCATCTTCTAGAACAAATACAAGATGCATTCAGCAATTTTTCCCATCACTGCAACACTTGACAGAATATAGATTGAAAAAAAATCAGTTCAGAGAAGGTGAAAGTGATGCAGATCAATTGTTGGAAGCAGCTTGACGAAGTGGGAAAACTGAAGCTTTTTCAAATAGTGTAGTGAGCCATCACAATGCTGCTGATATTCTATGCAGGTACTGATTTTCACTGCAGAACTTAAAGTTTACTTTTTCTGTAAGAGATAAAAACTACTGGGACTACCAGACCTGCTAGTGCTGTTGCAACATCAGAGAAGCACATGAAATATATATGTAAAATATATGGCTAGTAGCTGAAGATAGGGTTCTTTTTCCATTTATTACCATAGTATAGAACTTCTGCTTTTACACCAGATAACTTTATGGAAAAATCCACAGGATTTAACAAGGAAATAGCATCAATTTACAGAAATACTATTTTCCTTACAAAGAGGATTTTATTTGTTCAAAAATACAGTACATATAATTCTTATTATAAAAATTTCTAAAGAGCTAAAATTTCCCATAAATATAATTTGCACCTAAAGGCATGTGTAGAGTGATTGCAGCAGGGATGTTTTTTTTTTTTTTTCCAGGACGTGTGTTACAGCTGTCTCTTTGGCTTGCATCTGTTCACCTTTAGCTGTGATGCTATTGTCTGGGTATTCAAGGTGCTTGCTCCTTTGGGAGTAGTGTCTTGTCATGTGAGACATCCTGGAAATCAGCATCTGCATCAAACAAAGACCAAGGACTGAAGAGTGGTTGCTGTTGATAAAGAAAAGGCAGCTCTGCCATTCTTCTATTAGGCTTTTTTTAAATTATCTACCCAGCATCCCCTTACTCTGATTATTTCAATGGACTACTTCTTAGGGGGGTTTTAGGCAGAGTTCACAGATCTTTTATTTCAGGCAAGAACAGCCTAGATTTGAGAGCACCTCTGCCCTGGGCCCATCTCTAAAATGTACCAGAAAAATGGACTAACTGAAAGGGATCTAAAGGGGTGGATGGTTGTTTCAGTTTACTCTAAGACCACAGCAGGTGCCCACACTACAGTTCACAGGAGGCTGCTCAGCTGGGTAAGCACATCCTGCGATTCCCTCCCACCTGCCATATCCAAGCCCCAACTGCTGGCAGTACTTGAGGATTCACCAAGGAAGCACTAGAAAATAAAGAATCAGTGGTGTTACTACTGTTGATGATGAAAGGATTCTTTTATTCAAAAGACTGGATCCAACAGCATCACATTATCTGTGAGTTTCTCTAGAAACTCTTTAAGAATAATAAAGCAGAAAAATGTTTTGCAATTCCATGACTTTAAAGCTGAGTAACATTTTAAGATGTTGTTTCAAATCCGAGTGTTGACATTTGGATTTTAAGTTCTCTATAGGCTTTTTGGGATTTATCTGTTTAATATATTTTTTAACTGCAGTAGATTGACCTTGGTTTATTGCTCAGGTACTCTAACCCACTTCTTAGTTGGAGTTCCCTGGAAGGTGGGTGGAAAACTCATGCTTATCATTGTCAAAACAGGTTTGACAGGGGAAAATTTTGTTTATTACCAGTTAAAAAGAGAGTTAGATGCTGAGAAATGAAGGCACAACAATACAGTCTCCCTCCCCCACAGGCAATACAGAGGGAGTGGGGGCTATAGCCAGTCTGGAATAGTTCCTTTCAGCTACTTTGTCCTCAGACTTTTTCCTCTGCTGCATCATGGACCCTCTTCATGGGCTGCAGTCCTTTTCTACTCCCATGAGGGAACTGCCAGGCTGCAGCTTCCTTTAGGACTTATGTACCTGCTCCAGGGTGGGATTCTCCATGGTCTGTAGTGTGGATATCTGCTCCACTGTGATCTCTCCTTGGGCACCTGGAACATCTCCCCCCCCTGCTTCTCTAACCTCAGTGTTAGCAGGATTGTTTGTTCCACTCTGTCCTCTTCCCTGCTGTGCAGTGTTTTTTATTATGTCTTACATAAATTCTCGCAGACACCACAGACTGCTCTGCCAAGCTCAGCTGTGTCCTGCAGTGAGTCCATTTTGGAGCCATCTGGAAATGACTGTCCAGCACAGAGAAGTCCCTGGCTTCTGCTCACAAAGGCCATCCCTGCAGCTGCCACCATTACCAAAATCTTGTCCCTTACATTAAACACCAAAAAGTTGTTGGATAAATTATATTTATTGCAAATATATAGTCACACATACACTGTTCCCAAACATACTGTGACTTCTACACTTCTCAAGTTGGTTACAATTGATGGTTGGTTACAATTAACGCAGAAGAAAAAATAAGTGCAGAGACAACTGCAGGGATTGATCAGCAAATTGTGATACTTCCGGTAGGCATTATTTTTTAGGAAATTATTTTGTATTTTTCCTGTATTTTTAGATTAATATAAAAAGAAGCCTGTTAAAATCTACTGTTCATGAAGAATAGAGTGGCCTAGCACAGACACCTTTTAAAAGTCAATAAATTTAATCAGTTAAAAGTCAGAGTTGGGGCAGACCTAACATCAAGATGTTTTTTCCTTTATTGTTGTTTTTCTGTTTTGTTTTGTTAGTATTACATCTACGTATGGAGCTGAAACAAACTCCAATAAAAGTATAAGGAGGTAAATTGTGTTCTCATTGAAAATATAAAGCAATGATTACAGCACTTTACTGACACAGTATGAAGCAAACACACTTAGCAGGGCTACCAGCCAGTGTGCCAGTGGGGAGCTAAAGATGATAGGAAATTATTGAGGACCTGATAAGAACTGACAGAATCCTAGGATATATGTTTTACTTATCCTATTAGAAAAATAGAACAATAGAAATTCTATTCCATATTTACATTAGAAGATAGGAATGCACAGAAAAAGCTATAAATAATGCTTGACTGAGAATCCCTATGAGCATGCCAGTGGGTGAGAAAAAAGTGCTCTCTCCATGGTCTGGGAAATAGGTGAAAGACAATGACTCAAAGGTTGCCAGCACAAATGGATCTGAAAACTCTCCTGCAGTAGCCCCAGGCTATATCTTTCACCCTGCTCCTTTTGATTTTCAGGTGAATTCACATGCCTATGAGTGCAAGCACCAGCAGAAGGATGGACAGAGCTGCATTTGGGAGGAAAAGACCAAGAACAGGATGGGAGGAGTGACTGAGGGAACCGCTGGTGCTCATTCTGGAGAAGAGGAGGCTGAATGA
Organism: Zonotrichia albicollis; assembly: GCF_047830755.1. Lineage (NCBI taxonomy): Eukaryota > Metazoa > Chordata > Aves > Passeriformes > Passerellidae > Zonotrichia > Zonotrichia albicollis. Next base: position 141,059,166 of record NC_133819.1, read on the forward strand.
AGACTGTATCAATCCCTACAGCTACCTGAATGGAGGTCCTGGAGATGGGGAGACTGGTCTCTACTTCCTAATAACAAGCAATAGGACCAGAGGAAACATCCTCAAGTTGTACGAGAAGAGCTTTAGGATGGATATGAGGAAAACATTCTTCACCAAAAGGCTTCCAGAGCATTGGAACAGGCTGCCCAGGGAAGTAGATAAGTCACCATGGCTAGAGGTATTCGAAAGACATGCAGAGGTAGCGCTTACGGACATCAATTGGTGTTGAACTTGTTTAATGGTTAACAGTTGGACTAAATGATCTTGGAGATCTTCTCTAGCCTAAATGATTCTATAATTCTATGTCTGAAATTAATTTTTTTGCTGTGGATTATTAAAATGTTTCTCCACCTCTGTTGTTGCACACACAAACTTTGTCCCAGGGCCCTCTTCTGCTTTAAAGGAGCACAGAAATGTAAGAGCCATCTACAAACAGGAGAAGAAGTTTTTCAAGAATGGACAGGATATTCCTGTCACAGAGCTTCTGGTAATCGTATATTTTACTATTTGGTTATACCACTAAGTGCCCCCACACACCCCTGCACCTCCAAAGAAAAGTACCTAGCACTATATTTGTTCTCTTAAAAAGCCTGACATTCAGGAATTCTGGAAATGTCCCTTCTCACATTGCCTTTACTCAGAAGGAAAAAAATACCATAATTCAGAAAAAAGTGAGCTTGTAAGGTGAATTAATATGAAAAACATTGTTGTGAGAATCTGCAAAATTTGAAAATTTCTCTCCAAATTGTCAATGAAGTGATGGTTTGGCATTTAGTGATATTAGTAAAGTGACATGAAGAGCTGTATAACAATTCAATTTTATTAGCAAGCTCTATAATTTTATTAGCTATCAGAATTACAAATATTTTATAATATAAGGCATCAGATGACAAAAAATTTAATATTTAAGAGGTTAGGTTACTTGCCCATGCCACATTCATACACACATTTTAAGGCAGGCTCCTTCATCTCTAAAAATTTGCTTTTCTTTCAACTTTTCAGGAGTCCAAGCACCATCAGTTTATTGTCACAAAAACCTGACCATGTTAAATTTTTGCTGCTGACAGCCTGAGTCAGGAAAGCAACATAGATGGTTTACTCTACCTTGCCAAGAATCATTATTCCGCAAGATCTCTTCCTTTAATTGCTGACAAGACCAGAAGAGCTTAAACAGGTATTAGAATACTAGTACAGTCTATACCATTGCTATTAATAGTAGCATTGATATTTTCCAAAGAAAAAAATTCTGAATAAGGGCCAATTTACATATGTATTTATTCATATATCTAAATATTAGCTGGAACAGAAACCTGGGATTTTTTAATATATCAGGTCCTATTCATTTCAGTAATGCGGTGTCAGTATACTGCCAACATTTACAACAGAAATGTCACAGATGGTGTGTTTAAAATAGAGCTGGCAAATTCACTTGCTTCGCCTGAGATGCATTGAAGTGGTGTTATACTTTATGGAAAAGCTGAAAATCCTATTCTAGATTAGGCTGAAAGAAATTGGATTAACTCCTCAAAAGCAATAATATATTTTTTAGTCATGTGAGGACCTCACTCAGAAAGGTACTTAACTTGGGAAAATTAAGGGAGAGTTAATAATGTACTTTCTGTGGCAATATGAGCACTTTTTGTATTTTAAGTTGAAAAAAACCAAACTTACATAAATTCTAAATTTAATGTAAAGTTGTGGCTGAGGGGAGTTACAGGTAGGTGAATTTAAAATTGCGGGTTTATTTCACAAGTCAGAAGACTGGTTGTGTAGATGCAGATGCTGCAATTTTGCAAGCTGTTCTTTTAATGGATCTCAGTTAGCAAGGGAGAAGTTAGATCAGTCACAGCCACTGAAAACTGGATTTTTGGGTTTTTTTGCTGCCATTGAACACTATCAGCTGATGTACTGATGATGTAGAATAGTCTGAGACTAAGCAGTGGAAGAATAATGGACTCTAAAGCACTGGTTCAGGCTAATTTAAATCAATAATAGAATGATAAAGCTTTTACATTCTAACATCATTTTTCTTACCATAAGTGTAATAAATATGTTACTGATGTATGACGGTGGTTTGGTTTCATATTAACTGACAAATGAGAGTCTAGTTTTACAGTTATAGATACAGATCAGGCATATGCTTGTCCTGGTACAGAGCTATACTATAGCTCTATACAGCACAATACTAACATGGCTAGCAGATACATCATTATTTCCAGTAATGTAAAAAATTTCTGAAGTTGACTTTATCTATAATAATAAATTATTATTACTATAGAAGAGCTGGGGAAAATCAACAAGGAATTTTGTATCATCTCCTGATTTAAATATGTAAGAATATTTTAATGTTAAGGACTTGCAAATTAAATTCTCCTTTCAATTTGATCCTTAATCAAATTGTTACCAAAATTTAAGAACTCTTTAAACGTGGAAAAGAGGTTTAAAAAGGAGACATTGTTTATTCTGTGCAGGGTGCAAAGTGGAAGTTTTCCACAAATCAATCACACCAGAGAGTAAAAAGCAAAATAATTTCTACACTAAAATTTACATAAACCCACCTAATACTGAGTTACCACCTACCTAGTCATCTAGTTTGTGTAACCTTATTCAACACTTGTTATTGCACCTGTGTGCTCCTCTTTGGGTCTCTGGTGGTCATCTAGGAGGTGACCCTTACCCAGTTTCAGGCAGTTCAGCTAGGACCTGCAAAACACAAGAATGTGTGACAAGCAGGATGTGATCTGCAGCTTTGGAGTCACATCTAAAACAATTGCCAAGCAGGACTAAGTACAAAAGGTTTCCATAACCATTAAACAGAACCTACTTAACACACATGATAAGATCTCTGAATGTGCAAAAGTGGAGTTAAAGGAGGGAATGATACCATCCCATTGACTCATATTTACAACAGAGATCAAAAGAAGGGACAGAGAAATCTGCTTATAGTCAACAAAATCAGTTGCATTGATTAATTTGCTGTCTTCTATTGCTGTTCACTCTGCTCCTCACTCCCCTACTGCAAGGCCACACCGAAACCCAAATCTGCAGCTGCTGAGCGATGAGCTACTCAAGCCTGACTGTTATAACCCAACCCAAGGCAGGGTAAGTGAGGTTCTTGTGACCAGATCCCTTGGAGCAGATTAGTGTAAAATGACACTGAATGACTGGTGTTCATATATATCTATGGCAGCTCTATTTTAGAACAATTTGGTTGCACAGGAAAGAAGATGTGTAGCCATTTTGGGATTATCGGAATATAGAAATGAAAAAATATAAAAGTATAAAGAGATCACTTAAGAAAACATATAAGGAAAAAATAGAAAGAGAAATAAAGGTTAAGAATAGATAGCAGAGGGGAAAGACATCACCACCCATGGATTCAGCAATGAGAATTGGTTGTTACAGTTTCTATATCCAATGTTCAAAATGCTGGTCTCGTTCCTGATCCACGAGGGTGGGGAAGCTCATACAATATAATGTTCAATGTGTTCATGTGGGAGCAGCCAGGTGTCTCCCTTGGGGCAGAGGGGGTTTACAATATTTGATGTAGCCCGGGATCATGGACAGTCCTCTGGTGGATCGCCCCAGAAATGAGTCTGGGGGTACTTCAGGGGTCTTTGATGGTTTATGACACCTTTTAAGACTTGACAGATGCTTCTCACACCAGCCAGCATGGTTGAATGAGTTATGTCACTCCTGAAGGGATGAATACCTTCAGGCCTATGTGTGAATATGAATGAAGGCCTGGACATCTTTGCCAGAGAGGTGTAAGGGGGAGGTTTTACACCTGAGCCAGTTGTATAAAGGACATTAGCATCATTAAAACCATTATCCCACCTCCAGAACTTGCTTATCAGCCTTACCTGGCTCACAACTCGGTCTTTTGCTAATTAAATGTTTGATGAAGCCACCCTCAATGGTGGAGGTCTTCATCTGGCCTGTTCTGGAGCAGATCAGATGTTTTGCCACCACACACTCAAAAACTGCCCTCCTTGCCTTGATTTGGATGGGTGTTTATGTGTGTGTGTGTGCGCAAACCTTTTCTCAGCAAAGCACCTGCTGCTTCTGCAAGTGGCTGATTGCTTGAGTCATTAACCCTTGCCATTCCAGTCCTTCATTGGCCCATGGTTTGTCCCCTGCATGCCTCCCCCAGGTCAGACACTCCCATGCCTAGGCAGAAGCTGGATCCCACCCTGGAGACACTCTGCTTGCTTGGCTGTAAGGGCAGTGTGATAGCTTGGCATCATGGCTCTCAGCAGCTGCTGATATAACCAGCTGTGACACCACAGTTCTGGCCAGTAAGTCATTTATATGTTGTATCACACATTCCTCTATTCCTTATTCTACTCTATCATGCATCCTGAATGCAATTTTAATTGTTTGTTTGTACACTAAACATGCATTGATATTTTCATTGTTAAAAGCACCACACTTTGCAGTCATTCAACATATCTTCAGAGGATGTATCTTTTGATTTCTCCTTTTAAATACTTTCTTCACATAACGCTGGTGTTTTCTACAGGCAATCTGCTTTGGTTTTCAGTTACCTAACATAACTAGTTCCATACTATTTCAGTCGCACAGCTACAATGATTTGAGATCAATTCTTTCAGGCTGGCATAACATTTCATTATCTTGAATAATTTTAATTTGATTTTTAAAAGAGATATTTTTAGAGTGCTTTTCTTCCTTAAATAAATAAATGAAGCAGTGCCTCTACTAATGCAGATGTACTAAATATGGGTCTGTATGTATTAAATAACTAGCTACAAACAAAAGTATATTATTTTGAAATGTTATTAAAACTGTTTTAAGTTGTCTTCATTCATTGTTGATACAGGAGGAAAAATATGACTTGGTTCTTTTTATTCTGAATTCTAGGAAAATTTGAACATTGAGGGTTTTGAGATTCTCTGTGTCTCCTTAAAGACCTGTGAACCTTCATTAAGTATTAGTTACTTCCTTTTGTGCCATGTGGTGTGTCTACTTGTCCTTTCAAAGCACTTTTCCCTTCCTAATATCAAGACCATTTCTATGACTCTGGTGCTACTGGTATAAGGTCACTTTTCATCTACAGTTGATCTTATTTAAAGAGGAGCTTAGAACCATAAAGCCTTTACAATCCCAAAGGGAACACCATTTGTTTCAGGAAATTCACATTTAAAAGTATAAGTGCGGTTTAAAGATTTGAATTTTAAGCACACAAGAGAGAAAAGTTTTATATAACTCTGCATACAATCTCTTTTGTGAGTAAAAAAAGTTCACCTATTTTACCTACAGTCCTTTTTACTTAATGTTTCCTAAAAAAAAAAAAAAAGGTTATATTGTTCTGTCACCTACTGATTATTTGTTTTAAAATCCTACCAGATTGTTAGGTTGAGCTGTAGTTCAAGGAAATGACAGGAAAAAATATTGTATGAACTGTTAATATTTTTGTCTGTATTCCATTAAGGATGTCTTGAGTAATCTAACTATAAGAAATATTTTTGTTGTACAACAATATCTTTCAAGGTGAAGCCTGAATTAATTAGAAATATAATCAGGTTTTATACCTTTTCCACTATTCAGTCTGTAACTCTCTTAGGCTCTACAAACAATTCATTATAATTCAGCAGTATGATATAAAAGGTCTTGAAGGTTGTTGGGTTATTTTATTCACCTCCACTATCTTTTAAAGTAAATTCATATTCATAAAACCTAACACGTTTCTTACTGTCTGGAAGAAATTCTTCTGACAATTGTTTTACGAAGTAAGAGCTAAAGTTAAATATCAAAAATTAGGTTTATAAATTAAGATATAATAAAAAATGGACAAATCAAGGAATGCATAAATATTTGACAAATTCATGTAAACAGTTTTAATGTGGATGGAGAAATAAAAATTATGCAACACTTACCTTGTCTTTATGTTGACATGAATTTAGATCTAATTAACTAATTATGTATTTTACTGCATTATATTGATTTTTTTCACAATGACTACTACTTTAGATTTAGCCAATACTTAAACCATTGCCATTTCAAAAATGACTTGGCTCCTGGAATTTGGATTCAATAGAAAGTAAAATAGGAAAATTAAAATTTACTCTTCTGTTCAACCATTTTGGACATTGGATAAAATTAATCTGATCAGAACATGTTATAGAAAGTGGTTATAATGAACAGTGATAATATGCTCCCAAAAGGTCTCTGATTGTATATCATACCTGATGGTGGCCATTGGCAAAAAATGAAAAACTAAACAAAAGCAAAAAACCCAAGCAAATTGATGATTCTATGTTCCATCCTATGTGATACTTTGAAACCTCTGGTTTTCTTTGGCTAAAAAGACAAGTCTAGCCCCAGAGCCTGAGAACTGAAGGTCTGATTAAGGCCTTCCAACACTAAAAACTTTACAATTTTATTTTACAACAGCTATTCAGTCTAGGAGAGTAGCAGAAAATACAGCAATAGCAGTCTGGTATATACTCAAGTATGAGAAACTACAAGTCAGCAGTGATTCCCTTTGCCTTCTGTGCAATCAGAATCCTCCCATCCAAGAGAGGTCAACAACCATATTGCAGCTTCTTGGTTAATTGGCAAATTTCCTACCTTTGCCACATCCTTATAGTCTGTCTTCTGGGAGCTGCTGGCAAATTTCTGAACAGGAAATCCTGATAATATCGTCTACTAGGATTGTGAGGCATGCTCAGCTCTCAAAGTTAATTTTTGGCTCTCTGGAGACTCACATGTATTCAGATGCACTGGGTATATTTGACTTGTGTTTGAAAGCTACTGTTACTTTAAAATAAGAGGAGTTTATACAGAAATTACAGGATTTGTAGAGCTTTTGTGCAGAGATAAATCGATTTTTTTCTTACATTTGATGTGAACATCATGATGAATATATTGCTTTCCCCTTTTGTTTGTCCAAATTTATTAATTTATAAATTTAAATAAAATAAACTATATACGCATACTGAATGCATTAATTAGCAAAAAATCATCTTTCATTCAGGATTCTTATAGAAACCACAGTTCTGTGTGTATGTATGTGTTATCTGAGGAAATTTGCATTACGTTTTCACTTCTGATTTTTTAATCTTTGTAAATTTCAAACCCAATTCCATTTCTTAGAAGACTGCCGATGCTGCATATATAAATTTCTCTCATATTTTGAGAGAATAGTTGACTAATGAATGAGGAAAAGAGACCTCATTGAGAAAATAATTTGTTAGATACCTGAAAAAATCAAGCTGGACTTATTACTGAACATTGAGAATCTCCAGGAAGAAAAACACCGCATCTGCCAATCTAGGTGAGAAAAACATTAAAGCCAAACCTTCCATGCAATGCAATTCTTTACTTCTTAATTTGCCTTTTGGAACTGAGCACAGAGTTTCACAAATGTCTTCCCTCTCGTGACCAATGACAGGACCTGGGGCAATGGCATGAAGCTGAGTCCGGGGAGGTTTAGGTTGGACATCAGGGGAAGGTTCCCCACCCAGAGGGTGTTTGGGCTCTGGAACAGCTCCCCAGGGAAGTGGTCACAGCACCAAGCTTGACAGAGCTCTCAGATACATGGTGTGTCTCCTGGGGATGGTGATCTGCAGGGCTGGGAGTTGGATGCAGTCATCCTGAAGGGCCCTCTCTAACTCAGGATATTCCGTGATTCTATGCTGCTGTGAAATGTAACTGAGAACACCACTTAGATCTGACTTGTAACATCTCATATAATCTATTTTGGAAAAACTGGAAACTTCATTTCTATTAAGAATAGAAGACATTGTCTGCCCAAAAAAGATTAATGCTGTAAAAGAAATAGGACCAAAATAATGAGCACTGGGATTCCTAAATTCTACATCTCCTCTGGCCTCCTTTAGGTATTAAAAAAAAAAAAAGAAATCCCTTTCCCTCTCCAAGTGCAAGGTCTCATGCCCTGTGTCCTACTAGGTCAGCTCTGCCACTCCCTTGGTATTTCCAGTCTAAAACTTCCTCATGAAAATCATGTTTTCATTCTTTCTTTAAATATTAGTAACATGATGTCAACATTTCTTTTGTCTACACATTAAGAGGTATTTCTGTTAAGTGCATTTAGAACATTTTTTTCTTGTACTTTTGTATACTTTGCCAAACACAAAGGTGTTTTATTATGATGATCATAATGTACACAATTATGAAGCACTTAGGTATACTTATAAAACAAATACATTCAACTAATAAGATGTTGTACAAGCACTTTTAGAGTTTCACAGAAATTCCAATGTCTCAGGGTCTGTTACTTCCAAAAGAAGAAATTTCGGGGGGGTGGGGGGGGGAAATAGTCAAAGTAAAAAGGCTGAGAGAAGAAAGTTCAAATTAAAAGACAAGAAAAATCTTTGATTCTGTAATGTATATATAAAAACCATACAAAATACAAAAGCTAATATTCTAATTCCAAAACTTTTCACAGATCTTATCAAAATGCAATGCACAGTCTTTACCTAAATAATTCACCTCTTCCTACTCAGAGGGACTACGGCAGTAAAAGGTGCAACATGATCCTTAATTGCTGCCATTTATTTGAATTTCTTATGTTAAAAAAAATTGGCTCTGTTCCTGGCTCATGTTCTCAGAGAAGGTAATTTGAGTAGCAAATTATCTTCACAGCAATTCCCAGTGCTTACAGGTAACTTAGATTTGTATGTGTGTGTGTTTTATTTTTAATGGGAGCATTTTCCAAACTATTCTGTGAAATACTTTAATTGATATGCACATAGTGATTTAAGATTGTGTCCACGACTCCATTCTTTCAAAAGGTCACTTGTTTATGACTGTGCGTATACAAGGCACTATTACTGTTATGGCTCCTATTAATAATAATGTTTAATCCAATTCAATTTTATGAGTGGAATACTGCCACTGGCTTTGACTATCATGCAGGTCTGATCAGTAATTATTAGAGTTATCTTTGTATTTATTTTTGCACTATTGTCCCATGCTTAGACATTTCCCTACCCCTACTTCTTCATTTAGTTTACCTTAGAGACTGTTTTACAAAGAAAGTCAATAATTTCAAAATTCTCCTTGACATCATCTATTAATGGGCCTACTGTATCATTTTATTCTCATCTCCTTTTCTTTTCCCAGCTTATTCATAGATTTTTATCTGCAAACCTGTTCAAAATTAGATGACTTTGCTGAATCAAAACATTATTGTAAAGGACTACTCACAAGTGCAGGACCCTATCAAGACTTTTGGGAAATGCACGGGTATTGATGTGAAAACAAAAATAGCTATGTGTAAAACCCACATATGCAGCTTCTGCAGGGCATTTCTAGAGCCAGGCAAAATATTCACCAGCATTTTCTCTCAAACACAACCAGCAGTACCATGAAGAACAGCAGCTCTAACAACAGACACTCCATTGCTGAATAAATATTGAATGATGTGTCTGCTACCATCATCCATTCTCCTGACAATCTACTGGGAATTTGATGCACTGCCTGAAAATCCTCCAGGAAATCTGAGAGGGTTAATTCTTAAATCACATATTTGACATCTATGGGAAGTGTTGTTTACCCTTCTGGTGAATCTTACCTGGCTTTCTTGCTTGGAGAAGTTCAACACCTCTGTGTTCAGCAAATAATTTTTCTTTTAAGACTGAAAGATGATGTATGTGTTTCAAGCATTTTACTCAAACAATGGTTTGAGAAACATTAGTTTCTTGAGAAGTTGAATTTATCTGATTTAAAGGTTATTTAATTTTTATGATATAATGGAAAATTTAGTCATTAAGAAGGTCAAACAGTGTGATCAACATTCCAAGTCCTTCAAGGAAAAAGTGTGTTTAAATTCTACTTTTTTCTATGCTCCGAAAAAAAAAAAAACAACTATATAACCAGTACTCTGGCTAAATTGAATAAGCCTAAACATACAATCCAATGTAGTATTCTGCATGATAAGAACAATTGGCTGCATCGTTGTATAACCTCTGGAATTGTTTCACTCTTTAAATGTAACTTTTATGGGCTTTTTGAACATTAGGCATAGCTGGTAAGTCATATAGCTCTGGGAGGTTTTATGAAGCCCCTGTATGAAACAGTCATATTGTTTCAATGATGAAAATAGAAAGAGTTTATGAACAATAAACAAATTCATTTCAGAAAATTTAAAGGTTTTAAGGAAGAAGTGGTAGCTGTTACCAGTGTAAATAATATAAAGCAATTATCAGTAATGTTTACATTTTTGTAGATCATACCTTATAACCCCAAGTTTACTGGTCTGTCTTTTGTAGAAAAAGTAAGCTGTGCACAGCTAAAATTAACAGAATGTACAAGTATGGAGTTTTTTCTTGATTTGATTGCCTGGGTTTTTTCTTATGTTATAGAGAATTATCAAATGTGATGTACATGTTCTTTACATAACTGGCCTCAGTTTTACCTACCTCTCACTTATTCTGAAAGAGGTATAAAATAATCTAGTGGGAGAAAAAATAAACTGGGGGGGGAGGAAAATGTCTCTTTTCTTACATGCAATCTAAGTGCTGAAGAATGTCTGCAGCCCAAGGTGAGAGAGAGGAAAATGGAATTAAAATAACATTAGCTAGATTATATAAAAACACTATTAAACCAAAAAGAAGGTATTTTGTGAGATGTTTTTAAATCCTATTGCTTGCATTCAAAGAAAATTTGTAATTGTAATTTTTTTGCTATTTTGAATATTAAACACAAATAACATGGGGTTTTTTGTTTTAGGCAAATTCTGCTAGACTTAAGTAATTACTGACTTCAGAGAACAGCAGTTACTTCAGTGAAAGTCAGTAAATAGAAATAAATACTATATAAAAAGAGTAAGCTGCACTAGAAAGAGTTCTACATGAGATTTCACCTCTAAATATAAAATCTCTTAAAATTTAATACTGCCATCAAAACTCCTGAAATGTTTTCTGACTTTTTTGTTTTTCTATTTTCTTTGCTTACAAAACAATGGAAGACCAAAGGAAGCCCTCTTTATAGAAAATTAGTATTTAAAGTGCAGAGTAAAAAGTTTGTGTATTGAAAAAACCATGTTAATCAGGTTAATATTGTCTATAGACATAAAATACTAATATAGAATAATATAGTGCATTAAAACCAAGATGTTAGTAGAATTACTTGTATATCTTAATTAATTTTATTTTCCTTACTTGTTTAGCAAAATAAAAAATTACTTAGAAAGTGAATCCTATGAAGCATCAGGTATTTGTATGCATTCTACATATCCAAACTTCACTTGCTAATAAACTAATGATATTTAACCTGCTCTTTTAGTTACCATGCCTTTAGGTAGGCCTCCAGCTTTCCCAGTGATTTATCTTCCTGGCTCTGCACGATGTCCTGCTGTTACAATGCTGCCTCCTGCTATCACAGGGAATGCAGAGAAGCTCTTTCACTTCTCTGAAGATAATTGCAGGATTTCAGTCTCCAGAGCAACTAATCAATGTTCTACCAGTTTTCTGGGGAACTCAATTTTCCTTAAAAAAAAAAAAAAGATTGAAAAGGATAAAAAGAAAAATCTCATTTCATGCAGTAGTTTCAGAATATCTATACATTAAGGACAAGCAGTTTAATAATTCTGGAAGAGCTAATACTGAATATAATGGATTGTTATGGAAAACATTGTGGTTTTCTTAATTGTTTATTACTGCACTGTATGTACATACATGCTGATACAAAATCCCAGACCAACAATATATCTTGATTGTTGAATCTCTCTTATTTTGAAAAAGTCCTGTCATTACCCACTTTTTAAAGTAATATTAAAATGCAGGCCAAATTTTAGCACTATATCCCCTGCTACAAAATCTGTTCACATTTTTTCTATATGTAATGTGAAATTAAGATATGCTGATTTACACATTTCCATATAATCACAAGTTTAGTATCTACCAATATGCTTATTTACATGAGTAGTACTGTAGTGCTTAGGTTCCTGTATAAACACAGGCTAATGCTCAATATTGGCAGCACCAAATATTACCAATGACTGTAGAAAACAGATTATCTCAGCTAGGTAAACCAGGGATAGCCTCTTTCCAGGCCACAATTTTGAAAGGAACAGAAAAGGCAGAATTAAATTAATGAAGCAAAATAATTATATTAGATAAGTCAAGGTAATGCCTCCCTTTCTTGCTTTCCTCATGGATTATAGAAATAGGAATAGGGATGTGCTTTCTTTGCTTTTTTCTTCTCTATTTTTGTGTTACCTCTTTGGCAGATAACATCTATTTTATTTATGCCATGAGTAGATATGGGGAAGAAGGTGGCTAGGTTTGTCTTGGAGGGGACATTGTCATTTATGGGAAGAGGAGAGATAATGAAGATATTGTGATTTAGTCTGTTAGAAAAAGAGAACCTCTGTCTCTCAGATGGTCTTGACAGCCAAAAAATCGTCCAGTCCAGCTCTGTTGGAAAGGAGCTAAGTAACAAAGGTGAAATGTCTACACTGCTAAGGAGCATGGTGCGATTAAGTCAAAGATTGTGCTTGATGATCTTGGAGGTCTTTTCCAGCTCCAATGATTCTATGTCTTGTCCATCTGCCTGAAAGTAAAAAGTAAAGAGTAAATTGTAAAACTGCAATAGCTCAAACTTCAGCAAGATTTGTCACAGTTGATTCAGTCAGGGATACATTCAACAGCCTAAAGGAAAATTCCTATGCTTTTTGAGTTCCCCTAAATATCTGAAACAGCTGCATGGGACTCAAATATGGGACATATTTGAAAGATTCAGACATTAAATTTCAGAGATTAAACAGTATACATGGGTCATCTCCAAGCAGGATAAAGTTTCCAGTCAGGCAAGTGAATCAAGTCCCTTAATGCTTAATTGCATGTCTTGTAAATCAAGCTCAGTGGTCTTTGATATGCATACCATCCCCCAGATTCTGAGTCCCCAAATTAAAATATAAATACTATTCCTTTTTTATTACATCAGCTTTATATCCAAAACCTCTCCAGATTTGTGTTGAAAACATATTCTCTTCTGCCTTCCACTTCATATGCATCAGCACTGTGACTTACATGCTTGCTATCTTGGGGAAAAAAATGCTTTTCTGTAGGAGAACTCTCAGAAGAGTGTTAGTGTCTCTCTCCTTAGGAGAACAAATTTTTAGATTTTTAAAAATCTAACTTCTGGCAATTAGCTTGTAATTTAAAAAATAATTCTCTATATCCCATCCTCAAGATACAGAAGATTCCAATAAGGAAATTATTTGAAAAAGGCAGAAACAGTTTAGACCTTAAAAAATTTTTTGGAAGAAACCAAGTTTATTGCAGTGACAGAGGTGAAGTTGTAGAATTGTTCAAACTGAACATTTTGTTAGTCCCAAACCTACCTCATGGACAAAAAGAAGCACAGCACATAGCTGGAGGAGGCAGGACCTTCCCACGATTCTTGTCAGGAAATGTACTAAGTTCACGGTTCCTCCTCAGTTTTTGGCTTTTTTTAGTGCCTTGATTCCTTCTTACTGGCTCCCAGCCCTGCTTCTGGTGCCACCTTGCCCAGCTCCAGGGGACATCATGGGTGACTGCCGTCCTCTGGTGGCTGCCAGGTTTATCTGACCTTGTTTACCTGTGGCCATCACGGAGGTTCAGCTCGGGCCAGACAATGGTCCCATGGCCAACAGTTTGCTGTTAGAGCAAGCTGGCAGCAGCTCTGCCTCAGGCTGAGCACAGCCCTGGCAGCCCAAATCGATACCTGCTGCCATTTTCTAGTGTCAGAACTCCATTTGCTGACCAACCAGCGAGTTATGGTGTTTGGTTACAAGTCTGGCCTTGAATTTTCTTTAAATACAGAGCTCACTGGGTACAGTTTAATGATGTGTCTCTGAAGACACATCAACAATAACAAATGTTGGTGCTGCCTGTGTGTATTTGCGCTCTTTTGACAGAAACTTCGTCTGGTAGAAGTCTGAACTGATTGCTGACCCTTTCTGTAATGTTCTGCTGCCTCTCTGTTCCTGCCTGCTTTGAGCACTTTCTTATCTATAAAGATTATTTATAGATGTTATTTAAGCCTAACATGTTAAGCATTCTCTTCTTCAAACCAATGGTTTGAAAGCGATTTCAGTATCAAAACTACAATGCTGCAGATTAATGAATTGCACAAAGCTTATTCTTGGCCTGTTCACACACATCATGTGGGTTGGTCTGTGGGATACATGTTGGCCTTCTAGTAATAACACACAAGAATGTAGTGACCTGACCTATCACATTTAGTATGAGAGTTCCTTTCTCTCTGTTAGACATTTTGAAAGCTTGTGATAATTTAGAATTTTACAGAGCAAGAGACAGGGAAGGATGTGAAAAAACACACTGTAGAGCAGCTTGTTATTCAAGGTGATGTAAGTAGATGCTGTGAAAAAGAATATGCATTGTTGTTGAATTTTAAAAGTTGCATACCTATATATATTCATGTTTCAAAATGGAGGAGAAGAGATTAAGGAAACTAATATTTTTCAAGCTAGACACCAAGTCAAGTTTCATTTTTTAAAATAATTTGTGAATTCTGTCAAGATATATAGAACAATAAATGAAACTACCTTGTTCTCTTGCTAGTCTGGAATGATGCAAAACCTTGAGAAAAAAATACAGTACAGTAATTTATATAGAGAAAAGGGGAGGTATTTTACTGAAAGAATAAGCAGCTATTATATAATTTATTGATCAACTATAAATAATTGTTGGTAAGTATTAGTACTTTTTTAACCTCTAACATGACCTTAACTTATGAAAATGTCTGCTGAGCTTTACAACAGGACATCAAGGAAATAAATGGCTAGAATAAATGTTTATCTTTTGTTCCAAAGCACAACTTAACTTTGTTTGCTCACAAATGGTGCTCTTGATGAGAATAATAAATCTCTTTAGATGGGAGACAAAGTTCATATTTAAAACTGCAATTCAATATGGAGCTACCATGTAAATGAGTTGCCTGACTGAACTGGAAAAGATAAGGTGTTTCTTGTAAAAAGCTTGGAAACATGAGTAAGATGCAAGAGACAGTCAGGGGCAATGGTGTGAGAACTTGTGGGTGGAGACAGTTTAACCAGTATAACAAAAGCTGTGTGTGTAAGCAAGGGAATTAATTCACCCCTTCCTGTGGGCAAGCAGGGGTCCAGACATCCTCAGGAAAGCAAAATCACAAAATCAGGTCCAGCCCATCACCCAACACCACCCTGTGCACTAGACCATGTCACTTGGTGTCCAGCCTAATTTTTCCTTACACACCTCCAGGTACAGTGACTCCATCACCTCCCTGGGCAGCTCATTTCAATATCTAATTATTCCTTCTGTGAAAAATTCTTCCTGAAACTTCCCCTGGTGCTGCTTGTGTGCTTTTGTCCTATTGCTTGTTTCCTGGGAGAAGAGGCTGACCTCCTTTCAGGTAGTTGTAGAGAGCAATAGGGTCACTTATTCCTCCAGAAGAGGAATGTTATAGCTGCAAATGTCCTCCCTCTTACTTCTCCTACCCCCAGATTTATGTTTTAAACTTTGAGCGTGACAGCAGATGGTCTGGGATATCCCTAGGATATCTGGGATATCTACCCTTTGAGTAGATTTTGATGCTCTACTAGGTATGTAGAGGCCAGATGACTATAGCATAAATGTGGGTGTGGGCAGACAACTTGTAAAGAGGTTGTCTTTGCAATATCAGTAAAGACCATATATGCTTATAATAATAGTAAAAGCCTGATTCAGCTTCCCTGGAAGAATATATGAATCCTCTCTCCCACAATAATTGTGCTATCATAGATCTTATTAATAAAGGCAAAGTTTTGGAGATAAAAGTATAGATTAATCATGAGTGAGAATTTCAAGACTGACTTCAGTAAAAGAGATAGCAATCATCTAGACTACACCATTATCTAAATGCAGCAATCTGGAAAAACAGTGTCATGACCATGCTATCATGGGCAGACATTAAATTAATATAGTAGAAATTTTATGCAGGAAGAATAACTTTAGTGAAGAATGAAGAGTCTTGTCTTGCATACCAGTACCAATACAAAAATAAACTCAGAGTGACTTAACCTGTCAGAAAGGTGTTAGTCAGAGTTATTATCATGGAATAACTATTATCCAATAAGTATTAGTGTTCAGACTATTTTGTTGATGGAAAGATTTTTAAAATTCTTTTTTATCTTATGGTTTGCTGTATGTTTTAATTTTGTAGCTCTTTGTGCTTACTGAAACTCAGCTACTGCCATGGGCAGCACTCAAACACAAAAATTTTCTTGTGAAATTGGTATAAAGTTTGGTGCAGGTAATAGATGGAGACAAATAGATTTTTTGAGTAACTGGAAAAACAACATCCCAACACAAACCTGAACTAGTTTATGTCTTAGATGATCAGGTGTTTAATTGTGGATAAACAGTTCTTAATCTAGATTTACCAGAAAAAATTTAGATTCCTAATGAACAATTATTTCATCATTTGCTTTAAATTCATTATTAGATATGAGGGTACCTACAGTCACTGTGGAAGTGAAAGGAAGGCTATATTTTAAATATAACTAGAAGAGGGTTTGGGGCAGTGCTCCTGTGTGAGCAGAGGCAGGGGCTGCACACAGCCAGGTGTGGCTGGTCCCACCTGCCATGACGAGCGCAGCTGAGCCCTTCAGCCAAACTGGTGGTGATTCGGTGGTAAGACATTTTTAAAAAGGCAAAATGTCAGAAAGCAGAGAGGACTAGGGGAGGAAAACAACAAACACAAGAAATGACCCTGTGCCCGCCAAGTTCATACTGAAGGAGGAGGTGCTTCAGGCACAAGGGCAGTGGGTCCCCTGTGGTCCATGGGCAGGATGACATTGGGGCAGCTGTACTCCATGGAGGTCAGTATCAGAGCAGGTGGATATTTCCTGAAAAAAATAGCTCCCATGAAGAATCCATGCTGGAGCAGATGTTACTAAAGTACCACAGCTGGTGAAGGACCCATTTTGCAGCAGGTTTGTCCTGAAGAAGGGCCCCCATACGGGAACAGGATAACAGCCTGAGGAAGGAGAGAAGAATTGTTATGAACTCAATGCAGTGCCCATTCTCCAACCACCCTGCACCCCTTGGGGAGGATGAGGTGGCAGAGAGTAAGAAATGAAAAGGTGAAGAAAAGCTTGGGGAAGAAAAAGTGTCTAGGGGAAGGTGCTTTTGCCTTCCAAATCTATTTGTCAATGAATTTAATTAATTTCCATGATGTCTAGGCTGTTTTTCTCTTAATGGCAGAAGCATCAATTGTTCTTCATATCTTTACTCAGTTACTGTCTTTTTTCATTTTTTTTCTCTTCTTGTCCTACTACAGAAAGGGATTAAGTCACTAGACGAATGTCTGGCAGTCAGCGAAGGCCAACCTAGCATATGAAAATATGATAGGGTAAGTTATCCCTAAAAGCATTTGGATGCAAATACAGTAAAATATTACATTATTTTAAAAATAATTTCTTTATAGATTTCACTGTGTGTGTGTAGTACTTGCAGGCCCATTTTCACCCTCACAAGACCTTCCTGACATGATTTTTCTTAGTTTACCTGTTGCTCTATTAATTATTTCATATATTTTTAGTTGCAATACAGCATGTCCAATTAATTAGCCATTAAATAATCACAGGGTATCGGCAGTGGGTAGAAAACAAGTTTGAATGACCTAAAGTAGCTAATTCTTCACCATAGGATGATATATGAGGGCAAAATGGTGACCTGTGTCCTGGGAATTATTTTACTTCCCAGATAAACTGTGTTTTCCTCCAACTAAAATGTATAGCAACTATCTTGTTTCTTCTAATATGTGTTCAAAATACATGTACTTTGTCTTGCATATTTGAATGTAAAGCAGTGGCACAAGAGAAATCACTTATCTGTTTTTCAAAGGAATCTACTATTCCTATCATAGTGAGTGTGCTATTCTTTAGGGAATTGCTAAATGGGTTAAAAAGACAGCAGGAAGTTTTTTGCCAACATCTTTATTAAAGGCAAGAGAATTCATATAGCTTAATCCAATTACTCAAAGTACTCAAACATTGTGCAATGAGCAAAGGAATGTACCAAGGGATACAATTCTGGTTTCATTATTTAATTGTATCTTCCTTTAGTTAGTACCTAAGTAAATTTAAAAATTATAAAAAGGTTTCTTATTAACAATACTAGATACAGAGGTTCAAGATATAGCTATCTCAAATAGCACCAGCTAACTTAATAATAAATAAACCCCAAAATCCTTTAAAATAGCACCTCATCCATTGGTTAACCCAAAGTGGCTACAAGATTTTACAATTAAAGTTTGTTCATTCCTTTTTCTCTGAAAATTGATTAATTTTAATTGGATATTAATAAGAGAGAGAAACATGAAGAAAGTACTTCAAAGATCCCATTGATTTCATATTTTATACAAAAGGCATCTTCCAGTTTCCCTAAATGTAACAGGCCAGACTATGTGCTTTTAAAATCTATAAAGCAGTTTTGATGAGAGAATAACATATACTTATTTTTTACCACAATAATAAAACAAAATGTAATTTACCAAGAAAACATTCAATTAGAATGTGGAGGGTTGATCTTGGCATATTTTCATCATACCGAGTGGGTGGTATACCTTGACTCAGAGGTCTAATTCTAAAGGGAAAAGGCAAGCAGTTTCAACTATTGGCTAGTAGAAATAAAGTTACAGCTCCAATCTTCTGCCTTTTTACTTAATCCCTATTAGTTAGTTAGTTCATGATGCAAAAAGGTATTTCTTTACAATGTGCTTTTACTTGAAATATAAGTGTACCAAATTAGGTACAAGATTTTGCAGAATACCATCTTCTCCAAAAACCTGAGGTAACAGACATATTAATTTAAGAATATTGAGTGGTCTGTGTTTATTTCTTATGTACAATTTTGCTTCACAGATGAATAAAGTTCTGTCTGAAAAATCTGCAGAGGTAGATTTTTCAAAGTTGAATCATTCAGTGATTAACAAAATAATCACACTTTTTTTTTTTTTTTTCTTCTGTATTCAATAATCAGCTGTAACTTTGCGGCTGTTTTAGAAAACTATATATAAAGAAAACGGCTTTGTACTTTCAGGTTTGCTGCTTCATCTCTTTTGTAACAATATTGTTCTTGTACACAGCATTTTTCTCTTTAAATGACAATTTGTTTCGAAAAATTCTAAAGAATTTTGCATTTTACAAACTTGACCTTTATTATTGCCACTAGGAGAACAAAATTAAGTTTCATTAGCATTTTTTTTCTGGCAAGGACCTTCAAACAGCAGTTGAAAGAAATTGATTGAGTAGGTATGCACAGATGTATAGCACAAGACAAAGCGCTTTTCTTTACAGCAAACAATAGGACCTTAGTGGCACTGATCTGGTGCAGCTCTCACTAATGGACCTGTCGCTATTCTTACTTTTTTTTTTAAGTCCATCCGTATTTAAAAAAAAAGTGAAATCCTTCTCCAATTTCTATGGCCAGAATAAAGTTAATGTTAAATAGTGACACTGAATTCTCTAAACTATAAATTATTAATGGAAAAAATAGTTGTCTAAAAGAATAGATTCTAGAGACATCCTACACAAAAGCGTATCTAATATCTGCTGCTGAAAAACAATAAATTACTAGCAAATGATAATGAAGTAAGAGATATTGTTGGGTTCATTCAGATATCTACTAAAGACATTATTGTACTGAAAAATGTCAGAAAAAAATGAAAATTTAAAAGCTAGAAACAACATGAAAACAGTGCTCATGGAGTCTTAGGAATATAAAATTTTGTCTCACATTTTCAGAATGAAATTATCCTACACCATCTTATGAAACTTGATTAATGATGCCGAAGATCTAGGAAAAATTACTGATAAAATATTAGTTTGCAGCTGAAGGATGAAAATCAAAAAAAATAGTTTTGATAACATACCTAATTGCTCTAGTGTTTCTGCCTGTAAATACCTGCTAAAAGGTGCACAACAGGCAGGGAAAACACCAAAGAAATAGCAAATATTGATCACTATCAGAAAGGAAGACTTTTTTGGAGGATGTGCCATATTTGAAGTTCCTAAATATTTGTAAGTGCAGGATCACAAGAGGGTAACCTCTTAAGTTTTATTTCCTTTAAAATACTGTACCAGAAGCTCCAGAGAAACACAGAAAAGCTGAGTGCACATGTTTTGATGTTGCATGAGTGCTTACTACTTACTTACCAAAGCAAACAGGCTGTTCACCTTGCTCAGACTGTACTGTTGCAGTGTTTAACCTTATTTGCACCTTGTCTCCTAAAGCAGTCTCTGTGAGGTCTGTAAACCATTTCTGCAGCATGTGAGGAGTCAGTTAAGCAGACACTTTCTGAGGTATCATACACATGTTTCACATCTGAGGAAAGAGCAAGGCAAAGCTCTCTTCCACCACTTTTCTTTTTCTCGTGCTTCTGCTGCCCTGTACTGATGTTTGGAGCACACACAGCCTTGCAGATGGGACAGGGATAACATTTCACTAATCTAAAGGCCTGTCTTGATAGACTTTTCAGCCACGTGATCTTTACATTTTCTATAATGCTTTTCATAAATGTATGCACATACACATATATCTGCATATTCATCTCACACTCTTAAAGTAGTTCAGGTAATTTTCCTACTACGTCTTAACATTAGGAACACTGATTTCCTCTTGGAAAAATAAAGTGCCTCTTGCAGCACTAGGAATGCATTAGTTTTATCTATCTGTAAATGTGTTATGGGCTCTGGATAAATACAATAAATTCTTGACCACATAAATCACTTTTAATGGAAAGTTTCATTAAGAGAAGGAAGTAAAAATTCTATTAATTTTAAAATATTTTATAAATAAAAGGTAGTACTTTTTTCTTACATTTCCATCATTTATTGAATGAAAATAAAAAAAATAAAAATAAATAAAATAAAAATAAATAAATACAAAAAATTATACTTCATTATCCTGTAAATTTTTCCATGCCAAGGTGTGAGAAATGCATGTCTTGCTTCCTGACTCGTGTTTACATAAAAGGTTGGACTAGGACAGGAGTCTTGGATACATTTCAAGTGAAGATGCAGCCTGGTCCAGTGGAAGGTTCCCTGACTATGGCAGGGCAGTTGGACCTGGATGATCTTTAAAGTCCCTTCTGACCCAAACCATTCTATGATGCTGTCAAGATGTGTAAACACTTTCAACTGATTCAAAGTGAAATACTTTCAATTATTTTTTTATACATTTAATGCTGCTTTTAGGGCAGGTAATAATTGAAATTTACAGATTTATATCCAGCTGTTTTCCCTAAATCTTTTCCAATTCAGTAAAAAAAAAAAAAAAATCAATCCCCCTTATTCTCTCCTGGTGTTTTTCTCTTAAAGCATTGGAATCCTGTGAACCACTTGTTTAATTTGCAACCAAGAACATCTTAAAATATATTATAAAGCCAGAAAACTTCTGGTTCGGTAATGATTCCCATATTTTCAGACCTTTTTAGTAGTTTCTCTTATGAAAGTCATAAATTCGAGAAGACAAATTTGCCACCAGTAACAAAAGCTGCAAAGGAGTGAATCATATATAATTTTTGAAGAATATATTTCAACATTTCAAATGTTCTTGGGTTTTGAGGAGAAATTTTTGTGCCAGAAATCACTGAAGAAGATAAAATGAAAGTTTTATCTACTATTTTATCTACTATAGACCTGTTCTTTAAAGCCAACAAAAAAACTAACTTTTCAATATTCATTCTTTCTTTTTGTTTTTTGGGTTTTTTTTTGGATTGTATGCATTACCTGTAAAATACAATAAATACTGAACCACAAAAAGCTTACAGGTGATCTGAAATGTCAGTGCTTACTATAAAAAACTAGAAAAAAACCCCAAAAACAACACAGTACGGAGGGATTAGGAGAATTAACAGAATAGCAATATAAAGTTTTTCACAAAATGAAATTTCTATTCCTACAGAAAAGAGCCCAATTTAGAATATTAACATTCAGAGGATTAATCTTGGAAACATAACAGTTAGTTTTCAAAAATGACAGTTTAATACACAGAAATGTTAAACATGACCTAAAAAATTAAAAACTATTCTACAGTCTTGAAAATTAAAGAATGCACAGAAAAGGACAAGAAAATATGCAATATTTTTCGTGTGAATACAGATTAGTAGTCTAGGATTTTTTACTTTGGCAAACATAAGAAGCAGTAGATATAGGTCTGTACATTGAATAAAAAAAATAGGCAGTGATGACCCATTTTTTCATAATTCAAGGATTGTCAGGCAGTCAGTAATATTAGGCCGAGCACTGGCACAAAAGGAAACACTTTCCAAAAAACATCTAATTAATTATGAAATTTATTGGACATAAAATATTCTGGAGATCAAAAATGTAAATGTGTCCAAAATCAATCAAAATCTTAAACAGAAAATATTTCTCTCTTGTTATTTAACAGGATAGTCTAAGTCCTGCTATAACTGAGACCTTTAAGAAAATGATGAAAGTTTTTATTTTTAAAAATTTACTATTGCATTTTTTCCTAAATGTTTTCAAATGGCTTTCAGGGAGAAGGCCTGAATGATCTTTGGCTTGACCCAAAAATCCACGCAGTGCTATTCAATTCTTATTTTCTTTTTTGCCCTTTTTTGTCAAAGATCTATGATGAAAATTTCTTAACTCTTTTAGAAGCTTCATTGCAGTGTTTCAGGTTACCTATCAAAATTTGAGATGACTTAATAATAATTTGAGTCTACTTTTTTCTTCTTTTTTTACATTACACATGTAAAAATACTGTACACATACAGTGTCTTAATACTTTATTTTAACAATAAAGAAAAGGAAAATTATTTCCACAGAACTTCAAAAAGATGAGTGGAATAAATGAATGTTCATTGTATTTTTATTCTCAATAAAAGGTGTATAAAAATACCTTCATTTATAGCTATATCCATACATGTGGACTAACACTGACTTTAACTCTTTTTAAGTAAAAAAATATAAGGAACTTGTTTTGGTTATTACAGTTATTTGTTTTTTGCTTACTCAGAATGTATGATTAATTGGAAAATTCACTTTATTTTTCAAATTAATTGAATTTGAGACTTTCATTAAAAAATACAAAAGATAATCAAAGTTTTTAGTGTTCTGCTTCCCTCCTTAATGATATTTTCGTGTCACAAAAAATTATGGGTCTCACTCCTCATGCTGAACCACAGGACAAAATGCTGCTGAGGTGGTACAATGCAGACCCATTCAGTGTGACTGCAATAACTCCCAGAAAGGACCACATTGACAAAGATACTGAGTTTTCCAGAATATTATTCCATGCACAGTAGTTAAACTGCAAATTGACTTTGGCTTCCAATTCTATATGTAGAAATGTAAGAAAAGAGAACAATAAACATGGGAGTGACAAGAAACTTTTTGGTATAATTTCATGTGCATATTTACCCCAATGTCTTGTCTTCTGCATGCAGTACCTGAATATCTGAATATCTCAGAAGTCATAAAATTGAGAGCAAAAAGTAATGGAAAACACAGGATAAGTCACTTTATCATTTATATGGAACCAATATGTATCTACACTGTAATTAAGACATGTCTGGAGATATTTTTAAGAGTTGCTGAGATCTCAAGTATGCGAAATAAGCTTTTCACTTCACAAAAGTCAATATTTCAATTAAAATTCAAGAGGACTTTCAGAGAATTCCATTGTGACCAATTAGTTAGGTTTAGTTAAAGCTTAAAGTCTACTACCTTTCTTTTGCTAGTACAGAGAATGATGAGACATCACTGATTAAATGGGTGTCAGATAAGAATGACATATGTGTTAAACGAATTCACAGCAAGAAAGAAACCTTTCCAAGGATACAAAAACTCTACCGATGCAATGAATTAATTTGAAGTTATATTTGTTACACTACTGCTTTAGTACTCTAAAATTATATAAAAGAAATATCAAAAATAAAACAAAAAAATTACTTTTCCAGTGAGTAAACTTTCTAAGGAGCACTTTGAGAAAAGGAACCAGGAACAGCTGATCCAAAATATGAGAAAAAAGGATTGCCACTCAAACTTCTTCACATGAGTATAAATTATATAAATGATAACTTATAAATACATGTAAACATTTTTCACTACAATGGATTTCTTACAGCTCAGTGTTCAGAAAGGCATTATAGATTGCTGATATACATATAAAAACATAATATTCTCTTGGTACTGAGCACAATAAGTGTATCAGCACTTCAGTAACCAGGAAAACAGCCAGAGTGGCATTTCAGGGAGATTTGTCATCTCATGTAAAAATGAAACCAGAAATCATTACTCATACATTTACCAAATGGAAGGAATAATAAACTTTCACATCCTCTGGAGCAGAAATCATGTGAGGATGTCTTTGCTTGTCCAGAAAACACAAGCAAATCAACAGAAGAAGAAAACATATTGTCATGGCACCCTAAAACTCTGCTGATGTTGTTATTCAGGAGTTAAAAATTATATACCCATACAAAAAGATTGAGAACCTATACTTCCAGCAAATTATTTTAAAAAGGGTGAAAAGTGTGAAACGAATCCTTCATAATCTGTCATTGACAAAGTAGCAGAACTGGGCCTTTCAGCATTAATGTCAGGCAGTAGGGGCAGGAGGGTGAGGGGCAGGCAGTAGAAATGGGCCTAGAGATTATTTTCTGGACTCTGGAGACTGCACAGCAGCATTGAGAAAGATTTCTTGCATGCAACAGATTGAGCCTCCTGGTAAATGATAGATATATATGTCTCTACAAGCAGAAGAGAATAAGGTCAAATATACAAGTACTTTTTAAAATAAACCTGTAAGTATCTTCAGTTTTAAGAAATTTTAGGTTGAACCAATAAGCCAGTAAATTTATCTCCTTTTGAAAGCTGGATCCAGCAGTCCTTTGGAAAATCTTTCCCAGGGGACTTGACACAGAACTGAGATGTTTATCTTACACTACAGTTCAGTCATTGACATGTAAAAGAATGATAAACTCATACTACAATTTCTTTTCATTCTTAGGAAAAAAGTTACAGACAATCTGCATTAAGACTCTGGATCTATATTTGGATTTGTAGTAAACCTTGCCTCAAAGCCTGCTTAAATATTTTATGATCATTTGCATAAGGATGTGGTCAGCCATGCCTTGGTGGCAAAACCACAGCAACTTGGCAGTGAGGCTTGGTAGGCTAATTTGGTTTGTATATCCATCTATATATTTGTCTCTGTCCTCAGGACTGCTCTACCAGTAAAATTATTTTAATAATCTGGAAGAAGCAATTTATTCCTAATAGCAGCTATAAAGTATCTTAATAAATATTGCCAAGTATTAGAAAGTCTGAGTCATTACTGAGAATAACTTTGTGTGACCTATGATTGCAACTTTTAATTAAACTCTCTCCATATTAACAACATTATCTTGCACCATATTTCTGCCCATATTTTATTTTAATGACTTGTATGAATCACGTTATGCAAATTTATTAGAGATGCAACTTGTAATGACCAATGAAGTGTTCTGACCAAAATCATTTTTTTCAATTGACTGTCTCCTTGCATTAAGGTAATGCCTAAGTCTTCTGTTTTCCAGGCTGAATGAGCACAATTCTCTCAGACTTACTCTTTGCCACATTTACAAAGGCAAAAAATAAAGTGAAATTGTAGAAAAAAACTGAGAGCATCAACTATTCAGTGGAAACATCTGAAGTGAAAGAAATAGCACAAGAAATGTAAAAATGGGATTTCAGATCACCTGAAGTTCATGCACTGCCTGTAGCTAGATCCGCAGTTTGTCTCATTCCAGACCAATATAAATATCACTTGGAGCTTGTCTTGCAACCATTCCCAGACCACTTTAAGCCTCATGGAGCAGCCTGATGAGAGAAAAGAAATTTGATCTTGAGAGATTTGAACAATGTGAAAGACTTCTAAGAAATTTAACACAAATGAGGAGAGTAGACAGAGTGCATTAACTTACTGAGGTCCTGGAGATAATTTAAATGCTCATCCCACTTCCACAAGTTCCGGAATGGGAGGTGGGGCCAAACAGGTTTCTGTCACATAGTGACACATAGAGGTATTGTCATTTTGTATAGCCCGATAGAGTACAGAGTGATCCATTCAACACCATCACCAAATATGACTAGGTTGGGAATTCCTTCTTCAGGATCACTTGATACAGGTTCAAGGAGGAATTTACATTTCAAGAAACCTGAAAATATTTTTATGCACATCAAGTAGGATAAATAAAAAATATTTAAAAGTACATGGGAAATGAGTTTGTGAGGTGCCAAAAAATGTTTCCCTGTAATACAGACACGGAATCTCTTCTGGAAAAATACTGAGAGATTTAGAAAATGGTAGCCCAAGTGTACAAAGTAGTGGTAAAGAGAAAAGGCAAAAGGGAAAGATCTCTTTTCTGGAGTCTGTGTTGTCTTCCCTTACAGTGGTGAAAAGCTTTCATTAATAGTTTTTTGTTAATAACTTCTGTTCCTTGGCATTCATGCCTCTGGTGGTAGTCCTTCGTGTATTGCTCTGGCAATAGTTTCTCACCATGGCATCTTACACAGGGAACTAAAAATACTTCCATTTAACTAACTTTTCCAAGGTTACCAAGCAACACATACACAGTGAGAATTAAAAGTAAGAAAAGGAATTCAAAATATTTTTAATACATAATTTGAATGGATAATGTTGACCTTTTTACCTAGTCAAGTGCACTGTTTTAAGTAATTCAGTATTGTCATCAGTCATTTTGAAGCTTCATATTTTCATACACTATCATTTGCAAAAATGAGTAATTGTTCTATACATCTGTAGTTCTAAAAGGTTCTTTTAAAATATTGAATATGTTTCTGAAGTATATTCTCCTAAGAGCTGCATTAAGAGATGAAGCTTTAAATTTAATATTATAAAAACATAAATGTCTCTAAAACAGAAAATTATTTTCACACTTAAAACTATTTTTAAATAGAAATGGGTTTTTAAACAAAAGGATACTAAATGCAAAAAACCTATGACCTCAAAATAATCAATGGAATATTCTTGAAGGATTAGTGATTATTTCCCTCAAATTATCCCTGAAATTCTCATGAGATGGTCACAGAAACCGCACGAGAAAGCACATCAATTTAAAGAAGTAATATCTAAGGAATTCAGATTTCCAGTTAGAAAAAATTACATAAGTATGCATAACTGAAGGGTGAAATGCCCCAGTGAACATAGTTTAGAAGTATCTTCATCACAGAAACTTTATTCTTTCAGCCCCCAGACAGGCCCATCTTTCTCTCAGAGATGTTCTCTGTACTTATAACTAGGAAAGGTAACAGCTTCTTTAACCTACTTACAAGACAATGAGCTTTCAATTTCCCAAAAGCACATTCCAGAGTCCTTTAAAACATTCCTTCAGCCAAAATTAAAGAGGAGGCATGGGGGAACACTGGAACTATAAACACCCATGAGAGGTGACCTGAGGAACAAGCCTTTAATTAGTGAAAACACACAGGTCCCTGAACAGCTGAGCTTCTCACCCCAAATGCCCTCACACTGGAGGATGAACATACAGCCATGTCAGTCTGCACAACCTTCTTTGAGTAAACTCTGACCTGTGTCACTTGGACACCACAAGCTGATAAACCTCAGCCCATTGTGCACGATACTCAACCACCAGCAAGCACATCCCAACTCCACATCCCAGTTTTGAAGTTACTGAGAGAAAGGAAACAGCACTCCAGTTAAATTTAACCTTTTCCATGGGATGACCTTACTTGCAAGTAATTTATGTGCGGAGCATTGAGGCAGCCTGTCTCCAGAGGGGATCTGGCCCTGGGAGTGACCATGGCACCACAGCAAGTGTCATTCTCCCATTGAAGTTATTAAAGGCTCTGCCACTGATTTTACATGACATCAGAAATGTGCTCTTGATAAAGACCTGCGGTGTCTACAGTTCAACGAAAACATCTGGATAAACTGCAGCTGAAGACATGTATTTTCCAGATCAATTCGGTTAACATTTGCCTATTTTCAAGGCATCAGGTTTTACACTGAAATATTTGATGTTTACACCAGAGCAAGTAGCACAATTTTTTGAGTATTCAAATAGTTTTTAAATATTTTATTATCCATCTAATATAGAAAAACTGAGCAATTCAAAATGAAAATCTCTATTAAACCAGAATCTGAATCAGTCCTAATGGTGAATATTCAGCGGTTTGCTTAACTCCATATTATAACCACATGTTTAGGAAATACACTCAGCTAATGAAGATAACTATAAGAGCTGCATCTTTTCCAATAAAATGACAGTTTTTACTTAATTTTAGTAGCTGTACAAAGAATCACCTCTCTTTAGCAAGGTTTGGCTGTCAAAAAAAGAAAAATCAGCTTTTGTCACAATAAAAGGTTATTAAAAGACATTCGATTGCCGTAATTAAAATGAGCCTTGCTTATGTGAGTCTGAGGGAGTTTGAACAATCTCATTTTCTATTTGTTTGCTGTACCTAAGTGAAGTGATAATTAGCTAGGAAATATACAGAAACAAAACTAATCCAGGCAAAGCTTCCATACACAAGGGACACCTTGTATCAGGCTTTATCAGTATCACTCACTGTGATACTGATTGAGCTACAAAAAGCCAAATTCTAAAATACATAAGTGACCTTGAAAAAACTGTCTTGTCTGGCTAGAATTTACACCATGAAAGCATGCTTCTGCAGCTGGAAAAAAACATCTGCCCCAAATGCATATATTTATACTATGAATCAGGCACTAATATCTCAAAAATATGTTAACTTAGTCTAAAAAAATAGTCAAGATTTCAATGGTAGCTCCTTCCTCAGTTGATAATAAAAAGTATTAAGAGAAAAATAGCCAATTAAACATACCTAGAAAGTGACACTTCCATGATCTTCTATACAAGCACAACTAGTTGTTAAGTGCAACCAAGATGACGTAGTGGAAAGGCACATATTTTTCTTCTAAACTTTGTAATGATTGCAGTGAGAGATAGATTGAAAATACTTATATGTAGATGACTATCTGGATGTCTTCTGTGACCAATTTGGGTTGTGTCACAGAACAGAAACTCACTGTTCATTTTTAACCCATTTGAGGGCAAGTTAATTAGCAAGCCCTGTTTAAGAGGAGAATTCTCTATAGCTGTCTCAATGAGCATATTAAGATGTGTAGACACAGACATACATGCACACACACATATAAAATTGGAGTAAATAATTAAAATTGAGTTTAATCAAACATGAAAAAAAAATCCCTCTGAAGAGCTTAAACCCTCTGGAACTAAGTTTTGCTTTGGTGGAGAAAGCTATCACTGTCAGAATAAAGGTGATTTTTATATAGATTGTGTTGAAGGTTTTCCAGCATATTTAATCTCAATTATAGTTTCTTTTGAAATAGCTAAATTTTTTCCAATTAAAGCCATTAGCTCATGATGCTCAGGGGAACACAGTATTGTTTCTTTAAAAAGTTAATTTCTATGGTAATAAACTGTAATCTTTCCCAGGACTTCTACAGAATCTGTTGTAATGAAAAATAATTGCATTTAAAAGCATTTTTATATCACTGTGATGATTTACATTACATTTTAGTACTTTTCTCCCTGAGTAAGAAAACTGCATCTATTCAGAAATATATCTTCTTGGTTTGTTTGACTCTCTTTTTTGTCAGCTAACCAATCCGCTACATTGGAAACTGCTAATTTCTGGTTGGCTGGAGAAAAAAATTTCTCCCCCTCAGTTCTATTTTTCTTTTCTTGATATTAGCCTGAAGAACTTCCAATAAGACTCCATAATTTATCTTACTCTTTGTTTTAATATATGCTGTCGTTACAATATAGTTGCTTTTATGTCTACATACAGATGTTCCATTTATACAAAACTATCACAAAGCTATTAATAATGTTAAAATGGGCTGATTGTATAATGACATTTCTTGTTTTTCTCTTCATCTAGTAATTTTATATGATTAATATTCATCTTTTTGTTCTGAAACAAAGAATAGTTAATGCATTCACTGTTTCCTTATTTTGTGGTTTGGAAGATCATGTCAGTTCTTTGTGCTGTTTGACAGATTCCTTTCCCTCTTTTATCCTTAATTTAAAGACCACATAACAACACATATCAGTTTGCAAGCCTGAGGTCAATGACCCTTTTTAATTGCACTGAAAATATTCATAAGTTTTCATAAAATGCTCCAGAAACTGGGTCTCAAGGTTGCCATTGATTCTCTTACACTTGGCAATAGGAATAAAGCCTATATTTTTCCCAACCTAATTTCCACTTCAGGTATTATTAGTATCATTTTTATTTGCAGATTTTAAAATCACAGTGATTTGAGTATTTGATTACTTGAGAATCTTTGAGTTTTCATTTAATGTTGATGGATTATCTTCAAAAATCCTTATATGTAAATATTAATAAAGCCTTTACAGTTATGTTATCTGATTTCATTATGAAACTGAAAAGGTATGGTTGTGTGTTTAAGAGATAAAGTACAGTGCACCAGGGATTCCTAAACCCATTAGGAAATAAGGAATAAATATTCTGTCTATAGTTATTAAAATCTAGCATTTATAAACTTTTTATATATCTCAGGTCTGCATAACTGCAATTGAAATACTGCCACTGGTTTGGTCTTTCTTTAAAACATTTTTCATGAAAGGATGCATGATGATCACAATTAGATTGAAGTAATTAAAAAGTTCTTGACCCAAACCAACTCTGTGAATGTGAAACACAAGAATTGTGGTAGACAGAAGTATAACCATGGAGAAAAGAATTTAAACACAATTCCAAAGAAATCTATGTTGTGCTCCTTGTTTCAAAGTTTCCCTCAAGTGAACATGACAGCTTGCTATTTCAAAAGTATCACTCTACAAAAAGCTGGAATCAGAAAGTCATGTAAGAGTTACAGAATGAAACTAATACTCAGTTTCTCTCAACATCTGATATAAAAAGCCCAGAACACTTCCAGCAGTCTAAATTCTTATTTTCAATGAGTGTGTGAAGGTAAATGAGGAATAAACTAAACTGTAAGAATTGTGCTAAACTTCCATCTAATCAATGACTATAATAGATAAACGACCTAAGCATAATGTATTTCTACCTAATTATAGGTGAGAATGAAGGTAATTTTATTCCCTAATTGCAAATAACAGTTCTATGATGACAGTTGCATCTGCAGTCATCAATCAGAATAACCAAGCACTGGAGTGACAAGGAGGATGCCAGTGCATTGTTTATGTATTTCCAGGTAGAAGGATCCCTCAAGTGACCCAAGGCTGGACATCCAGCAGCAGGAAATGAAAAATTACTTGTCAAGATGAAGTCAAAACAGGAAAACAGAGAAGCAAGACATGACAGAGTGACAAAATCACACCAAAAAATGGTAGTGGCAATGACAGTGGGATTTGTTCTTGCCTGTATGCCTGTATTGGGAAAGAAAAAGAAAAATAAAAAAAAAAAAAAAAGAGAAAGAAAAAGAAAGAAAAAGAAAAATAAAAACAGTTGTCTGTCAATCACAGTAGGGAAGAGTTTGGGCATCAGTTTTGCAAATAAGGAAGAACTAACGTGCAGAATGACATTTTCAACAACAGGAGACACAGACATATGTGAATATGGCCATCTTTGTGACTACAAGTCTTTTCCCTGTTGAGTGACTGCACTTACTGGGCAGCAAAGGCTTAGAATTATTTAATTAGACAGGGACAGTTTATTTTTCGACCACATACAATTTAAAGAAGCCTTAACTTTTATCAAGTTTTTAATCACAAAGAAAATGTATATATTCAAGAGCTCAAATATAAAATACATGAATTACAAGAAATGTCAAGGGATAACCTGCCCTAATATGTTCCTACGTCAAGTTACTGCTTAATTGTGAGATGTAGTAATACCAATACAGAGTCCAAATTGGGAGGGGTATTTTTGGACACTCATGACCTCACAGTTCTGTACAATTGCAATTTAATTATATGATTTCATTTAATGAAACAAATTGGAATGGTCCTCCTGAAGTCATCAGGCATAATCCCTGTCTTTAATCAGGTCCCCGCTTAAGATGATTTTGCGCAAGTTTTTACTGTCTCCAAGGACTGAGAGTTCACAGCCTTTCTGTGCAACTCTTTGGTGTGTTTTATCACCCTGATAGTAAGGCTTTATCATAGATAATCTAAATTTCTCTTTTTTTTTGCTTGTTCTATTGAGGGTCGCTGCCTCCTGTCATAGGACTGTAGGCCTCTGAGAACAGTCTAGCTTTGTCTTCACTACAGCCTCCCATCCAGTAATCAAATCCAGTAGGATCTCCCTTAGCCTTCCTCTCAACCATTTCTTTCAACCTTACCCTTCTCATTGCCAATGTACTTCCAGAAGGCTGCACCTCACATCCCTCATGAGTTCTACCTCCTCCTCAACTGTTGCTTTTCTCTCTCCAATCAATCCAGCACACCTGAGCATTATCTCTGTGGTCCTCCATGTGGCCATTCCTTATCTCCACACCCCTTACACTTTCTTCCTGCATTAGAGCTCAGTCAGGGGCTCCCTGCTCAACTCTCCTAATAAACTTTCTACCATATCTGCGTGAATCATTCTGTGCTTTGAGAATGTAAACCTTGAAAATCAACCAGCTCTTCATGGCCTCTTCTCTTCAGGCCAGACTTTCATGACTTTCATCTCAACAAGCACAATTTTAATGAGCCAGAATCTGTTCTCCAGAGGTTTCCAGAGTCTAATTCTGCTTTTTTTTTTTCCTTTTTATTAATTTATCTATGGATTCTAAACCATTCTCTCTCAAAGTGCTATAGTTAAGGCTGCTACCAATAAGCACGTCACCAGTGGGTTCTTCCTTATTCATGAGCACATGCTCTCCCATATACTGTATGCATGAACAAACTGTCCCTCAGTATTTTTCAGAAGCTCCCTAGAGTCTTCACACCTGTTACACTGTTTATCCAGCAGATGTTGGAGTGCTTAGTGTGTCCTATGTGAATGATGCCATGTGATCATGAAACTTTCTCCAGAAGTTTAAAATGCTTTAATCTGATTCTTTAACAAGTATTGTACAGAAAACACGAAGGCGTCACCACTGCTGGTCTTTTCTCTGATCCTTGAGCTTACAAATTACTTATGACACCTTTCAAGGCAAAATATATTTCTTGGTCAATAAGAAAATTTGAATTAACCATTTCAACTAGAATCTATATGGGACATAGACTTAAAATACTTACTGTATTTGGTTTACATGGAAGGGTTTTGATAGGGCTTCAGGGATGGCCTCTGTGAGGAGACACCATGACCTGCCCCCCATATGGGACAGAGCCAGTTTCAGCCAGCTCCAAAATGGATGCACTGAGTCAATCAATGAAGCTGGTGGAACCTTTGTGGTAACCTGTAAAAAATATGGCACAACAGCTGTGAAAGAGTAGAAAAACTGTGAGGGAACAAAATGAATATTTTAAGATTCTATGAAGGACTGTCTCCTGCGGTTAGGACCCCATGCTGGAGCGTGACAAAACACGAGCAACAGAGACAGCACATCATGAAGTGACCATAGCTTCCATTTCCCATCTCTCTGAAATGGAACCCATTACAACTCTTGGTGGGAAGAGGCAAAAGAGTAAGGAGTGAAACTGACCCTGAAAAGAAGGGAGAGATGAAGGGAAGCAGGTTTTAGTTTGGGGATTTTTCACTATCCTATACTCATTTTAATTGCCAATAAAATAATTTCCCAAGCTGAGTCTGGTTTGTGCATGATGATAATCTGTGAGCGATATCCCTGTCCTTATCCTTACCCATGAGCTTTCCATCTTATTTTCTCACTGTGCTCTGCTGAGGAGGACTGAGGGAGCAGCCTGGAGGACACCTGTCAGCCAGCCAAGTTGAACCCATTACATCTGAGAAATCAACACAGAAAAGGCTGTTTGCCCTTTTAGCTGGATGTTTAAATCTAAATTAATTAAATTCAGAACCAATTAGTAAATCTGAATAGGGACAGTTTATATATGGTAATTTATGTGATTTGTACTGTATGCATTCTTAAGAAGCATTAAACCAATTCTACAAACAGCAATTTAATATAGGTTGTGAGAAGAGAATATTTTTTGTCTTTTATTTAGTGTGAGCTTTTGAATTACAGCTGGTCTTGTTGAGTGTTATCAGCCATGTCACCCTGTTTCATGACCTGTGAATAGTTCAATAGCTTATGTCAGGATATGAAAACACCTTGGCTGGAAAGGTTTGGAATGGAAGGGTTTTATCTACTTATATCACCTTAAAATCCAGAGATAAAGTGACAGTGTACAAACTAAAAAATAATAGCTTTGAAGTACCTTTTTAAAGAATCTATTCCCTTTAGTAATGGGATTTTTTTTCACTCTCATCTTGTGTTTTATTACATCTGTCACATGAGAAAAACACATTCATTCCAGGCTTCTAAAGAGAGACTTCTATCAACACTTGAAAACTGTTGCACCATTAGTTCCCTGAACAGTAATATTTTCAGACTTAGTTTACATTTTTTCTTAATTAGCTGAAGCATCTTAAACACATAATGCTTTTCTTACCAAACTGAAGCAAATTTTGCTCTGTTGCTTTGCATCACAGGGTACAGCTACCTAGGCAAGAAAGATTTCTTCCCCAGCAGTACTCTCTGACTGGATGACAAGATCCTTCAGCAGTTTTTAATAGTAGATCTGGAGCTGCTTTGGTCAGTCATCTGCTTATGCAGCTGATAGCTCCTTTGTCTTCTCTAGCCTAAAGGAAATATTTCTTTATTTTGTTATCATTCATTCTTGTGTCCTAGAAGGTACCTACTTTTCATGTGGCAGCTACATGGGTTGAATAGGTGATTATAAAATTGGTCTAAAAGCTTATGATATTAATAATATCAATTAGAGAAAGGTTGTGAATAATCATTTTCAGATCCTCAGAAAAATTAATAGAACTAGATTATAGACATTCTTAGAAATTAAATGTTTTCTTATATGGATTCCCCAGATTTGGACCAACACCATCCAGCTCCCTATTGCTTTCAATTTATATTTTCTGAAAACATGGTATGGTCAAAATATTGTAATGGACAAGCAGAAAAGTAACTACATACAAGTAATGTCAAGAATGTGTTACTAGCACAATCAAAATTTTTATGGAATAACTAAAAACACAAAAAAGTTTATTATTAGGTCAGGTACAGAGATACTAACACTCACAAAGGAAATAATTTAGTCAGTATGTATTTCCCTAACAAGGTTACATTTAAAAGTTGTTATACAATAAAAACTGGGGTATTTGACAACTCTCCTTTTCCTCTGCTGTGTTTAGCATTATGTTTACACTGCTCCCTCAAGTCCTAAGGCTGGGGGCTTTTGTCTTGGAATGCCAGGGAGGGATAACAGTGAGCTGTCATCAGCTGGAAGCCTTCACAAGGAGATTAGCTGTGGGTGTTCCTTCTTCACTTTGTGAGGATTAGCAAGATGTTCATTCTTTCTTCTCATCACCCTAATGTTCACTTGAGATCCTATTTTTCTTCTAACATGCTCTGTGCTCTGTTTGCACTAGACCATAACTCATCTTACTTTTGATTTTGTTAGGTATCATATGTTAAATATGAGTTAGATGCTGCTTATGTATCTTTTGTGTTACACCCAAAACGGAGAGGTTTTTTATTAATTTGGTTTTGTAGCCATAACTCACCACTGGTGAGTTGCTGAAAGCCTTGATGCCTCAGGTATCATTTAATTATTTTCCTGTTATATGTTGAACAAGCTTTCTGAGTTCATTCTACATACAGTAACTAATTGTTACTCCTATCGATATGCAAATTATTTATAGCAGACATTACAACATAAAGTAATACCATTATAAGAAAAAAAGTAGATCAAACCCACATAGGAATTAGCTGTTACAGCTAAGCAAACTAAAATAAGCTCAAGCCAAGAAGTCCAGACAAGATGAGCTCCTGCACTGTCAAGTCAACACAGAGCTAAGGGGCCTACACTCATAATAACAAAAAATTTTAGTTACCAGGCTACATCATGTCAGTTTTCTGCTCTAGAAAAGAATGCTAACTATTCCAAAAGGAACCTGGATGAGCAGGCAGCTGTACAGTGCTTAGTTGCCTGCTGGTGTTAAACCATGGCAGGGGTATAATTGTGCTTTCCCATTCCTCATACCCTGTAAAATTATTCAAAGAGCTGAACTTCCTGGATAGAAACACATTATACTTATGTTAAGCATGTTGTGAATAAAAACAGGGGAAATAACTTTATTTCAAAAATTCACAAGCAATTCCATCTCCTAGAAATTCCTAGGTAGATTGTGGGTGATGGAATGTTACATTTGCCTCTTCTATTTAATGGATGATCTATGGAAGCAGAATAACAATTTCAAATACATTTCCCTGATGACTAGGAAATTATAAGAAAGGACAATAATAAAGCTATATAATATCCAGTAAAAAATAAATATTTAATGCATACTCTAAGCTGTCACTTTGCATAGAGGCATGGTTATATTTTATTGTCACTTGCCTCATTGAAAATACTAGCCCTGGTCATAAAATTATTATACTTTTCAAATATTTCAGCTATAATATTTGACATTATCATCATCTGATGTAGTTAATTCTAAAGGATAGTTTTCCAACTACCCAAAAGTATTTATTATTTTTTGCAATGTATATAAGCATAAGATAGACTGATTCACTTTAATGTATACACATAACCTTAACAAATATAGTTTACTGTTGTTTGCATTTGTCTTTGCCTTCTAAAGTAAAAAAGTTTGAATTTAGAGATTTCTCCTAACACAATATGTTTTCTGGTATGCTTTAGACTATGCATATATTCTCTTTGCAAAATTCTAAACAACTGTGCTGGTTAGCTTATTTACTTCAGACTCTAATTAGAAAAGATAACCACCCAAAATGTGTAGCCTATCTTCAAATTACCAACTGTGTGAAACTACTAAAACATTATTTTCTCTGAGATATGAATGACATTTTGTAATATGCATGTTACTAGATATCTGCATATCCTTACTTAGAAAGATAGTGTTAATGTATGAAAATCAAAAGCCAAACATAACCAGTAACAGAGATTTAAATATAAGCAGTAATATAAAGTAATATCATTTATGTCATAGCTTCTCATTAGTTCTTAGTCAGCAGAAGTTTCTAAAAACACAGCTTATCAAAATTTAAGTTCATGTCGTAGAAGAGAGACAACATAAGACATTCTTCTAATGATGGTAATATTACAGAAGTGTCTGAAGAAGATTATATCAATTACTGGGAGAGGTAAAATTATAATTCCCAAATTTCTGTAAGTTTACAAATCTTCTAATTCAAACATATTTTATAAATCCAACAATTTTCAGGCATTTTTTTCACATACCTGTGTTCCTCATTCAGCTATTCTGAAGCTGTCTCAGACAACATACAGCACATGCAGTAGTTAAAAACTGCCTGGGTAAGGTTGCTTTTCCAGGTTATTGACAGATGCATGGGATGACCTGTAAGGCTGACTACAAGGTTTGTCACTTGTGACTGATGTAGCCATTCTGTGCTTATGCTGATAAAACCTATATTCAACTGTCTGCTCTCAGGCATTTTCTCTTACCATGTACAAAATAAATGTATCTTTTTAACCAGCTGTCACTTCATTTAGGGTAAGACAAATTTTTTGTGCTTCAGCTTTCCATGAAAAAAAAAAAAGAAACCCAACAGGTAAGAGGAATTATTTGTTCCTTAGCAATTCCAGTTACCAAGAGTGAATGGCACACTCTTGCAAGAATTATTCATTGCTGAAACTTGTCAATGCATGACCTGTGTTATTACCAAGCAGTTTCATGTGAAGTGTCCCACTAAGAAATACTAGGTTTATATCTTAAAAATTACTCTATTTAAAATCATTATATACCTAATAATGTATCATTCACACACAGGTATTTGAAACTGTCAGATATTCTTGTAAAAATTATATTGTTAGCAAACTGAAGCTGCTTTTCTGTGACTAAGATTGTAAGATATAAGTAAATTTGGCAGGCCAATGGAGACTTCTGGCTCTGCAAATTTGTGATGTGAATGATCCAGAAATCCAGTTTGCATCCTTTTTTCAAACATCCATCAAAGCTACATAATGTCAAAAAAGGGTTTATTTTTTGCATATCTCTAAATATAGCTTTTTAGAAATGCATAATCTTATGTGGTTTTGTAATTTTTAATTTAAAAATAAAATTCAAGGGTCATGTTAACTACTTTTACTAGTTACTAACTCTGAGGTGAGAAAATTACTCTCAAACCTTAAACATGGTGATACTGCTCACAGATTTGTGTGTCATAGCTTCCCTGAGGCTTAATTTGTGCTGAGATAAAACCCCATGAGTGTTCCAAGGACAGATGAGGATGAAGAGTGAAGAGTCTGCACACTGAGTTTGGTTTATTTACGGAGATAAGAAACCTGCCAAAAAATCCAGATGAGTTACTTTTGGATGATGAACATAGGCCTACAGATCAGATATTTTCTAAATTATATATCTAAATCGGGGAAGAACATCTTTAACTTGCCAATATTCTGATAAATAATTTACCTTGCAACTGAAAATCTTCTTTATCCCATAAGCTTCTAAGCATTCTTCATACTTACATGGTTCCAGTACTGCTGGCTGAATGCCTTGTAGACAAATATAAAATTTTAAACACTCCCTTTTAATTTTCTTTTTAAATGCTGGTTTAAATTTGTTTTTCAATCAGAAGGCATTCTAAAACTTAACCCAAAGAAAAAGTGAGTTTATACTTCAAACATTGCTTGAGGGATCCTTTTGTCAGAGGAGGAGACAGTGCAGAAGGAAAGCTTTGAAGCAGGAGAACTTCATGTTATTAAATGATGACATTTTATGTCTTGCATCTGCTGAATAATTTCTCTCAGCAGAAGAGAAGTAACAATGCTCAAACTTAACAAACAGTCATGATTGTCCTTTGATTAGTTTCATTAAAATGTTCTCAAGAAAAAAAAATAGAATTGTCTGTATCAGTCACCAACACTGATGTCCACTACAGAAACTAAAAAAAAAAAATAAAGTAAAATTTCTTCTTTTTTTCTTTTTTCTTTTTTCTTTCTATTTTAAATACATTTTGGGATTTTGCTCTCCTGTTTCGGGGCCTTAGGAAAACATGGACTTCAAATCTTTTAGGTTTACTGCTGAGGACCAGAAATTACTCCAGGAAAAAGGCTGAGGGATAATTTGGGGTACATGACCATGGCAATACATGATGAACAAGATGTGTCAACCAACCATTTCCAGATTCATTAAAAACCAAGAAAGCTACAGGGACTTTCCACCACTGTGATCCATACTTTAGCAAACAACATTATGACTTCTCTTATTATTTAACTTATTACTTAAAAGTTCCCTTCTAATAACTTAGAAAGCACCAATGTAATCAAACTTTAAAGTGTATAGACCGGTATGGACAGGTGTAGATTGATATCAGGTCACTTCATGCACGTGAAAGAACAAAGTGATGGAAGCAAAAGCACAGAGTAATTCAATGCCAATATTGAACCTCTCAAGATCTCAATCCTCATGCAATATTAATGTGCATCCAAGACAATTTCTGCCAAGATTTTCAGCTAATGAGTTAGATTGCTATCCAATTAGATACCAATGCATTGCTAATTGGAAATGTTTTACC
Source organism: Zonotrichia albicollis (assembly GCF_047830755.1). Classification (NCBI taxonomy): domain Eukaryota; kingdom Metazoa; phylum Chordata; class Aves; order Passeriformes; family Passerellidae; genus Zonotrichia; species Zonotrichia albicollis. The sequence goes on from NC_133819.1 coordinate 141,098,879, forward strand.
CAAGCATTGCATTTTCTATCTGACTGTGGCAGTTGGGCATGTTCTCTGGATTTAAGATTAGCTGTGGAAGTTAAGGAATCATGTTTTTTTTTCAGCACAGATGTTCCATAATTGAAAATTAATTTTAAAATATTTTAATTAACTTTCCCATTCTGAAATATATCAGATAACTATTATACAGATAACTTATATTAGATAACTATTCATTCAACTTTATTGCATATTAGTATATTTCAATATTAAAATATTAATTGCTATGCTAGGTAAAACTAGATATAAAAAATTTAGATGTAGTATATTCAGATAGCAATAGCTGTGCCATAGTGGAACCATAAATAGTAAAAAAAAAAAAAATAAGAATAGTAAAAGTTCAAATGTTCAAGCTATCTTAATGCAGTAAAAATTGCTGATCATCATCAATACATAATCAGCAAGAGTTTATGTTGGTACTTTATTTACAGGTGTAAAATTCAGACATCTGTAGTAAAATTATGGCTGTTAAGTTATTCTAATAAAATCTAATTCTTCTACACAAATGAAACAGTGGGAGCTACAGCAAAAATTTGAAAATTATTCCATTCCTCTGAGACTTTTTTCTTTCACCAAAATAAAAAAAAAAAAAATCATAGTTGAAAAAATCATAGGCCATTAGGACAACAAACCTTCCAAATTAGCTGATTGATCATTTTTCTCTTGATAGTGAACTCTAGTCTTTTATGTATCATTTAATCTCAAAAGACTCCTCTGCATAACCCAACTTCACCTTTAAAAAGCCCCACGGTAATTCAAACAAAGTCACCTAGAATTGGTTTTTAGCTGTTTTGACTTTGTCTGAAGTCAAAGAATGATTTTTTGGTTTTTTGTTTTTTTTTTTTAACATGGTCTGGGGTGACACCTATTTCCTCTAAACACCTTCATCTTGATCACAAAGTAGGAGCAGCAGGAAAATGACATTTGGAGAACATCAAGCTCACTTGAATTTCCACATACTAATAAAAGGTCCACTTCTTGTATCTTAGGGCTTACAAGGCTACACAGTGTTCAACAACTGTCATCTGAATAACTACTAAAACTGCTGATAAAGCTAACATATTTGTTCATAGATAAACATGGTAGAGGTGGAATTAACTAGACAAAATATAAGTGTTGCTTCCAATCTTTAAAACATCTAATGTTAAAGTAAGAAAGATATTGGCCAAAGCAAGAAGGCTGAAATTTAATGTAAGAATTTAAAATAATTGCATTTTTTAGAGAAAGAAAAGGCATTTTCATTAACTGTCTGCACACAGAACAGTGATTCACTTGAAATAATTTCCTAATGCCAGCATTCTAAGAAAAACCTTTTTCACCAAAGCTGGTGTCAAAGAGACTGGCAATATATATTCAAATTCCATTCAGATAAATCTTCAACCAATTCACATTCATTCATCAGATACAGGCACTGGAAGAAAGAAAATACTCTTCCAGTTTTTTAGGTGTAATAGTGATGATTTATAACAGGAAATAATTAACCATCAGTGTAATTTGTGACATTGTTGATCTAAATTAGCAAAATTTAATTTTCAAATTTAAAATTGTCTTGATTTTTCAGTCTTCTAAACACTCCCAACAACACGGATCTTTATTTCCACACCTGATATATGTAAATATGCATAAATTATTATTCAGTTTTATTAGTTTTCAATCATCAAGTGACAACCACATGATGCAACATTTAAAATAATCACCTTCAAGTGTATTCATTTTTTTTTTAAAGAAAGGATACTTTTTGCTTTGCAGCTGTGTTTATTTTGTCTAACAACTGTTCACAGGGAACTTTTTACCCCATTTAAAAATACTTAAATAGCATTTTTTTTATGTCCATAGTGTCATCTTTGTTTGCTTGTTTATTTATTTTACCCAGGACTAGCAATCTATAGAGAACTCATCAGTCCACATGGAAGTAGGAAAATATTTGTATTATGATTCAGTTCAATTATTTGTATTCTATTGGACTCATAAGAAATCTTTAGCAGGAAGAAAAAGCAAAAGCCACAGGATCCACTCTGAATCAATACTTTTTGCTAACAACAGGTCTATTACAAAATTTTCTTTCAGGCTAATCTCAGTTTCTAAAAATTGATGCAATTGGTTTCTGTATTCCGTACACTGAGTTAAATGCATCACACTTCATGCTTCATTTACCTGCTCTGCTCTGTAGTCTATATAATAAACACAAAGCTGCATACTAACAATTCTGTCTGAAGAAATTAGTTACCTGCATTACTTTCTTCTAGAATGTCCCTCCCTCATCATAGAATTATAGAACAATTTAGGCTGGGAAAGACCTCTAAATTCATTGAGTCCAGATGTTAACCCAGCACCCCCAAGTCCACCACTACACTGTAAATTCCACATCTACACCTCTTCCAAATGCCTCCAGAAATGGTGACTCAACCACTTCCCCAAGCAGCCTGTTCCCGTGGTGTTTAACAACTCATTCAATAAGGATATTTTTCCTATTATCCCACCTAAATCTGTGATGGTGTAACCTGAGGCCATTTCCTCTTGTCTTTTCTTGTTACTTGGGAGGTGAGAGTGACCCCCGCCTTGCTACAACTTCCTGTCAGGGAATTGCAGAGTGATGAGATCCATGCTGGATTAGGCCACAGGAACTGCTGTCAATGCTGTACAGTCTGAAGCCATGCAAATCTCTCTGAGATTGTACAGATAAAATGAGAGTTAGTGGGAATCCTTTATGCTGTAAGTAAATTCTTAATTGAAATGCAAAAATTGATTATTCATTTCTTTATTTTTTCCCTTTATAGTTCATAATCTTTTTTAATTTTTTTTTGTGCAAGGTAAAATTCCATCATCTCTCTTCACTGCACAGCAGTGTAGTCTAATAATATTAATTCTTCACTACATCAGAAACCTATTCATATGGTAATCCATTGAATACATTTTAAACTTATAATCATGATATATTTACCTGCTCACTGTTGGGCTAGGCAACACAACAAAGAGATGTAGCAAGTACAGCAGTAGTAATCTGATGGAGGAAAGAAGCTGCAGCATCAAATATCTGCTGCAGAGAATGCAAATTGCCTAGTCTCTTTCTAGTAGATATCATGGATTCAGTCAAGACTTACAAGCCTATTTACATAAACAATATGTTTAGATAAGTTCATTTAAATTTTTTCACAAATGGTCATAGATATGTGGCCTTATCATCTGCAGAATGCTCAGATTTCCCAGGTATAAATATTTCAACTACATTGTTTAAACAGATTAATTGAAAAGGTTTAGTTTAAAACTAGCATAACATTTCAACCAATCAACACAAGGATATGCAGAATATATTCCCTAGGCACCTTTCTTTACCACTGACCCATGAATGATGTGTTGAATAGTAATTACAGATTTTTTTTTTCAGCATGCAATCCCATTGGGTTCTCTCCCTAGATGTGACCCCTAAAGGGTACATACAGGTATAATTAAAATATGTATTACATCATAAAATTTATACATTATAGATCTAACCTGAAAATGTTTATTTATGCAGAGAAAGGACTTGTATTAACCTTATTTTGTTGAGGAAAAAATATAAGAAAAAAACCAAACACCAAACAAAACAATCTCCCTGATATGTTTGAAAGTAAACAAGTTTGAAAGAAGATAATTAAAAGTTTGTTGATCAACCTGTTTCCAGTTCAGTGGGTTAAGGTGTTGCAAAAAAAAAATCTCCAAACAAATTATAATTTATTTATGAATGTAAATATATATTACAGAATGAGTAAGTCTGGGAGGGACCACAGTGGGTCATGTGGTTTAACATCCCTGCACAAGTAGGGTCATGCCAGAGCACCTGGCACAGAATTGCATCCAGATGGCTCTTGAACATCTCCAGTGAGGGAGACTATGCAGGTGCAGAGGAGAACATATGTGGCCCGAAGTTTAGAGTCCGACTAGCTGAGGGCGAAAGGCCGACGCCCCTCTGCAATTCCTGGCCAGCACCCTTCGGCGTCTGATGGCCTCGGGCTGTGCTGGCTGCGGACTGGCGTACACCGCTGGTATAGGAGAGGAACGGAGCTCACCATTTCCCGGGGGTTAAACATCGGTTTATTGAAGGTGATGCCGAATCCAAAAACACCGGGAAACCAGCCGGGAAAAAGTTTTTTTCATAGGGGGTGAAAACAGGATTATAAAGGAGGGGGGTGGGTACAGGCGGAGCCAATCGGGAAAGGTGAGGGGATGAACTTCACAGAACTGACACTCCATGGAGACCAATAATCAAAAGGTAAAGGAGGTGTCCTGGGACCCCAGCCAACTACCATCTTCAGAGAGGAGAAGGTTCTCGAAACCTGGGAAGAGGAAGGGAGTGATTGACTAGACAGGGAGGAAACAACTTTCACTTATAAGGGAAACCAGGGGAGGAGCAATTACATATCGGCAACTATGAATAACGGTTACTATAGCAACTTAGCTGACAGGCTAGCACTGGCAGGAAAAACTGGGAGAACGAACCCATTTTATGCATAATAGGGGAGAACAATACATAAATTGGGGGAATAACACAAGAAACTTAGCAACACACTACCACATGCAGGCTCTTTGGACAATCTGTTCTAGTTCATGGTCACCTGCACAGTAAAAAGTTCTTCCTCATATTCAGGTGGAACTTCCTGTGCATCAATTTCTGCCAGTTGCCTCCTGTGCTATTGCTTGGCACCACCATGAAGAGCCCGGATCCATCCTCTGACGCCCTCCCTTCAGATGCCTCTATACAGTGATAACGATCCCTTTCAGCTGTCTCTCCTTGAAGCTGAACAGGCCCAGCTCCCTCAGACTGTCCTTGTAGGAGAAATCATGGATTTCTCTTACCCAGTCCCTTCATCATCTCTGTGACCCTTCTCTGGACCCTCTCCATTATCTGCAGGTCTCTCGTACTGAGGACCAGACCTGGACCCAGCACTCCAGATGTGCCTCTCTAGGGCTGAGCAGAGGGGCAGGATGACCTCCCTTGAACTGCTGGCAAAGTTCTTCCTGACACTCCCCAGGATACCGTTGGCCTTAATGGCCACAGGGTAACACCAGCTTTTTGTATAATATTTATTTTTATGGAAACCAAAAAGCCGTCCAAAATTCTCTTTGCGGTACCTCTCAAATATTTCAAAGGAGAATTTGTTAAGGAAAATATTTGCTAAAATATTTTCCAAAAATGGGAAAATATTCCCATTTATTAAGGAAAATATTGACAAATAAAAGAAGAGTGGTAAATTTTCTTGTTCTACATATAATCTTTGTGCAAGAGTGCAGTGTGCATGAGAAAAAAATTAATGTAAATAACCCTTTGGTCATTTCATACTCCTCTGTTTGAGCTGCATAGCACCTAAGCAAATCCTGGTTTCTGGAACAGAAACAAAAAGAAAAAGTAGATAGAACAAATAGCAGATAGACAATGAGCAAGTGAAATGTGAAGCAAATCTTCTAATAGCAAGAATGGATTTATTGCAGGGTCAAAGTCTTCTTTCTTATGTAATGAGTATGTATTAAAACCCAGATTTTACCTGTGATTCCCAAATAGACTGGTGAAACAAAGAGGAAATAACCACTCTTCTTTATTAGCTACTTTTATATGGTAGGTGTTAGAGAATTATATTATAATGAATGAGGCATAAAAAGTGCATTTGTTGTGCCTTCTTTTGATGAATATTCTGAGACTTTTACTGGAATTCATTATATAGTATGACCTAATGGCATCACAAATTGTGCAAGTCACACATATTTGCTCTCTCACCAGTTGGAAGTTGGGGATGTATAAGTATCTTATTGTGTCATATTAACTATTCATCAATAACAGGTTTTTTGGTGAGCTTCATAATCTAGCTGGATAAAGATGACCTCTGAAGAGTTCCTGGAAATGTTTATAACTCCCAAGCTTATCGAAAAACTAATTGTTACGCTAAAGAGAGACAAAACTTGGCTCTGCTGATTTAACACCTCTTCTGCACAGAACAGCTTCTAACCAAAAACCTCCTGAATTTAATAGCATGCCTGTGAACTGTGGTGAAAGCTCTGCATGGTTAGGCTGGCTTACACTGCTCTGGTCTGTGCTCTGAAGAGCCACTAGGAAATCGATCATCCACAGCAGAGACAAATGGGTAAAGAAATGGGTATTACTTCATACTGTTCTGGCTTTGATCTCGAGGAAAAAGCTGTACTCACAGTAACGAATAATGTCAGGGGTTAAGAACAAGGCATTAAATTTTTACTTGGTTCAATTTTAATCTGTATCATGGAGATATTAGCACTACTGCACTCAATATCTGACTCCTTAAAATATTGGAAAGGCATTAAATTAACTCTTTCTAAAAGGAGTTTCTGGAATGTTATGATCAATCTCTCTCTACACCCACCACACATCATTTTTATGAACTAGGAGAAATAATTCCTCTTGCAGACATAAAAAAATTACATAGTCAGTAACGTGACACATGCTACAATTGGTTTCCCTGTTTTCATTTCTGAAGCTTTTATTTTGTTTATACATTACAGTTCTTTTTACTTTTTTCTGACCAGTTACTAACATACAGTGAACATCCAGTAGTTAAGATTCTATTAATTTGCTTGTTAATTCTATTAATTTGCTTATTTCAATAGAATTATAGGATTGTTGAAATGCCTTTAAAAACCTATCCCATTCATTTTTTCTATTTTAAGAATGACATTGTACTATAACTTTTATGGGTTTTGTTTTGATTCTTTACAAGAATTTTCATTTGCTTCATTGAATCTGATCTTGATTATGCACATATATATATATATATATAGAGAGAGAGAGAGATAAATATGTGTTCTTTAATATATTGTTCAGTCACGTAAAACATATGATTAATTTTATACATATATTCCCTTATTCCAAAATATTTGTTTTCTTATGGGAAGTTAACTGCTTTAGTGAACTATTCATTGCTTATACTGTTCTCATATCATTATCTGGGCTGCACCCCACAGCAACTTCACCCACATATTAATGTGGATTTTGTTAAGTTGAAGAATATCATACACATCTATGGCAATTTTGAACTAATTTGTCTACTAAGAGCTTGGTTAAGAGTAGAAAAATATTTAAGAAACTTTCAGAAATCTGCTGTTTTAAGGTGGCATGAGATAGAAGTCAGAATGCTTAATCAGAGTAGTGGAAAACAAATTACCTCAATAGTCATTTGTTCCCTTATTTCTATTATTTGCATGTGGTAAGAGAACATTACTCACAATGATACTGACATGACATACATAATGTCATGATACTTGGTGTATGTTCTGTAAGAAATTAACGTTGGTATGTCTTAATTGTTTTAAAACTTTGGTCTTCCCGAGATAATTGTTCCTGAATGGTTGAATACCTGTGCAAAATGTTCGGTCGTAGCTATTTTAGAAAAACTTTCTATTCCAGTGTAGCAGCGGCACTTTTGTCTCTTGTGGTGCAGCCATTCAATGGCCAAAGGAGAGATTCAATTGCAGTCACAGGTCACCCTCATTAGTGTGCATTACCAATAGAGAAAAGAGCAGTTATTTGGAGGAAATTATTGAGAAAACTGCCATAGAATATAATTAATTCAGAATAGCTATAAGAGTTAATCTCTCTCAGTTGAAAAAGTCCCCAGAATTGCACCTATCCACAGAAAAGAAATATCTGCATTGAACTGGGATTCAGGAATACAAGGTGGGTAGCTGAAGCAGTCCCTGACTATTATAAATCCTCATGCTCAGTGCAAGATGCTGTGATGAATCATTAAGTGACTTCTCTCGTAGTTAATGCTGGATTAAGAGATTCTGCATTTTCCACAGACCAAAGAACTCTGAAAAATAAATCTGATCAGAAATGGCTGCAGCAACAGGTTTCATCAGTAACTTCAGCAAATCTGTCTGTGACACCTTTGTGTCCTAGGCTCTTTTCTCAATATATATTAACCATTTCTTCTAACTTTCACCAGTTCTAGTAGAAGATATTAATGAATGTGATGTCTGACAGCACAAGTAATCAAATAAGTAACATTCAGATAAAGCTATGACAAACTATGACAGAAATTATAAAGTACAAATTTTATATTCTGGTTATTATACTTTAATTTGAGGTTGTTGCAATTGTTTTACTACACTAAACACAATTTTTTTGTTTCTGTTCCTATAAATTAGGGCATACCTTGGCTCCTCAACTATCACCAGGTCTTGAAATGCTAAGTGAGTGTGTCACTGGTTGAACATATTTCTGCTTGTTTTATAAAGAGTTTTTTTGTACAATGCATTAAAAAATAACTTCCTCAGAAGAGAAGCTGCAAAAAATAATAGAAATATGTTCTATCTTTGAAATTCCAATGGAATAAAAATTTCTAATCATCAGAAGATTTTGACTTGCAAAGTTCTCACACAAGTCGGAGCCAAGGAGTGCAGCTCTCCTTAGTACACAAGGCTACAAGAATAAAAACTGATAATCTCAAATCCTTAAACTGGATCAGTTCAGAGCTCCTTGTTGCAGGCAGAGAAGCAAAAAAAGCTAAGTGAAGAGTAAAGGTTGCAGATCTATTATCAGAAGACTGAAATTACTCTAGATTTCCTAATTTTACATCATATTAGCATTTTTGCTCCTAAAGCAATGGCCATACTTGCATTACCTTTCAGTAACAAAAACTTTATATCCCTGAAAGCTTTTACCCCTATGACAGCCTACAAAACAGAATTCATGTGGAGTTACAGATATATTTAATATGCAAAATTCTGAAACTGCTAGATTTCGTCCTAGGCTCAAGAAATTAAAAGCACTCAAAACACTCAAAAAATGGACTTCATGTCTTCCCTTTGAGAGAAGTAGTAAGTGAAAAAAGTGAAAAAATTCAAATTGCTACTTGTTGAAAATACAGAGAATAAATCCAGCTTCTATGGGCATCTAGTTCTTGGAATAGTTCCAGTTCCTAGTTACCAGTTATAAAAGGATAATTATCTATTTAAGAAATTAAACTATAGAAAGAGGAGAAATTTCACTTCCACTCTTTTTTGCCATCTGAGGGAAATCTTTTCACCATATTTTTCTATATGAGTCAGTGATATTATTTGAACCATACTACCTTTCACAGTGGGTTTTCTTCATATTCTTCTAACCTAAATCAGAAAATATTTCTTATTTGAGACATGGAGCTTGATTGTTGTAATGAGGTGGCACGGAAATACAAGAGAAAACACTTCAGTATCAAACATGTGATTAGAAGGCAGTTTATCTGATTTGAAAGCAATGATCACCATTCCTTTTATCTCCAGCTGAAGATCTCCATCTTTCTGGCTCCTTTCTCAGCAAGTGGTCAGGAAGAGTAGATATATTACAGCCTGGGTAGTGAAGGGGAAAGAAACAGGGATGCAGCAATCCCAATTTAAATTATTTACTTACTGGAGAAAAATAACTCTAGAACCTTAGGAGGCACTGAAATTTGTCTAAATCATATCCCTTTTCACAAAAATTGATGCACATGATGTTCACATCTTTCACATGAGATGTTGATCAGACACCAGGGTAAATTAAGAAACTTCTGGGTAAGTGTCTATTTTTCTATATGAACCTTTGCGGGCAGACAAGCCTCTCCTTAAAATTCTACTAAACTACATAATGTAAAACCTTGGGACTCAGCAATGATGAGTACAAGGTGATGAAAAGCAATGAACAGGACTAAGACAGAGATTGTCCCCCTGTATTCATCACTGCTTGGGCTGCACCTTGAATCCTGTGTTTGGTTTTGGGCCACACACTACAAGAAAGACTTTGAGGTGCTTGAGCATGTCCAGGAAACATGGTGAACAGTCTGGAGCACAAGTCTTGTGAGGAGTGCAAGATTTGAATGCTTAAGAGAAGTTTTTTCAACTTTGCAGACTGAGATTTCTCTTAAGCAAGTGTATTCAAAGGGTATTTCCATGGGTGTAAAATTCACTCTTGAATTTTTTTCAGTTCCACTGAGCACAATAAAAAAGTGTATCCATGGTATAGAAATATAGATTGTCACCAATTTTTTATGCACCACTACTGCCTTTATTTTCTCTTTAAAAAGTTCAAAAGTCATCTGTAAGGTAAATATATTTTAGTGCATAACTTCAAAGTAAATCAGGAATACAGCTCACATCAATGTCCCTAAGAAAAAAAAATTAAATACAGACATGAAAGTAAGCCCTATTTTTGAGATTTATTATTTTTGAATTAATATCTCTTGTCACTTTATAAAATGAAAAATCTAAAATTTCAGCAGATCAATCCGAAACATAATTACTGTGTGCTCAGATTCCAAGAGATGGCAGACTGTACATTTGTTTGCTTTCCTGAAGGGTGAGTGACACCCTTCAGGCTGTCACTCACTCACTTCAGGATGGTAGGACATTTAATATTTTGGGATAAGATGTATAACCACAATTTCTTTTAAACCCAATGCTTATTTCATGTGCATTCCAAAATACCCTGAATGCTTTTGGGAAATCAGTATTAGCCTCAGCTTTGGGCCACTTTAGTCTGTTCTGCAAGGAAGAAAAGTAGAAAGAAAGATGCTGCAGTTTGAGGTTTTAGCAAGCTCTTTCCTCTTTGTGAACTCAAAGTTTCCTTGGACCCACCAGAAATCAGGCATAACCATAGGCAGCAGTAAACTCATGAAAAGCAGAAGTGACTGATGACAGCCTGTCGTGGTTTGACACTGGCCCATCACTAGGCACCCACAAGAGCTGCTCACTCACCCTCCTCAGCCACAGCTGGGCAGCAGAAGGAAAGGAAAAAAATATTGACAAAAGGTTCCTGAGTTAAGGACCGTGAGAAACACTTTAAGGGCAAAACAGGCTCAATTTAAGGTTGTAAAGTGAAGTTTATGACTAACAGAATCAGAGGAGGATAATGAGAACTAAAATAAGCCCTTAAAACACCTTATCCCCCAGCCCCTCCCTCCTTCCCACTGACAGTTCAGGGAGACAGGGCGACGGGGTTTGGTCAATTCATCACCAAGATTTTCATCTGCTGTTCTGGGAGAGGAGTCCTTCACCTGTGAGGCTGTAGGATCCCTCCCACGGGAGACAATTATCTGGAAACTTCTACAGCATGGGTCCACTCCCACCACAGCTGCTGCAAACGTGAGTCCCTCCCACGGGCAGGCAATCCTCCCAAAGCTGCTGTGCTGTGGGTCACTCTTCCATGGGGTGCAGTCCTCCAAGGTCAGGCTGCTCTAGCCCGGGAACAAGGGCTCTCTCCCTCAACTGGGTCTCTGGATCTCTGCAGTCCCCGTGGATCCCCATGGGCTGTGGGTGGATCTCTGTATCCCCCATGGATCCCCATGGGCTGTGGGTGGATCTCTGCATCCCCCGTGGATCCCACAGGCTGCAGGGGCACAGCTGCTTCACCATGGTCTGCACCACAGCCTGCAGAGGAGTCTCAGCTCCAGTGCCTGGGGCACCTCCTGCTCCTCCTTCTCCACTGCCTCTGGTGTCACTATGTTGCTTTCCTTCAATGTTCTCACCTCCTCTTCTTCTCTGACTAGGAGAAAAACCTGACTTTGTTGTGATTTCCTTCTTAGAAATGTCATCACAGAGCTGTTACCAGCCTCTCTCATGGGCCCAGCCTCGGCCAGCAGCATGTCCATCTTCAGAGCCATCTGATTGGCAGTGCTGGACATGGGGGAATCTTCCAGCAGCTTCCCAGAGGAGCCACCTCTGTGGCCCCCCTGCTACCAAAAACCAGGTCATGCAAAACCAATACACATGGATCTTAAAATATCAAGATTTTATAATTTACCATTTAACAAACAGTACATATAATTTTATTCTCAGAATATTATTATTTATCAAAATCTGAAATCATATAATTTAGAATGCCATTTGATCTTTTTTCCTTAAATTCAACAACATACGCTATCTTACTTGCATATGTTTTCCATCTGTTTGGAAAAATTTTAGTGGTTATTTTTTGGATCTTAGTTTTTTTGGATCTTACTTAAGAACATTCTAAAATAATACTAATGTATTTCTCACCAAACCCTTCTGTTGTGTTCATGTGAGTTATCAAAAAAAAATCTGTTATCAAACTCTTCAGAACCCCAGAATTATTTTTAAATCTGAGCTCTTTTATTATTTGATTTTTTAAACTCAGTTTTTAGTTCATGAAGAGCATAAAGACCTTCTTCATAAGGAAAGAAATACCTAGATATAAATAGGCTATTATCCATCTTGTTGTATAAGGCATAATCTTTAATTAAACCAATCTCTTTGCTGATGGCCAGAGCTACATCTCCTGTGTCTGAGTAAGCATCTCAACCAGCATATTCCTAAATAAAGGTTAATCACAGCAAGGACACCTCAATGTCTCATGTGAAAGGTCTGATTTTGCTAGCACCTCTTTTCCTTTTCTAGGCAGGTCTCCAAAATCAAGCTCTTCCATGATTTTATGCTATATTATCCTTTTAGACCTGAGACAGAGTTCAGACTCAGCTAAGCATCAATCACTTGGTCCTGCATGATGGTTTTCAGTGATAGCTTTAAGTATATGCAAAATCACGACTCTGAAGACTCTGAATTATTTTTAACTTCAAAACAGATACATAAATTGCTTAACAGATAAGCAGAGGTTTTCAACATTATAACGCTGGGTTTGGGCATCATTTATCTAAGTCTTTGGCATTTGGGTACTAAAATATTTTAATGGACAAAAATATGTGGGGCAAAAATATGGCAAGAAGCTGGCCCTTGTAATGAAGATTCACTGTTATCGAAGCATAGGATTGAGGAGAAATACACTATTTTTCATTAACCATAACACCATCACTGGGGACCTCTAAGACATTTTTTAGTACTGTAAGCAAGAAATTGTATACCAACTCAGGAATGCAGAATTGGTGCCAGGAAGTCTTACCCTGCTTCTCAGCAGTAGCCTTGCTGAAAAAGCTCAGCAAATAACTTGCTTCACTTTACAAGAAAACAAAGAGTCCTTTCAATGATAGGAAGTATTTTCATGCCAGGGAGCAGAATTACTACCACAGACTTAGTAGTCAATATTCAAATATTAAAAAACTTCATAAAGATTAACTCCATTAATAAAAATAAATGATCCAATTAAAAATCCACAAACATTTTCTACACCATTTGTCCAAGACTGCTTTCTTACCAAAACCATCAAAATTTTTATTCAGCTGCTACAATGTAATAGACCATATATCAGCTGCAGCCCATTTCTTCCCATGTGATTTACATTAACTGTAATTCACAGATAATGTAAATATTGAAGCTGGTTACTAAGGAAATTGTCACATGTTATATCATAGTAGGTCTTACCTTTTATGACACTTATAAATATTAAAATGTTCTTAAAATTAGATCATAATATTTTCCACCATTCCTGTTATAAAGCACTCCAAAATGGGCTAAATATTAGCTCTGCAAAATGTTTTATTAAATTTCTCAATGTGCTCAAATCGCTATTTATGCTGAATAAAAAGTTCAGAGGTCACTTGGGCAAAAAAGTCTGTATATCACTTCTTTTTAACAAAATTAATGACTAGGGTGGTAGACCTGCTCATCTGTTTAAGTCATGCTAAATTCCAGTTGTCATCATAATGACAAAATCTTTTTCTTGCAAATAGCAGTGACTTTTAAAAATCTGTCCATTAGCATTTTATTGTAAACTTAAAACCAAGAGCAAAATAGAACTTGATTGCAAATACATATTTCCCTTAAATTTAGTTTTTCATAAGGTATTCAAAGTGGCATTTTTAAAAGTAATGTCAAGGTTTGAAACTCAAAAAGGTCACAGTGTCTGCTTTGGTGTTGCATTCACAGAATAGCTCTTTAGAATGAATCAGCACCTGTACTAAAATGCAGATTTTTTATTTTTTTTTTCTTTGTAAACACATAACTGACTGGTATCTCTGTTATTCAGCAAGTTCTTAATTAATTTGCAAGAAGGCACCATACCAGTCCAGGAGATGAGTAGCAGCCCTGGCAGGAAAAACAGTATGCAAGAGTATGTGTAAAGGCACGATTCCCAGCTTGAAATGCTTCTCTACTCATGATTAAGAGGTTGTGTAATCACTAGCCTAGCTCTAAGCCCAATTAGCTTTGAAAAAACAACATCCACTGTGCAGCCACATATTGTGAGCTTATGATCTTGGTGAATTAAATGGATTCGTGTGTGGTTTCATTCTATGAGCTAAACCTCAGCTTTATCATACTGCATTCAGCTGAAAGCAAGGATGCAGTTCCAGAATAAATCAATAAAAGGTCATTTGTTAGACTAGAGCTTACTCTGAGCAGGAAGCCATGTGAAAGACTTATGCAAAGTAAATTTATTCATGTATCCCTTCAAATAAGCACAGGCAACTTAGAGACCCTAATCTTCTGGCCATGTATGCAACACTTCCAAATAAAAATTTTGGCTTAAAATAACTGAACTATAATGAATAGTTCATTTTTCCATTCCAAAATCCTATTCTAGTACAGAAACCTCAATCTTCTCAGAACGTCAGTTAAGCTCATGGGGCTTTGAAGGAACTTGCTGTTATACTCACAAACACTGTAGGGTTTGTTGAGACTGATGACCTCCTTTTTTTTTTTTTCTCTTTTTCCCCCTATTTTGTAGTATTCTGTTTGAGAACTCTGGCACACTGCTGAATAAGCTTAGGCTAGCTGAGCTGCTGCATGTATCTAAGGGTTGGCTCTGAACGAAATGAGGTGGAATGTACTGACTTGCATATGAATCATTAATATACAAGTAGATACATTTTCTTGCAAATTTGTGTGACAGCTAACATGCACACGGTTAACTGGTTATAGTTTTGCTAATGCTTATTAGTGTCTATGTCAGATACCTAAGTCCTTATTGATTGCATCTTTGTCATAAGGGTTGATAATTTCATCTGAGAAAAATGACAATGACTGGTATCTTGGAGGATGGGTAAATTTATCCCTGCATATCTTTCTTGTTCTACGTGAGGAGCTTTCAGCCAGAAATTGCAGATTGTCTGTGACCTGCTGTGCCTGCTTTTTAAATACTCCTCAGGAATAGCCCAGGAGCCAGGGGAGAAACACAGCAAATCTGGTAGCATCAACAGCCTATCCATGGATAATATCATTCATGGGCCCTACTTATATCTGGGTATCTCTGCACACAGGCAAATGATACTCAGCTGCCTCAAGGGCAGGAAAAGGGGTGTGCTGGTTTGCAGTCACCTTATGATGGTACAAGATATTAAAAGAAGTAACCCATCTCAAAGAGGAGGATGTCATCATGGAAGTACTAAATGTGGAAATGAATTTATTCTCCAAAAAATATGCCTGTTTTAACAGAGTTACAGTTAAAATAATCAAGATATAGAGAGAAAAGATGCATATTTAATGCTGACAATACAGGACAAATGACAAAACCACTACCAATGATCTGTATCATTACTACTTGTGAGCTCAAGCTGCAAAGTTAGTTTCTTTTTTACAGGCTAGACTGTACTAGAAGTAATAGTCATGGGACTTTATCGGCTACCTTATTCTGCAAGTGATTTAAGTTAGAAGGTAATTTTGACCAGAATGAGTGGAAGTCACTTTAACTGTTTTGGTGGCAAACGATGGCCAGGAAGTCATCATCAGCATCCTTGTTAAAGCAGTAGATAGAAACTGTGCAAAGAGAGAATAGTAGATAAATGTAAGCAGATGAAGTTCTAGAGAGCGTTGAAAAGATACATAAGGAACAGTTTCACTAAAGGTCTCAGAAGTCTGATGAATAAGAGCAAAGATAAAGCTCTTAATTGAACCCAAATTCCAGCAATGACAATCTCAAGACCTTACAGGACATTACTCCAGGCCCTGAGGAAAAGCCTACTCAACAGCCATAGAAAAGATTAAAATAGCCTGAAGAAGGAGATATAGACATTAGGTTAATCAGATTATGAAAATGCTATACCACTGAAACTGGTTATCAGAGAAAATCTCCAAGTATTCTGCCATAATTTTAGCTGTAAATTCAAAAGATACATGTTGTTTTCTAAAGTACTATCTACTAGAAGTCATTTTAAATGTCCTCGAAGGGCTGGATTTCATTTTTTGCTCAGGCAGAACTGAGCAAACCTTCATTCAGGTCCTTAGAGTTTTATGACCTACCTGTATCTGCTGGAATGTTTTTGAAGCTGTTTTCAATTATTTTGATGAATTTGCTTTTATAAGTTTTCTTCTGTAAAAAAGTGTCATTTCATCATGTTTTTTAGCTGTTTTGAACTTAAGGGTGTTCTATTTCTGTCATTTTAGTAGTTATAGACACTTTAAAATTTATTAACATCCGGTGAAAATTCTTTGTTCAGAAATTATATATGACAATTGAAAGTCCCTAAGCATCCCACAGAAGCTGAAGTGTAGGAGATTGATTTTCGAATATGCAAAACAATAGTTATTAAAACTGTCAGAAGACAGATGGGGATATATTACTTAGATGCCAATAAGACCTCAGCTTCTTCCCTGCTATGTGTTTCCCCAACTCACAGAGTATTAACAGCTTACTCAGCTGTCTCCTCCTCTCACCATAGAGAGGACTAGGGCCACTAGAGAGTGTGACTGCAGCCCCACCACATGAAGATTTTTTTCAGTGTCTGTCTGCGGAGTTGTTCAGACTCTCAAGTCACGTCAGTTTTTGCCTGTATAACTGTTTCATTGAGAGTACAGATATTTGGCAGAAAATAAATTTGCTTGTGTTCTGGCTGGTCCGCAGAGAGCAGAGGGGCTAGATGCGTCTGGACCTAATTTCTGTTTGGAATCAATTTGGCCCTGTAAGCATGGTCAAGTTCTGTCACAGACATTTTTTCATAAAAATCCTTTCTTTCGGATTTTTCTCCCTTCTGAGAAGCTGTGGCCTCAGCAACAAAATGTAAACAATGGTTATCTGCTGCTGTGGAATGCAGCAGGTGGATCTGTGATTGGTCTCCTGTGGATGTTTGGATTTACTGACCACTCACAGCAGAGCTGTTCTTGCTTTCTGCCCGAACACAGAACTTTGTTATTCATTCCTTTTCTATTCTTAGCTTAGCTAGCCTTCTGAGAACTTTTTCCTTCTGTTCTTTTTAGTATAGTAATAATGTAGTATATATATCATAAAATAATAAATCAAGCCTTCTGATCATGAGGTCAACATTCTCATCTCTCTCTTCACCCTGAAAACCCTTGTGATCACTGACACCAGGTTCAGTAAGTACTTTCATGATCACAGACTCCTGATAGTTGCACCGGGCAATTTATTGAATCAACAGTTTATAGATTCTTGTTAGATTGCCATATGAGTAACTAGACCTACAAAATATAAGTGCATGGTGCTATGTGGAAGGGTATACTCTGACACAGTCAGAGGTGCAAACTTTACAAAAGAGTAAAGTCTCATCCCACTGCTTAGGGGAAGAGAGAGGAGCAAGCCCATCAACTTTGTCTGCAAGGTGATTGGATTCGCTTCCAGTGCCACAAAGGATTTCAAACACCAGATTTATACTTTTAGAAGAAGTGGAGATGAGACTGTTGTCAAATTTCCTGGTTTTGCCATCATAAATGTGCGCGAGGGCGGAAGCGGCCCTAGATCCGGCTAGCACGAGGGGTGAGAAGGCCAACGCCCCTGCACATAAGAAGCCAGCCCCCTTCGGCGTCTTGGCCTCAGGCTGGGCTGGAGGAAGGGCTCGGAGTGGCGCACGAGAGACGATAAAGGAGGTGACCACTTGCTGGGGGTGAACAGTTGGTTTGTTGGGTGATCCGGAGGCACCAACGAGGAGGGGCACCAACCAGCAAAATGGCATCGAACAGGGGGAGCGACAAGGTTTTAAAGGGAAGGGGAGGAGAGAGGAGGGGAGCTCAGCTATCCAATGGGGAAACTCAAAGGGAGGTACTGAACATAACTGACATACACCAGAAACCAACGAATACAAAGTAAAGGAGGGGCCCCGGGACCACAGCCAACCACAACCCCCAGAGAGGAGAAGGTTCTCGAAACCTGGGAGGAGTGGGGGGTGATTGACTGGGCCCAGGGAGGAGAAAACATCCACTTATAAGGTGGGATGAGGGAGGAGCGGTTCTACAAACTGTAACATTAGCAACTAAAAATAGTATGGTAACCAGGCAACTTAACTGGCAAGGAGGCAGTGGCGGGAAAAACTGGGGAGAG
This sequence comes from Zonotrichia albicollis, assembly GCF_047830755.1. Classification (NCBI taxonomy): domain Eukaryota; kingdom Metazoa; phylum Chordata; class Aves; order Passeriformes; family Passerellidae; genus Zonotrichia; species Zonotrichia albicollis. The sequence continues at coordinate 141,117,048 of NC_133819.1, forward strand.
AGGAACCATTTACAAAGAACAAAGGAGGGTACAGTACATAAAATGGGGGAGCAAACTGAGAAACTTAAAACACACTACAACATCTCCCCGTTTCTTAACAAATAAGATAAAGAAAACAGGAATGTCCGTATAACTCAAAAAGAAGATGTCCGCGGCCAGTCCTGCCAATCTTCGCCTTCTTCGAGCTGGAGTTCGCCAGCCCACAGATGTTCTTGGGGCGGCTCGGTTGACCCCTCCTCGTCCGCAGCTCCTTCGGCCTCTGAGGAGAGGTCTTCCAGCCCGAAAGGTTCCTCCTGGGGAATTGTGACATGATTGGCAGCCATAGTTGTGGCTCTGGCTATTAATTTTTGGACCAAACCGCGGATCAACATGAGCAGAAATAAAAGTACAATCAAACTCAAAACAATCTTAGAAACTGATTCTAAAACTGAACTGGCCCACCCGCTAAGGCCCCAACCCTTGAAGATGTCTCCCAGCCAGTCCGATGTCTCCTGTTTGACCTGATGGACGAGGTCTTGGAGTCTTTTTATTGAGTGCCTGGCGTCCTCGGCTCTGGAGGACAGGTTCATGCAGCAGAGGCCCTCAAACTCCTCACAGTGATGGTGATGAAGCAGCAATAGAAAATCTATTGCTGCCCTGTTCTGGAGTGTCGCCTGCCTTGTTATTTCCTCGTCTGTAAGGAGGTCGTATAAAGCAGCTGAAGTATAATTGGCTTGTTTAGCCACCCAACACTCTAGGCGGCCCAATTCACCTAGAGATTTCGCCACTGATACCCATGGCAATAGGATGGTAAAAGCGACGGATTTTGAATGAGACCAATGCGTAATTTCGCCATCACAATCTTCGGTGAGATCTTTAAGATCTCTTTTGGATCTGGCCAATTCAGACGTGATGTTAGACTTCTTCCAATTAATAATTTGAATCATGTTGGGGGTAAACAGCGTCAGCTTGCCGAAAGTGCACGGCCCTCCGACCAGGCAAGAGGGGAGGCCTACCCACGCTCGGTCACCGCAGATCAAGAACACTCCTCTAGGAAGGGCGTAAGGGGTCTGCTTAGTCGTGGTGGGGCCAAGGATCTTTACCACGGCCCGACACCACTGATTGGCTTGATATTCTTTCTTTTCCTGCAGAACCACCTCACTGCCCTTCTCTACATGGTCAATAGCGTAATCAAACTGAAAACAAAGGGAGGAATTGGTGGAGCCGAGAAGATGTAATTCTGTGGGCTCGAAGGGCGCAGGATCCAGCTTTGCCACTCCGTCTCTCCAGGCGTGAGTAGGTTCAAAACCAGGAAGGAAAGTAAGGCTCCGGGCCAAAATAGGGGAAAGGGCAGACTGAAAGGCAGGGGGGAACTCTCCTGGAGAGAAAGGGATCCCCACAAGGCAGGACGACATCGGGTCCTCTGCTGCGCCGGTGTCCAGGCAAATGCTGTCCTGTCCTAGCGATTGAGCCAAGGCACGCCAGACGTTGACTTTTGGCTGGGGAATGATCCACGGCTCCGTAGGTGGCAGAAGGAGTCCGCATGTCGTCAGCACCATCAACATCAGACAAGGGTTGGGAGCTAGCGTTGTCAATGCGGGGGCCATTCGGGGAGATGCAACTGAAATGAAAAGAGAGCCGTAAAAGTATATGGAATTCACAGAAATGGTTCCTCTCCAAACAACCAATTTAAATAAAACATACGAGGGGTAACGGCTGGAGCTGGAGGGGAATAGGAGGAAAGATGGTGCAAAAGGTCAAGGGGTGGAGGAGAAGCTGGAGGAGAGGGTTCTTCAGAAACAGGGGGAAGCTCAGGAGAAAAGGAAGACGGTTGGTGGTGTTGCTTCCTCCGCTGACGCCAACATGCTTGCCGGACCTGTGGTACTGCCTCTGTCTTGGTCCTCTGCTTTGGGACGAAGGGCCTGACCCGCTTAGACGGGACCCACTTGGGGCCTGAGGGAGTGGACACGCAAGCGTATCCCCTCCCCCAGGTCACCAGGTCAAAGGGGCCCTCCGTCCGCCAGGTCTCCGGATCTTTTACAAGAACCGGCGGCCTGGCTTTGGGCTGCAGCTGCTGGTGACTGCCGAAATGCCGGACCACTGGAGGATTTTGGCTGTCAAAAGAGCAATTTAGAAAATTGAGAGTGTACAGAGCTCTTGACAGCCGGACGTGGGGGGTCTCCACCTTCATTGCCGGTTGTTGTCGGGACAGGATCTTTTTGAGGCTCTGGTGGGCCCTTTCCACCATGGCTTGGCCTGTCGGGGAATAGGGGATGCCGGTTTTATGGACTATTCCCCATTGTTGCAGGAAGCTCCGCAGCTCCTTGGAAGTATACGCAGGGCCGTTATCTGTTTTTAGGGCCCTAGGGAATGCCCAAGACAGCAAATGCTTGAAGCAGATGCTTCTGAACATCCGCTGCCTTTTCATCTGTGTCGGCAGAAGCGTAGATAGCTCCGGAGAAGGTATCGACTGAGACATGGACGTAACACAATCGACCGAAAGATGGGATGTGTGTTACGTCCATCTGCCACACCTCACAGCTTGCCAGCCCTCGGGGGTTAACCCCCGAGGCCACGGTAGGCATTTGCTCATGCTGGCATTGGGGACATGTGGCCACAATCGCCTTGGCCTGCTCCTGCGTCAGATTGAATTGACGAACCAGGCCAGGCGCATTTTGATGGAACAGTTGGTGGCTGATCTTAGCCTGACCGAACACATCTGGGAGAGGGGCCTGCAAAACAGCAGCCGCGGCCAAAGAATCGGCACGACGGTTGCCTTCCGCAATGAAACCGGGCAGGTCTGTGTGTGATCTCACATGCATGACATAAAATGGATGCTCGCGGTGGGAGACCAACTCGACGAGCCTATTCAACAATTGAAATAATCTTTTGTTGGTGACCTCTTGAAGAACTGCGAACTCAGCTCGGGACACTACACCTGCAACATACGCAGAATCTGTGACCAAATTGAAAGGTCCAGGGAATCTCTGGAATGCCCTGACGACAGCGTCCAACTCAGCAATCTGTGGAGAGCCCTCCACAACAGCAACATCGGTCTCCCACTGCTGAGTTTGAGGATCCTTCCAAGTCATCACTGACTTGTAGGATGCTCCAGACGCGTCCGTAAAAACTGTCAAAGCATCCAGCGGCTCCCTGCTCTGAACCTTCTTCAACGATAATTTGAACTCCGAATTGAATAATTTGGGGCCGGCCGATCTACTGTGATGCGCCCAGTGTAGCTGTCAAGTGCAAACTGAAGATATTCATTAGTTTGCAGCAGTTCTTCAAAGGTCTTTAATTTTAATTGGCCCGATTCCAATTCAATTGGAATATGGATGCATGAGAAATCACACCCTGCAAGCTCCCTGATCCTCGATCTCGCCTTGAGGATCAGTTCGGCTACCAACTCCTGTGGCGTGTCATTCTTTTGGACCGATGGTGGCTCAGGAAGACCCACTCTATGATTAAGAGCTTCTCTCCTGAGCCTTGGTCCTTCGGACTGTCATCCCACTGATGGATGATGCCATGGAGGTGTGGCAATTTTCCCAGTACTATAAATTTGAATGGCAGGCCTGGATGGTAACGATGGGCCTGCCTGGTCGAAATAGCTTTTTGTACCTTCTCCAAGGCCACCTCCGCCTCTGGGGTGAGAGCCCTAGGGGAACTGAGCCCTTCTCCCCCTTTCAACAAATTGAAAAGGGGGGCTAGGTCTTCGGTTGAAATGCCCAGCCAGGGTCTCACCCAATTCAAAGACCCACACAGTTGATGGACATCTGCTAGGGTCTGGACTTTTGTCCTAATAGTCAATTTTTGCGGAACAATGGTCCGCTTTGTAATTTCAAGGCCCAGGTATTTCCAAGGTGGCATCCGCTGAATTTTGTCCTGCTGGAGCTCGAACCCTGCAGCAACCAACGCATTGGTTGTCAGGTCAAGCGCATGGGCAAGCAGACTGTGGTCAGGCGCACACACGAGGATGTCGTCCATATAATGGTGAACAATGACAGCATCCCCGAGGGCTGTACGGATGGGTGACAGCAGCGAAGCGACATACCATTGGCAGATCACAGGGCTGTTCTTCATGCCCTGTGGAAGCACCCACCAATGATAGCGCTTGGCTGGGGACTCACAGTTAACGGACGGAACTGTGAACGTAAAGCGCGGAGCATCGTCAGGGTGAAGGGGAATTTGGAAGAAGAAATCATTTATGTCGATTACAGCCAAATTCCAATTTTGGGGGAGCATTGCTGGGGAGGGCATCCCTGGCTGAAGAGGACCCATGTCAATTATTAATTCATTAATTTGGCGGAGGTCGGTCAGGAGCCGCCACTTGTCCTTGTTGGGCTTCTTGATGACAAACACTGGGGAGTTCCAAGGTGACATGGTCTCCTCCAGGTTGCCTTTCAGTAGCTGCTCCTGAACGAGCTCGTTGAGCGCCTTTAATTTTTGCTTATTGAGTGGCCACTGCCTGACCTGTACTGGTTTATCAGAAAGCCAATTCAGCTTCCAGGTCCGGCGCTCCTCAGTGGCCACTGCCCGAAAAACCTGGGGAGCCTTCGGGAGGTCAATTTTGGCTCCCCACTGGGCCAGTAGGTCTCTTCCCCAGAGAGGCTCTGTATAATCCAAAACGAACGGGCGTATCGAGGCCAATTGCCCGTCGGGCCCCTTAATTTGTACAATGCTCTTGGATTGATTTGCCAATTGAAGGCCCCCAACACCAGAGATCGTGCCCGCAGCGCTTTGCAAGCCCCAATGTGACGGCCACTCCCGGGAGGGAATGATCGTCACATCTGCACCTGTGTCCAAAAGACCCCTCACTATCTTCTTGTCTCCGCCCAACGAAAGTTGACAAGTCAGGCGGGGCTTTTCCCTCCCCACTAGCTGTGCCCAGGCCACGGTCGGAGGCGATGTCTTCTCCGTCGAAATCATCCAGTGATCTTCTTCTGGCACAGGAATGGCCTGGGCAATGACCTGTCCCTTGGGGAGGAAAAGTGGGGGTCGGACACAGTACAGCCCTACCGCGAAACGGTCCCGGTCAGTAGTTACCAGACCAGGGACGATGTGGATGTCTCGCGGTGTGTGCTTGGTGTCCCCGACAACGGTCCACCTGCAACGTCCCAGTTTCCTCCAGCGACCCGGATGTTGCAGGTCGACAGACATCAGCTGGATGTTACTGCTAGGGATGTAAAGGTCCCTAGTCAGCTGCAGCCTGTATGGAGAAGCAGAGGACATGGTGTTAATTGCAGGTACAGCACCACAGGTAGATAAGGTCACATCTGAGAAATATGTCAAATCCAGCAAAGCGTATGTCGGCGGTCCTCTCCCGTCTCCTCCCTCCCCGCAGGTTGTTGAACAGCCCGCCGTACTTTTGTCATTGCGCAGGGAGGGGCTGCGCTCCAAGCTCAGTTTTTTGCCTCTTTGTTCTCCTCCCTTTCCCGCTTCCGCCTGTACTCCAGGTAATCAAGGCGCATCGGGCACTGGGGCATCCAATGCCCGACTTTGCCACAAAGATGGCAGGGGTGGGTGGTTGATGACCTTCTGCCGGACCCAGGTGTTGGGGGTCCGGCAACGGGGGCAGCTTCTGCTTCCATGAAGTCCGGCTCGGGGCATTCAGCAAGAGCCACAGATGTTCTCTTAGGCCGTGATGCCAGGGAGACCTGACGCACCACGACCTCAATCATGGCCTCTATCGTGGGCCGGGGACTTCGAGGGAGAGTTTTTATAGCCTTGCGGCACTCAGCGTTGGCATTGCTGAATGCCATCCGCTGAAGCATCCTCTCCCTGTCATCATCCCCGAGCGCCTGCGCCTCCACATATCGGTAGAGGCGCTCGATAAAGGCCATGTATGGCTCCTGCGCTCCCTGCCGGACCTCATCATCCTCCCATTGGGAGGTCACCACCTCCAGCTTGAAGAAGGCCCGCTCAGCTGCCCGAGCGGTCTCCACAAGCTGGGAGGGGAATAAGGCCTTCGCCTGAGCTGCCCCCTCTGCCCACTGTCCCTCACCCAAAAGGTGTTCCTGGGTGATCACCAGACCATCCGCGTCATGGGACATTGCAGGATTCCCCCAAAGACTTGGGAGAACCTCCAATATCTCCCTCCTCCATTCCCCCACCCAGACCCTAAATTCCATGGGCCTAACAAGGCTGGAGAAGAGGGCCCTCAGGTCAGCCGGCACCAGATCTCCCTGCACAAGGGCATTGCGGAGCATACCCCGGAAGTACTCTGACCCCCGAGAGTAGTCCTTCTGCGCCTTGCACAGTTTCTTGATCTGGGCCTGTGCTAAAGGCACCCACTGGGCCTGAGGGGTCCCCTCCCCACTTAGGTGGTAGGTAATCGGAGCGGCTTCCAACAAGGGCGCCTGCTCCGGCTTCCGGTCATCCACCCCCCCCCCCCCGAACACAAAGCGTGGGAACCGGAAGGAGGAGCGTGGGAACCGGAACTGGAGGAGGTTGAGGCGGGGTCCGGCAATGACGCAGGGTGCGGGAGTGGGCGTGACCAACCACCCCTCTCCGCCCCCTGGGTGACGCTCGGAGGCGGAGGGAAGTACAAAGGCGGAGCGGGGGAGGAGAGAATGGGGGGCTGAGCCGGGGGAGGAGTTTGGGGAGGAGCTGATTGAGGGGCGGAGGACGGAGGAATGGGTGGGACGGAGGGAGGATATGAGGGAGGGGTAACCGAAAAGGAGGTGGGGTCTGGAGGAAGGAAGGGGTTGGCGCAAGGGAGGAAGGGGTTAACTGAAGAAGAAGGAGCCCTGGCGGGAACGACCACGTGGCCGCCGCCATCTTGGGCTCCCAGGGAGCCATTTTGTGGATCTTCAACAAACCGAACAAACTTGGGCTTTTCAACTGGGGATTTGGGAACTGGGGTAGAGGGTGAGGAAAGAAGAGGAACCTGGCCAGGGCTCCTTGAAGGGGGAGGCCGAGCAGGTCGAGGGGGAGCAGGGGAAGGATGGACCCCCTGCCTCTTGTCGGCCTTCAAAATCCCCCTCGAGGGCTCCTGCCTAAGGGGAGAGGGAAGGGATTGAGGGGTAAGAGCAACAGAACGAGGGGAACGGGGGGATAAACCAAAACTTGCGGGCCTTTTCTTAGGTTCCCCTGACGAGCGGAGTGTCGCAAGCACTCTGCCCGCCCAGAATGCCACGGTTGCTAATTTCGTCTCCCCGGAATTAACAGCTTCTTCCAATTTGGCCAAAACGGCTGCCCAAAACCGTGGCTGCTTGGCAAGTTCCGGGGAGACCTCGGGGAACTTTGAAAAGACCCACTTAACCAAAAACTTTAACTCTTGCTTGGGGGCCTTCTGACCACCCCCAAGCAGCAAACCTTTTACAACATAATATACCTCCTTTTGGGATTTTCCCAAGCCAGCACCCATGGCACCTTTCTAGTGCAGGAACTGCTGTCACTAGAAAGGGGGAAAATCCACTGGTGGTACAACCACCCGCCTGAAAAATAACAAAAACTAAAACAACAAGCTACTCGCCACCAGCCCCTGCTCCCCCCACTGTCCCCAAGTCTGGGGTTTCAGCAAAGGGAAAAAGGATTTGGGTGGTGGGTCCGGGCCCCAAGTCTGGGGATACCGACCCCACAGGAAAGATAAAACGATAAAGGCGCGGGGGTGAGGAAGAGCCTCAGGGGAAGAGTGTGGGGGGGTAGGTCCCCAATGCAGGGCATGTACCCCTAGGGGAAGGTTAAAAAGGCAGGGGGGAAGTCGGAAAGGTCCCCAGAGTGGGGCCCGATCTTACCAGCCTGGTGGCGACAGCAAAAGAAAAGTCAGGTGGGGGTCTTCGTCTCCGGGGTCGTCCTCTCTGGGTGCGAGGGGTCTCGATCCCGATCCCCCGGGAGCGCTGCCCCTAAAACAGGGCCTGCTACTACCTGGGGTAGTGCGGCGTCCAAAGGAACGAAATGTCCAACTCCGAAGGGTCCGGTGGTCAGCTGTCCAGGTGGTCAGTGGTCCACTTCAGGCCCCACCTTGGGCGCCACACTGCGCGAGGGCGTAAGTGGCCCTAGATCCGGCTAGCACGAGGGGTGAGAAGGCCAACGCCCCTGCACATAAGAAGCCAGCCCCCTTCGGCGTCTTGGCCTCAGGCTGGGCTGGAGGAAGGGCTCGGAGTGGCGCACGAGAGACGATAAAGGAGGTGACCACTTGCTGGGGGTGAACAGTTGGTTTGTTGGGTGATCCGGAGGCACCAACGAGGAGGGGCACCAACCAGCAAAATGGCATCGAACAGGGGGAGCGACAAGGTTTTAAAGGGAAGGGGAGGAGAGAGGAGGGGAGCTCAGCTATCCAATGGGGAAACTCAAAGGGAGGTACTGAACATAACTGACATACACCAGAAACCAACGAATACAAAGTAAAGGAGGGGCCCCGGGACCACAGCCAACCACAACCCCCAGAGAGGAGAAGGTTCTCGAAACCTGGGAGGAGTGGGGGGTGATTGACTGGGCCCAGGGAGGAGAAAACATCCACTTATAAGGTGGGATGAGGGAGGAGCGGTTCTACAAACTGTAACATTAGCAACTAAAAATAGTATGGTAACCAGGCAACTTAACTGGCAAGGAGGCAGTGGCGGGAAAAACTGGGGAGAGAGGAACCATTTACAAAGAGCAAAGGAGGGTACAGTACATAAAATGGGGGAGCAAACTGAGAAACTTAAAACACACTACAACATAAATGGTTGTAAGGACAGATAGTGAAGAATGTGGACAGTTGCAAAGAGAGATTACAAAGGCTGTGGATCTAGCACAAAGAATGAAACAGGAAGGTGTTGGTATCACTCACTCTTTCACCTGGCTAATTGTTTGCAGTGATTTGTCATCTAGCCTTCAGCCTGAAAACCTGCCATTCCCTCAGGGTGGCATCGTGCCCATGGTACTCCCTTCACCACATCTCTCATGGCATATCTCATGGCCTTAGCCCTCATTCCCACAACATTGCTCCAGCTTATTTCAGAAGGAAATTCCTGAGAATTTCCTTCTCAGAAACTGGTTTAATTCTGAAGGAAAATATAATTATCTTTCTCTCACTCTTTTTTTTTCTTTCTGTGCATACACAGGTTTATTTATACACGCGCATGTGTGTATGAACATTTTGTCAACAAAAGCAATTTTGCTTTCAATATATTTTAGTATATTAAAAAAGACAGCTACCAAATATTTAATTTTTTTAAAATTTCTCTTTTTTTCAAGGTAAAGGGGTTTTTATATCAATCAGAACAATTTCTTGACCTGTATGGAAGCCATATACTACACTTACCAAACAGTTTTCCTAAAATTTTTACAGTTTTCAAATTTTACAAATGGTAGTTTGTTGGTCAGCCACCTTCGTAGTACCCATTAAGAATACTATTAAGAATAGTAAATAATGGAATAATTAAAATACTTCTCATTCAAAGCAAGACTCCTGGTAAAATAGCTGTTAGAGCTGTCTTTTTCAATGGCTGCAATTGTTTGACAGAAAACATGTCTTAAATTAAATGGACTTCTAGACATCAAATATAGTTTACTCTAATGTATTCTGCCTACATTATACAGAAATTTATCTTTCAGGATTCATGTCATACGCTGTATTTGTGGGCAACAAGCAAACTGGTGCTCAAATTACCAGGTTGGGATATTGCAGTCCTCATTCAGTCCTTTCCTCATTGTGCATCTTTACATGAATGATAAATGGGGATTTCATTTTTTTTTTTTTTTACATCAGTGCCATTTTAGCTAGGGAAAAAATCCAAAAATAACAATGAAGCAAAACATCCGTTTAACTCATTCTTTTCATCTGTTTGTGCACTGTCTGAGTGTTCTACCAATAATGCAATTCTGTAGAGTGTTTAGAAAATAGCTCCTTAGTTGAGAGAAATATTTTACAATATTATATCCAAAGCCCAGATTAACTAATTTTTATTTGGACTTTTGTGTTGAATTCTTCTGGGTTTCTGTAGCTATAAAAATCAGTAAGCTATGCATCCCACCCTTTAGCATTTTTACTTGTGGATAACTGTTTGTTGATAACATTGTAAATTCAGTTTTGTCCTTGCCTACACTGCTTTAAAAGTTTTGAACAACACCATGTTAGTTAACCTTCCTCCAAAGGTTGTGCTCTAGCAACATAAATTCTTGCAGGTCTTTACAAACATTGTGAAGATACAAAGAACAGAGAACAATTCCTCCTAACATTTGCAGGAATGCTGATGTGATAAATGGCTGTCAATACTTAACGGCTCTTACAAAAGCTATCTTCATGTGTGTGCTGGATTTTGAATGAAAAATTCATTTTGGCATTATTTATAACCATTGTTATTTGTTTCCAAAAATACTTCTCAGCTATTTTTTTGTAAGAATGCTGTCTGAAAGTTCTACAAACTTTTGAAAATGTATTTATTCAGAGATCCTTTATACTATACCAGAAGATATAATGTAAACATCTTAAAGTTACTTTGATTTCTTTCTTATTTATAAATTACATGGTGATGAGAGCAGGGAGAGGAAATAATTCGCTATAATATACTTTGCCTGCTGGTAAATAAGTAGCCCAATAATTCCAAGATAATTTTTGTGACCCAAAGCTACATCAATAATGCACACGCTTAAAAAAGGTGATGGTTTACCATATTACTTTGTGACATGAGAATATGAACCCTCTTGAAACAAAGTGTAACCATCTATAGACTGGAATGGATTAGCATAAAAATTTTGTTGTCAGTTATGAATAATGAATATGCTTTTGAATTAATCCTTTTTATAAAAAAGTTAATAAAGGATAATAAAATAATTCTTCATGACATTCCTTTTTCCTAATATTTCATAGTGTTAACCACTCTTTGCACAGATGTTTCCTCCTAAGTATTTCTTCTTATGATGAAAGCATAAGTATAAAGGCCATATGGAGAATTAGAAAATAATGATCTAATTAGTTTCCAGTGCATTTTTTTCAAATTTTTCAAATTCTTTATACTGTAATATTATAATAAAAGTACTTAATTTGAGTCACGAGGGTAGTTCCTCAAGGGCAGGAAGGCTTGACAGGGAGAACTGGACAGAATCAGTGGGCTGAGGAGAATTGCAGGAGGTTCAGCAAGGCCCAATGCTGAGTCCTGCACTTGGGTTACAGCAAGCCCATGAAGCACTGTGGGCTGGGGAAAGTGGCTTGAGAGCTGTTTGCAGAAGGACTTGGGGATGCTGTTTGACAGCTGGCTCAGTAAGAGCCAGCAGTGTGCCCAGCTGGCCAAGAAGCCCAATGGCATCTTGGCCTCTGTCAGGAACAGTGCAGCCAGCAGGACCAGGGAAGTGATCACCCTCTGTACTCAGACTGGTGAGGACACACCTGGACACACCAGTGCATCTGCCAGTGCTGCATTCAGCTCTGGGGCCCTCAATCTAAAAAAGACATGGAGACACTGGGGCCTATTCAGCAAAGGGGAAAAAGGCTCCTGGATGATCTAGGAGACACATCTTATGAGGAATGACTTCAGGAAATGGGTTTGATTAGTCTCAAGAAGAGGATGCTCAGGAGAAAGCTCATCACTCTTCAAGTACCAGAGAAGAGTTTGTAGTGATGTGGGGGCCAGTATATTCTGCTGTGCCTGCAGTGAGAGGACCATAGGAAATAGCCTTAAAATGAGATAGGGGAGATTCAGATTAGATATCAGAAAAAAGTTTTCATTGTTAGGGTGGTCAGGAACTGGAACAGGTTTGCCAGAGAGGTAGTGGAGTCGCCATTCCTGGAAGTGTTTGATCCGTCTGGTTTTGTCTCTGGGTGTTGTGGTTTAGTAGTTTAGGGATTACAGTGCTAGTGCTGGATTGATGTTTGGGCTTAATTATCTTAAGGGTCACTTTAACCTTGATGATTTGATGATCCTATTTGATGATGTTTTTTTTCAAATCCACTCAATGTTTGAAGACTTTTTTTTCTTGTTGAAAACCAAAAGAAGTATTTATCAACTAAATTATTCAGACATTTATTCATTACATTGATTCAATTGAAGGCATATATTTCATTTAATGATGAACTGCCAGATCTTATTATTCCACAAAAACAATGATCTGTCTGAATTGGATTGACCGGTAAAAATCCATAAACTAACAATAGAGCAAAAACCATTGTGGGTTTGTTTTCTTGTTTGTTTTAAATATAGCTTTTACATTGATTAGGCTGACAGCAGTACATATGACTTAATGAATAAATCCTTACAGAAATAATAATGTCTACCAGTGCATCAAAAATTAGTGGTTGGACTAAGAATGGATTAAGTATGTACAGCTTTTGAAGGAAAGTGTTTTGAAACATAATGGCATAGATACAATATAGCTGAGGGGGGAGGTAGATGTTATCAAACTGAAAAGGTACAAGTAAAAGCAATTTTTGTTCACTCTTCGCAGTGAAAGTAAGTGTAATTACAAGACAGCAGTACTGGGAAACAAATAACTGATTTGATATCTGACAACTTGAATGTAAAAACCATTAATCTTTGAAAGTATACTTGACACTTATTCCTGTACAGCTGAAGAAGAACTATGCGTTTTACTTCTGGCGTAGGATCTTTTAATGTGACATCCAGACAATTTTATTTTATTTATAACTTCTGTGGAGAAGCTTCTGAGAAAAAGGTCTGCATGTTTGAGTGTTCTATTTTTCAAACACCTCAACAATATAAACAATAAAATGGAGAAGGCATTAGTGTTCAAATACTGAAAAGCAAACAGCATTATCTTGGGGGAAAAGCGAATGCTTCATTTCAGAAAACAGACATCAAATTTTCTCAGCATTACTTTCTGGAATGGATGTAACACTCTCTCAAAGGCATAGTAAATCTCAAGGAAAACTTTCCATTTCTGTGTCTCTTGTTCAGCCTATAGGTAAACACACTGACATTCATGATAAAAGTTTCTTCACCAACACAGGATTACAGGGTCACTCATTCTACATCCTTACCACCATCTCTCTCTGCTAAGTAATAAATAAGGAAAACAAAAAAGCAAGAAAGAAAATAAAGAATGTCTTATAATTTGCATAACACTTTCCAAATGCCTGACAATGAAGTGCTGAAGAATATGTTTCTTTACTAAATCAGCAGGCAAAAAGAACTGAAACTATTGTGATAATATTGCAGATATTATGAAAAAAAACCTCCTGTTACTAGTCTGCTGTGAAAGGGCATATTCAGAGCTACATAAGCTCCCCATCCAGGAGAGACTGCCTTCAGCATCTAGTAGAATGACTTTTGAAATAATAAATAGCAGCAACAAAATTGTATTTTTAGACTTTATCATAAATACTAATAATGTATAAATATTAATCATTCTAATCCCACTGCTAAGAATGTGTCTTTTTTCGTTACTGCACTTGGCTACCCACAGCAGGCTGTTATAACTTGTTATAACCTAAGCAGGAAGCTCAACTATTGTATCTCTTCCATGTTTAGCTATGGATGCGTAATTGTCAAGTCAGAAATCAGTTTAATTCCTCATTCAAATTTACATTAGCTATGTAAGCCATATGTCATAGGCTCATTTTCCAGCTCAGTGGTAATAAAGTCTGCTTTCTTCCATAGGAACAGAACATGACTCTTTTAAGATTCCAGTTGGTCTTACCTGAACTTCATAAAAAAGCAAAGAAATGTATGCATTCTAAAATAAACTTTTAGATGTTTCAAGATATGCTTCCAACCATTAGACCACAGGTGGCCAGTCTCTCTGTTATCATGAGCTATATATTTTTTATACGTCCAGAAGGTGCCAGGCATTTGTCACATACTGGACACTCAAAGATGTCAACCTATGCTATTTCTGTGTCTTATTACTCCCTGTATTCAAGGTTGTGAGCTACCCAGTAGCATGCCATGGTATCCTTGCTGTTCAACATCTTCAAGGTACAAGATCCACACTTACACTAACAGGTAATAATTTGGTACCTCTCTTCAAAATAAAATTAGTAGTCTTTGTTCTGAATATATGATCCTAAGTTTTGCCATTTATGTCTATTAAACTGGGAACATCATCTCCTTGTATAGAGGGATATGATTCCCCTGTATAGAGAAACACAATCGTGATATTATTAATTGTCCCAGCTGTCACATGAAAGTGGTGGCTTGGGTAATGAACCCTTTCTGAACCCTTTATGTTTGCTCAGTCTGCTAATGCCCCAGGAGAGCCAAAACCCTTGTGACCAACTCACCTGTCAGCATCCTGATGTGGGGACTCTGATAGTCCACTGTATCTGGGGCAGTTGATTGACTTGTTCAGGCATAAGTGCTGATAGTGCATCAGAGCCTAATTATTTATTACATTTATTTATTAAAATTTTGAAAGAGGGACTCCTTAGTGGATCTTCCACTTCTGGTGAGTATGTTATTGACTGCTAGGACCCTTGCAGGACTTAGGCAAAACAGTTTACAGAACAACCCACTTAATTAATAGACACTGTGATAAAAGAAAGTTGTGCCAGGTTAAGGTTCAAAAATTGACCTTGATAGTAACTGATTGCAAAAATGTATTTAAAGCAATATACAGACAGGCTCTAATCACCAATGAAAGTTAGCTAGAGATAATAATAGAACATACATAGAGTAAGCTTCTTATCTCATACACATCTCTACAAGGGAAAAGAGAGGCTCAATCTGACCCCAGAAGCTAGAATGGAGTCTTTAAATTTTCCCCATCCTTACCTTACTTTTATACAATTTCTTTATGCTTAGGTGTAGTCACTTTAGCTTGAGTGACCTGTGTTACTGATAGGTGGAAAATTCTCTCACTTCTCTGTTAAAGATATAGTTAATAAAATATAGAACACACACCCAGTGAGGAGTGGTTGTACCTTGGAGGTGGGTAGTGTTGGGATAGAGGCATCAATTAATATTAAAATTGGATTATAATGAAGCAATTTCATTTGTAGGAAAATATTTTGCTACAGTTGCTGATTCAGCAGGACATCTTCTCCTATCTGCCTTAGCTGGCAGGTGCTGTGAAGTTTATCAGCCACACGATGCCATTGAGTTCCCATCCCTGCAAGGATTTCAACAGAGCATGATTGCAATTTCTTCTCTGTGCTCCTCCTTCTGTTCCATCCTTCTTAGTATGTGCTTAAGGGTGCAAGTTGTGTTGCATGGGGAATCATTTTGGAATTTCATGCATGCCAAATGCATTCCATCCAGAAAATAACAACTGCAGTTCACCTTTCCATCCTATTATTGGTAACATTATATTCACATTATGTTAGAATGTGAATATAACTTCACAGATTTCTCTAATTTTATCCTCAGTCATCTTCCCATGGCAGTTTTCTGTTTTGCAGATTGCACTTGTAGAGAATTTGTACTCTGCATTTTTTAAAAACTAAGTAACAAAATGTGTTTAGAATTCCTCATTGCAAGGAGACAGTTTAAAAAGCTCTAAAATTTTATTTTAGTTTATGGGTCATTTTTTGTCAAAAAGTTTAGTACTTCAAAGCATTTTTCTATACTTCTGTAATAGAGACATATTTTACTATATCATCACAAAATCATTATTCAGTTTTACATGTCCTTTATTTAAATTCTACATTCTGAAAGAATAGCATGTTAAGAAACCACCTATTTTTGAGAGATGCAGTGGGACCAATTTAATAAGTGATGGAAGAAACACAGTCAGGAAAAAAAGAAAGATGTTTCAGCTTGGAAAAGTACAAGGTAATACATCTGGGGAGAAATAATACAAAATCAGATTCTGTAAAGAAGTACTGTGGATAATAAGAATGCTCAGAAAGACATGAGGACAGCATTATACAGCAAATCTTCTAAACTTTTTGCATTGAATTAACATAATCAATAAAACAAATCTTTTTCACATATCTGCTAAATTCAGGAAATGTTTTTTGAGTCTTAATATAGTCTAGTGAGAGCATACTTTCCCAAAGCAGTCCTCAGAGGATCATTTCTGTGATGCAGAGAGCACTGACATAGACATTGACATTGCACTCTTAACTTCACAGGTTTCTCACATACAACAAGCAAACAAACAATGTCTGGAATCACAATTCCACCAAAGCAGCAACTGTTGAGTAGATAGTTTTATAATATCTGTCACTGGCTGCCTGGATGAGAATATCACAACTAGGATATGGCACTCAAGCAGAGCTGAAAGTGTGGAATAAGCCAACACTTAGAGTGAATGGAATAGGCTGTCCAAAAGTTTACACCCCCAAGACAGCTGCTTGTAAAATGACAAGCTCTTAGAAGAGGAATAGCTTTTACCTGTATTTCTCATATGATGTTCAGTATTTTTCCACATGTTAATCTTTCTGCAGTAAGCTAGCATAAGAGCACCTCTGAGTCTTCCTCAGAATCTTACATTCGATAAATCAATATTTTCTAAAAAAGAAAATTTTTGTGTAAATTCCTGCTTTTAAGCTGTTTATATACACAGTACTATTATGCAGGAAATACATATGCCCTGAGAAAATTCTGAGATCTGAATAAAGCTTTTACTATATTTGGCATAGACATCTATCCTACTATTTAGTGCTGACTAGAGGACCATTTTAGCCACCTTCTCCACTTTCCTTGGTAAATCTCCTCTGACATCTGCATCACTTTCCTAGATGAATGTGATTATGGAAGCCATTTAACTTACGCAATATTTTGGGACTGAAATGTTAAGTCTGATTTTAGACATGGAAAACACATGTAATTATTTTTATTGGTTATATTTTGAAATTAAATTAGTATTAGTTTTCTTATACAGTCTCAGTATCCCTTTACTACGGATAGTCTGTGAGGATATTTTGCTGAAATTGACAAATGTTAATGTACATAAACATCAACAGTTTTCACTTAGTTATCTCATCAGTATTGTGAGAACTCAAAACACTTTAATCTGAATGAACATTAAATTTTAGCCTGAATCAATTTACTATTATTGCAATTGGCTATATATTAATCATTTGGACATCCCCTTGAGGAAGGCAGAAGTGGTACATGGGCAAATAGAGAAAACTTCAAAATGAGTGTCACAGCATCACGATACCACAGGAGTGCGACACAGAGAATATACAATGAATGCCAGATCTCATACCTGAACTCATATCTTTCTGTAACACATAAAAATTTACAGTAATGTGGATAAAAATAGACCTTACTAAATATGGTAATTAAATACATATATTTTTATATGACAATATTTTTATTTAATTCTCAATGCATGCATATAGGTTTGGACTGAAACTAAATTTTAATTGCTTAAAGACAGGCCTGAAAATATTGAAAGAAAAATAACCCTATTACCAAACAAAAAGAACTGTACTGCAAATATAGATTGTATGAAAAAGAGGATGAAGACACAAAACTCCTAAAGGAGAAATCAATACTATTGGTACTAGAATAAATGGAATGACAACATGATTCCATTAACAGACAAATTTCCAACAACTTACTACCTAGGAAGTTTAGTAATATCAATATTCTCCAAATTTGATTTTTCAAACAGCATTTTCTTGTGATGAATGAGGCAGGTTTTGCTGAGTCCAAGAAAGTTTTATATTTAATAAAAGAAGAAGAAATATGAAAAGAGGCATAATAAAAGAATAGAGAAGTTAAATTACCTGGAGACACTGAGATATATGCATCATAACATTGCCTTCTAGATACAGGAAATGTCAAAAGAAACAGAAAGACTCTATAAGGAATAATTCTTTCAAAGTTATCAGCACTGAAACTATATTTTCAGTGGATAAAAATGAGTCTGAAGCAGACCAGAATAAAATAATCAAAATTATTTTAATTATTAAGAAGATACTAATCTCAAAAATGAGAGAGATGAGTATAGAAGAAAGAAAAAGAAGAAAAAAATTGTTTCTGGACAATTGGACCCAATTCGCTGGCCATTTTTCTGCAGCAAAATTTTCACTGATTCCAGCAATTGTTTTGATATAATGAGAATTGCAGCCCACTCTAATATCCAGGATAGTGACAGAAGAAATAAGGAGAACTGCAGCTCCAAGCTCACAGAGTACAAGAAGGGAGATCTGAAGCATATGCAATCCTTTCCACTTTCAAATTGCTTTATCACTCCTTTGCTGGGACAGTTTTCTTGCTCTTTTCTAATCTGCTGTCTTCAGATGTAATTAGAATCGACTTTTGTTTAATTAAAAACACGTAAAAACATACACAGAAATGTAATTCAATATATTCAGTCTACAGCTTGTTTAAGTCATTCTCAATTCAAATAGTTTGATATGATATCGAATTTTAACCTTTACTTCTACAGTAGATATTGTGATTTATTTTCATTTTATGTTTCATTTCTTTTCATTCTTTGCTGTATTCTTCTGAATTTGAAACATAAAAACCAGTTTATCAGTCTAACTGAATATTTTATCACCATACATTTCTGTCAAAGCAAATGTTTTCCAAGGTTTAGTGATTCCAAGTTTACTAACGCTCATCAGTCATTTAAACCTCAATTGAAACTTTACTTGGAAAAAAAGTATGATCATAACTCAACATTTGAAAGATGTTTTGATAGGCTGCATAAAGAAACAAAACAGTTTAAACAGACAGACTGCATACGACCCCTGTAACAATTAACCCCTGTTAATTTTTTCCATTATCTCAGACTTCTCTTGAATATGCATTATCATAGAAGACTGTGACTCTGTGAAAACTTTACCAAAACCCCCCTTCACACCAATTGTTCAAAAGGCATCTTTGCTGTTCATGTCATCTGGAAGAGAAGTCAGATGTCCACCACATTGACAGTATCATTACCCAGTTAACTGTGACTCAAAAGTGTAATTGGGAGAGATCTATTAAGCTCAGAAAAAACACAGTATATCTCTACTTTTCCAGCAATTACAAAAGGCCTTCCAAGCATAGATGTCTCTCTTTAGATAGCATTTCATGTTTGTTTTCCCTGAAAGTTAACTCTAAACAAAACTAACAGAGCAATGGCATCCTGGTAGAGTAGTTGAATGAAAAATCTCATGTTCTCTGATAATGATAGCTGGCTGGGAGCCATGCTAGAGCACTGCTATCTTTTAAGTCTTCTTTTTCCAAGATCAATATTGCTGTTTTTCAACGCTCAATTATCAGAGAAGGAAAAAACTTGTTCCAATTCAGCAGCAGAGTTCCCCTCTTAGTCACTCTTCTCAAGGCCAAACAGGCCCAGCTCCCTCAGCCTTTCCTTACAGGAGGGATGCTCCAGTCCCTTAATGATCTTTGTCACCCTCTGCTGGACCTGCTCCAGGAGTTCCACGTCTCTTGTGCTAAGGAGGGCAGATCCAGACTCAGAATTCCAGATGCAGCCTGTTGTTGGTCCTACTGGAAGTGCTCACAGAAGGTGTCAGTTGCAGTGGAATATAGTCATGACAGATGTCACCTGAAGCCTTCAATTCAGTGACATGGTGGGTGCCAAGACTCATTTCTCTCTACTGATTAGCATTGTCCTCTATGGCAAAATTAGAACTTACATATCTGGCCTGACTTATGTACACAGATGTACTCTGTTTTATGCTAGTCAAGTGTCCTGATTTATTTTTATAGCTTGATTAGTAGTTCTCTATCAATTAAATTATTGACAATTTAAAACCTCTTAAAATTTTTACTCTTTCAGGTTTACAATAGACAGGTAAAGAAAAATTATGTATTTAATATTTAAGCTTTCAAAGATCATAATTTTGGTAGTTTACAGGAAGGAGAGCAATGACACTATTTCAAACATTAGCTATTGAAGCACTGCTGTATAAATGCTGCTAATCAGCCTCCTAATTCTTTGTGAGTTTCACCACTGACTCAGTAATTTCAGCATTGTGTCCAAGGACTTTGTGCACAAATATAGAGTTCTGTGCTGCATCCATGACCTGTAAACTCTGTCTTCTTTTTGTATTCTTTGTGTGCTGACTTCATTGATATCTGTGATAAATAGGCACAGACAAGGTGCAAACAGATATGATGCAAACTTTTCAAATAATGCTTTTATAGCCAGAACTCTTCAGGTTGGATGGAGCTTTCTTTAGTAATATTGCCATCATCAGATGAGCATAACAGGAAATATTTTTAAAGGCTTTGATGAAACAAAACTACAGTAGAAAAGTTCAACTTGATAGAGAGAAAACAAATGAACGTACCTGAAATATGGATTCAAATGTTTGTGTATGAGCAAACTGGTCATTGAAAAATACCAATGGATGTGTAGCAGTTGAAGATAAGTAACACATTAAATTGATACCTTTCACAACTGTTAACTCCCTGTGTCTGAAAAAAATTAGCCAGTGGTTTCTCATGAATTTACAGACAAAAGGAAAAGGTATGTCATAATGACAAGTTTATAAGTATTAATCTGTCAATGATAAATATTCTTTCTTCACATTTACTATAAAAATGACAAGTGATATAAATATTGCCCAAAGTTTGATCAGAAATGCTTCTTGTCACAAAATCAGTTACATTTCAAAATCTTGTCAATCAGAGATTTCTTTACAGGTTCTTTCAAATGAGCTTTACATCAGCCAGCTCCATGTGGGTATCTTAGATAACTTAGGAAGCTTTAAATGTTATTGGATATGTCTTCATGGGAAACTGATCGAGTCCTTGCTGTCTGACAATTTATCTGTTAATTTTACACTTTAGTCCTTTACAATATTTTGTTACTTTTTTAAAAAGGTGTGCTGCTTGTTCAAACATTAATGCTGTTTAAATTCTCTTTTCTAATTGAATTGCTTTTTGTCTCAGCTTTGGAGGCAGCTAACAAAGCTCAGCTAGAGTTTAAGGTCAACATCATCATTTGTCATTCCACAATTTTACAGATGATGGCTTCCATTAAAGGGACCTTCTCTTGGCTACTCCCCTAAAACAAATGGAAATCTGACAAGTCAATCTTTACTTGAACCAAGTTTGAGGGGACTACTGTATTATTTGCTAATTTCTAAACTTCCCATCCAACCCCCACTCCTCCCCCTCCAACTTTGAAGCATACTCAGATATGGGTGTAAAAGCTAAAGAAAAAAATGACAGAACTGGATGTTCTAAGTGTTTTCAACAACTTTTCCTCTTTATTAAACTAGTCCTCTTTCCTCTTGGTACAATGGCTTTAAAAGCTTTTGTTAGAGAAACTCTGAAGCGATGATTTCACTCTTGAAATGTTCATTTTAACATTTTGACTTATTGAACACATTTTTGCAGTGCAACAAAGTGCTTGAATACTTAAAAAACAGATCATACTTGTCTTGAAGTTCAGTTAAAGATTGAAAATGTCAAATATTATCAGAGTTTGGTATTTTTATTTCGTATAATTCTCTCCCATTTAAAAAAAACCTACTTCAAGTTTTACTTTCTTTAAGATTACTTAATTGTAAGTAAAGCATAGAAACATACAGTTTTACAATATGACAAGTAATGTCTGACAAATCTGGTAATATAAATCTCTCTGTTAACAGATGAAAAAACTCTTTAGTTTTAACAAGCCTTTAAAAATGAGAGAAACTTGATAAAATAAGTTTTTTAGAAAACATAATAAAAATAATATGTTGTGCTTAATGTAGTAAAGTCTTCCTGTCTCACAAGGAAATTGATAAAACATATTCTGTCTCAGTAATAAGGTCAGAAACAATACATATCTCTGATTTGCTGTCAACATTGCAACCATAGACAATAAACTGCTGAACAGGCAGGAATATAATATTTGAATATTTATGTTTCATGTAAGCAAATTCTGCAACACTATGTTCTTGGCATAAAATTGTTTGTAGAAGTAACAAGTACATGGCAGGACCTTAAATTCTGGTGCCAGAAAATAATTCTGCAAAACATTATAATAAAGAAGAAACTTGATGCTGTAAAATACTTGTCAAAAAGGTACCTGGTGTCCTGCTTACTGCAGCTCACAGGGTATCACTGTGCTGAGCCCAGTCAGTGGTGCCCCAGTCTGAACAAAGACACTATGGAAGAGTAGGCTGTGGACACTGAATGTCATTTCTCACATCTCTAGAAAATGACAGCTGGTTGTGCACTGGGCTTGGGGGCCACTTATCCTCAGTAAGCTCTCCAAGGAAACCAAGCTGTGTGGTGCAGTTGACATGCTGGAGGGAAGGGGTGCCATCCAGAGGGACCTGG
This sequence comes from Zonotrichia albicollis, assembly GCF_047830755.1. NCBI lineage: Eukaryota > Metazoa > Chordata > Aves > Passeriformes > Passerellidae > Zonotrichia > Zonotrichia albicollis. The sequence goes on from NC_133819.1 coordinate 141,139,094, forward strand.
ACAGCCTTAAGAGGTGGGCCCATGGAGTCACCTAATTGCAGCCTTCCAGTAGATGAAGGGAGCCTACAACAAAGCTGGAGAGCAAGGGCATGTCGTGATAAAATGAGGTCAAATAACTTTAAATTGAAATAAGGTAGGTTTAGACTAGGTAAGAAATTCTTTACTGTGAAGCTAGTGAGATACTGGAACAGGTTGCTCAGAGATGTTGTGGATGCTCCATTCCTGAAAGAGTCCAAAGCCAAGCTGGATGGGACTTGGAACAACCTGCTCTACCCAAAGGTGTATTTTCCCATTGCAAAGGGCTGGAACTGTACAATCTTTAAGGCCTCTTCCAAAACAAAACACTCTGTGATTCTATGATAAGCTCTATCCCAGCTTGAAGTGAATGCCTGTTATCTTCATTCTAGACTTAAGGGTAACATAACTGCTCAATAAAAACATGTAAATTTTCTCTAACATAATGCAGTCATGTTATGCATTGCTCAGTAAGTAAATGGTTGGTTGATAGCAAGCTTAATCATTTGCTCTGATGTCTTTGATTAAAAGAGTCTATCAGTAATTCAGTGCGGGAAAAAAAATTCAAATTATTTTGGCCATCCTAGTGTAACTGATTCACCTTAACACAGAAGAAATGTCTGAATTTATTTACCTTAAGTGGAGCACATAGTCAAAGAATAGTGACTCACACAATTTTCCCATCTCTATTCCCCTCCTCCAGTGCAGTTTCTTCACTGACTTTAATGAAATGCATCTGCACTCCTCCTTTCAATAACCTTTCTTTCAACCACTCTCTTTCAATAACCTCATTACTTTCTTTTTTCAAATTTTAGAACATTTTCAGATTTTATCATCTCCTTCTAAGCTTTTTACAAGCAATAATGGGTTTTTATACCTGGGGATAATTTTTTTCCAAATCAACTATTTTTTTTAATTGTATATTTAAAAAATACTAAATTTGATCTCTAAGAGGATACCACATAACAAACAAACAAAAAACCCCAAAATAAAAGTAATTAACAACTCCAGGATTTATTCTACCTAAATTTTATCCTTTCATTGGAAGACCATCAAGTAACTATATTACAGTTCTGTAGTTCCCACTCTCTTAACATTTTCTTTTTTATCTAGACCTTTAGAATGTCTACCATGCAGTTTTCCAGCTCCCACTAAATTTGAATTACTACTGCACAATTCCTGCTGGATTTATATTAATCTTGAAGAATTTAATTTTATTTCTTAAATGCATAAATAACACTTCCTTTTAATAAAAGTGGCAAAAACTCCCTACAAGTAGGAAAGGAATTCTAACAAGAATCTTGAAGCATACTTTACCATACTTAATGACCTCAGATATCTCATTCTGTGATGTGAATGAAAAATTATGAAAGCCTGTCTACTCATTACATTACACAGTATCGCAGTAGCCACCAATTTACATTCATTGACTAATCAGAGTCACAATTTTTAAATCAGTGTTTGTCACAATTTTAAGGTTTTTACTTACTCTGTCACTCTACACTGAATTCAGTACCTTCTTTGGGATATTGGCAAGTTTATGAGAATTATCTACAGCTTGTGGGCATCTGTGTTCTTTAATCAGTGATAAGGTCTCTGGTGACCAAAAACACTTTTGGCAGCTAAAAGGAAGAAATTCTCTGGTGTACTGTGGTTGTTTTTAAATAAGTGAAACACTGCTAGCCTTTGGCATATTCTAAACAGGTCACAAAAGTACAAATGTTTCCTTGCCAGCTTTCCAATTAGACTACAACCTGAACACACAGCAGTATGAACCAGATTTGCTAAATAAAACCAAACACATCACCACGTAGGTGGCTTGTGACTGACAATATGCACCTGCTCATACTAATCAGGGCTCTCTTTTCTTCCCACAAACATGAAATAAATCTGGCCCTAATCATCATTCACAGTGTGTCCATGAATGTAAAAAAAGATAAATCTTCAGCTGAATACTTCTTACTTTCAGCAAAAATCAAATATTTTTTTAAGCTTATAAAGTAAAAAAAAGCTTCTGAAAAAGTTAAGACATTGTCTTATTTATTCACTTATATTGTCTTAAATTTTATTTAACACTGAAATTCTTTTTCTAAGTTAATTAATTTCTTAATTAATTTCAAATTAATTTTCTTGGACCAGCAGAACAATTACATTATATCACTATTAACAAGGTATGCTGATATTGTGGTACATTCAGTTTTCACACTTGCATATTTTTTGTCAAATAAGATGTAAGCAGTTTAATATCTGGATACTCAATTTACGCTAAATATTTAGTTCAAGGATGAGAACCTTGCAAACTAAAGACAGAGGGTATATGTATTTTGAATAGAAACTGTGGAGATATCTAACTGTTGTAGGTTTCTCACCTTCCCAAAAGAAGACCAAAGTAAATCCAACTAATTTTCAGATTGCTAGATGATTTGATTTAATATCTTTCTTTACATCAGCTCTTTCTCACCCTTCTTCTCCACAGTTAGTGTCTTCTGCTAGGTTATCTGAATCTGTGTTTTCCCTATTCCCATACATCTGCATTTTCATACTTCACACTTCATATGGTTACTTCATTTTTGATACCTTTCTAGTTTACAGCTAAGCCCAGTATTTTGTAATTTTCTCATCTGGACTTGGATCACAGACTCAGTAAAGTTGAAAGGGACCACTAGAGGTCATCTACCCCAATGTCCCTGCTCAAGCAGGGTCCCCTAGAAAATTTTACTCAGAATTGTGTCCAGATTATTGTTAAATAACTCCATAGAAGGAAATTCTACAACTTGCTTAGATGGCCTGTTTCAGTAGTTTGTCATCTGTATATCATAATGAATTTCAAATCCTGCATGTCTTAGTAGACCCAGTGGGGTTTTTTTGTATGGCAGCTGGAAAACATTGGAAAGCTGCTCATAATTAGTATAAATACACACACATTTCACTTTAAGCTATTTTTCAGTTTTATTCTTTGTCTTTTCATTTGTTCAGGTAATTACTTCAGCTGAGGCCTATTACAGACATTTTATAGCATGTTCTGTGACCTTTGATTTAGCAAAAGGCTTCTGAGGTTTGGTGTTATTTCTGATGGTCCTCAGCTGTGACTAAATTAATACCAAATAGTCATGGCTTGGTTTATTAGAGAAACATTGACAGTCAGACTGAGTCCTAGCAGTTTATTTCAAACCATGCTGTGATTTATTGAAGACATTGCCTAAATTAAGGAGAGACATGCCCCTATAACCTGTTTATATCATTTTCTTTTTGCAGTCAGTGCTGATGGATCAGCAGGACATGACAGCAAAGACAGTTACTTGTCTCAGCTGCCTACAGTTTTGTTCTTTCTTTAGCACAGTGATGGCAAGTTCTACCATAGGTCTTTTTATTTTATTCTCCAATTCTCCAAAAACACATTCTGTTCACATCAAGGCTTTAAATTGAGTAATACTCCCCTTAAATCAATTGTCAATAAACATAATTTCGAGAACAGTGTTAGCAATATTTTCTGTGCTACATACATTAGGACTGGTAATATGCAGCTTTCCATATATTAGTTTTCATTTAGATTTTTCAATTACAACTTGACCAGCTATGAATTGAGACACAAGTTAAACTGACACAGTTCACAGTAAAATGATATGTTTGGCTATGTAGAGTTCCTCTATGTGCAAATAATTAAGGCACAAACTGAGAGTATGGTAGGACTGGATTCACAATATTGTCTCTCTGTTAAATTCCTATTATCCAAATGAATTTTCTCAGACATCATATTGTACAGTATTTGGAAGGCATTTCATTATTTTCTTCATTTGAGACTGCTTTAATTTAAATATTTATTTTAAATATTCATCAATCTAGTGAAAGGGAATGTGAAGGGTGCTAATATCATACTTTTTTTTTCTAAGACTTAATTTTTGAGTTTTTTCCCTACCTCAAAAACTTGAATAGGAAGTTTTAGATGGCTGTTCTACATCTGCCGTCTGACAGGTACTTATCAGAGGCAACTTTCTGGTATGTGTACAGAATTTTTAACTGGAATAGCAGATCTCTGGGAAAGGCCATAGGGAGGTGAGCTATATCAGCACACACCATCCAGACTATGCACTGCATATGGAAACACTGGACTTATTATGAATGCATGACACAGTCATTCTGCTATTAGTAGGTCTGACGCTTCTCAAAAGTGCCAGATGTCCAACACATTCCCAAGGGACTGCACACATGCACAGCCCAGTTACAAAAAGTATGTTTTCCTAGTTCGGTATTTCCTTAAGTATTTCCTTCAATGCGCTTGCCTTAAAATCTGTTCCATCTTTTAAACAGAGAAAGCATTTGGCAGTATCTGCTGCAATGCAAGTTTAAGTACTTCATACAAAATGGATCAGTGTCAGCAGGAAAATCTGTGAAAACCACCTATCTAGAAATCGAGGGAATTCATGATGAGTTTAATATTCATGCAAGCATAGTAAAGAACTGTATCTAGAACTTCCACAGCCTAGGATATTTATCTGCATATTTAACTTATATAAAAGGATTGTTAACTGTGGCATTCTTTTTAAGCATGAAAAGATATTACAAAGGAAATTATCTGGTGCATTGACACAGAATCTGTAACTAACTTGTGATTTACTAAACACACTTTTTTTTCCCTAGTATATAATTCAAAAATAGTTTATAGATGTTTATAACAGTGACTTTTTGGCAGGAAATTATACTCATTGGAAGTCTGAGAGATATATACCAAATTTCTTTTAACTAATAAAAAAAATATTCCTCAGTCTCAGGGAAATCCTGTGGTTGTTCTGTAATAAAATGCTGGAGCCTGGAGCTGCCTTCTCTATATACTGTTGCCTCATAGGTCGCCTGTAGATGGGAAGGACAGATTTGCCTCAGCAAAAATGACATATTTTATTGCACTTACACATGCAATACATGTGTCCTAAAAAGTGTTCTCCATCAATATCTGAGACTTTGCTGGATTCTAATGCAGGTGGCAAGCCAGACCAGTCTTCTTGTCATCCTCTGTAGATTTTGGGAACCTGGGCACAGTGCTATTCTGCAAGATCATGATTAATATATTCTTTAACTCACAAACATTTGCAGGAATAAATATTTTGAAGATTTCAAAATACTACTGAACCTCAGTTTTGAAAGCCCTACTTAAACTTCTACATCTTGAAGGATTTCTGCATCTTTACAGAATCTTATGTGTCTATGTAATTTTTTCCTCAGGTAATAAAGTTGTGAAATTAATGGCACTTTCCCACATCACAGATCAGAATAATAACACAGTAGAGCATACCTGTACTAATATTTGAAGAGAACACAAAGCTAGAGAGGTGCAGTAAATTAAACTAAATAATAAATTAAAATTGGTTTCTTGTTTCCAGAAAAAAATATTCAAATATTTACAATAACAGTAGTTTTCTATACAGCTGTTCTTACTACAGTTTCTATAACTGATAGCTAATTGTATTGATGGACTTTGGCTGAATATAATTACCTCAGATAAGTAACATTTTGATAAAATGAATCATAATAATATTTTTATTTTACAACACTCTAGCATCAGAAAATCATCAGATTTTTAATTAATGCATTTTGTTGCTTCTATTTGCAAATGCTGAATTATATCACAATTGAATTTTATCTCTTCAGTTAGTATTACACAGAATATTGATTATGCAACAAATTCACTTATAAAATACAATTATATACTGATTTCTTTGTGAAGGTTGCACATCCTTCCCTAGAATAACAAATGGTCCCACTCTCATGCTACATAAAGCAGACAAATAAGATATGAAACACTGGATTTTACATAGCTTTAGGACAAAAGATCCTGAGGTACTTGAAAGTTGAAGGCAGAAACTCTCACAACCACATTGTAGCAGTTTTGACAGTTCAAACACAACAGACACATTAAAGTTTTTCAGGCCCTTGTACCAAAATGAAGAGTTCAGGGGTCTGTAGGCATCCATTTGCTAATCAAGCACATGAAGGACAAAACTAAGGATGGATCACAAAACTGAGATTGAACATCAGTCCTTAAACTGAGCTTTGGGCTACAGATGGAGTATGCTGTCCCTTGAGAATCCAGGACTCCTGTTCCTTAACCATAGGCTTCACCTGTGATGCTTGAGGGTGTCTCCCATGCCTACAGCTGCAGTGGGAGACAGCTTAGTGTCCCCAGCCGCCAGCACTGGGCAGCTGACTTGAATGCTCTTGAGCATCAAAAATGGCTTGGGAGTTTGTTTGTGGGTGACTGAGTCAAGTTTTATCAGTTAGCAGAAGTTTGTCAATATATGTAGAGTAAATTTTCCAGGAACTGGTTCATGGGAGTTCTGGTCTTTTTTCTTGATTTAATTATGTTCTGAACTATCCTCAGCTCAAGAATCTGGAACTTTACTGAAGGACTGAAGAGCACATGGGAGTTTCTTGTTTCAGTTAGTAGTTCCTTATGCCCTCACAGCTGCCTGGAAGAGGGAGGAGGTCAGTTGGGCATCTGTGATGCTGTTTTCAGGTCAGTCAAACATGTCCAAATTTTATGTGTTATCAAAATCAGTAGATCTTCATTGCTGACACTGAAGTTCTGAAAATTTATGTTGGTTTTTTTTTTTATTTTTTTTTATTTTAGAGAATAAAAAGTCTGAATTGCATAGCTTTAAATGAAAAATTTGCCTCCTCTCTATTCCTTAGCAAGGAGGTAACAAAGAAGAAGAGATTGGTCATGCTGTCAGAAAACCTGCATTTCATACAAAGAGCAATCCTGAGCACAGCTGAAGTCCACCACATTTGTCTTGCCATTTTTTTCCCTTGCTCTCCAGCTCCAGGGAAATACTGTCAAGTTCACAAGAGTTAAATGGCCACCAAACCATAATGTGGCTTATCAATCTCAGTGACAGCACTGCAAGGGATCAAGAATGTTTCATGCTCAGTGCCACAACATCTTCAAAATCAATGTGCATGTCTGAAGAGACAGATTTAGAGTCAAGTCAGGAGAGAACTGAAATTATTTTATGGATGTACATGGAGCACATACACATTATAGGGTTTTCTTCCATTACATTTCATTAGAATCATGTAATTCCAAATAAATATTTCAGAGTGAGAGATTTTAAATTATTTTTTTTACACTGTCACAGATACTTTAAGGCAGGTTCACATTCTTTTTGCTTGGCTTTGGATTAGTTGCTATGCAACTTTCAAAACCAAGGTTATGCTATAAAAAAAGAGCAAAATAACCACAAATATCTTTAATAGGCACATATCTTTTAAAAGTCAAAGCACAATTTAAAAGATTTTATTTAAGATTTATTTTTTCTTTCATTACAATTTTTATTATTTTTTATTTACATAAATATATTGAATTTATGTCTACATATATATATATATATACACACAAAAATATGTATGCAAGTATTCTACTTTCACAGAATCACAGAATGCATCAGGTTGGAAAGAACCTCAGTGGTTATCTGTTCCAATCTCCCTGCTCAAGAAGCACCATCTCAGAGCACATGGTGCAGGATTGCATCCAGAGGGTTCTTGAATATTTCCAGTGAAGGAGACTCTAAAGCTCTCTGGGCAATCTGTTCCAGTGCATGTTCACCACACATTAAAGTTCTTCCTCATGTTTGGGTGGAACTTCCTGTGCATCCCACAGGAGGTGGGCAGTTTCTACCCTTTGCCTCTTGTCCTATGGCTTGGCATCACTGAGAAGAGCCTGGATCAATCCTCCAACACCCTCCCTTCAGATTCTTATAGATGTTGATGAGATCCCCTCTCCAAAGTCTTAAGACTGAACAGAATCCCTCATAAGAGAGATTCTCCAGACCCTTGGCCAGCTTGGTAGTTCTCTGCTGGACCTCCAGGTCTCTCTTATACTGAGGAGCCCAGAACTGGACACAGCACTCCAGATGTGCCACACCATGGCTGAGTAGAGGGGCAGGATCACCTGCCTCGACCTGCTTTGACCTTCTTGGCCACACAGGCACACTGTTGTCTCGTGGTCAGTTTGTTTTCACCCAGGACCCCCAGGTCCTTCTCCACAGAGCTTCTTCCCAGCAGGTCAGCCCCCAGCCTGGACTGGTCCATGTGTCAGCTGGGGCTGTTCCTCCCCAGGTGCAGACCCTGCACTTGCCTTTGTTGATTTTCAGTTTTTCTCTGTGATCTCTCTGTCCTATCAAGGCATCTCTGAAGGGCTGCACATTATTGGCCACCCCTCCCAGCTTTGTGTCATCAGTGAACTTGCTGAGCAGGCAGGTGCCCCTTCATCCAAGACACTGATGAGTCATTTGCATTGTAAATTAGGAATTCACCTGCTAACTTGAAGTGAAATGCAGGCTACCTTCAGCTGATGGAAATCTCAAGTGTAAGCTCCCCTTCTTGTAATTCAGGAAAGATTAAAAATATTTGCAACAGCAGATGAATGAGTGTAGTGTTAACAAACTTATTTAAAATTAAAGATTTATGCTAGGAGACTATAACTGGCCTTTTTTATATGAATATTTTGCATATAGGTTGTACCTTTTAAGCCTATGATAATTTGAAAAACAAGTTTGCTTTTATAACAATATGGTACATTTTATTTTAAGCTTCACAATATCTCAGTTTATAAAACTGAAAGAAAATGCTTGTTCTTCCACATGCAGTATTTTGTTCTTTGCCTAAGTGTTACAAAAAATATTACTTTTGTTTTCACCCAGTTCAAGAGAAACCAATTCATAAGAAAACAAGTAATTCCATAGATTATGTGGTATGGAATGATAAATCTTAGAATGATAGAATCATAGAATATCCTGAGCTGAAAGATACCCATAAGGATAATCAAGTCCAAATCTCTGGTTCTCACAAGACAATCTAAAACTAAACCACATGAAGAGCATCATCCAGAAGCTCTTCAAACGCTGATGGTTTTTTTTTTTTTTTTGCATCTAATCCTCTAAACATTTTAGGTTTGGTCAAATATCCTTGATTATCTGCTCCTGCCTTCATTTTGTCCTGCTTAAAACTTCCTGAAGACTTAAAAATGAAGCTTTAATATGTATTTTCTATATGAACTGTGCATAATACATGAAGTCGTTAGGCAATTAAATGAAGTCATTATGCAATGCATATGCTGGTTGTATGGAATTTTCTTTGTACAAGTAAGTAGCTGTAGCAATCAAGGTCTCCAAGAGAATACGTGCTGCTGTACACATGCAAATTCACTCATGCATCTGACCTGTGTGGGCAGAGGAGTGCTGTTTGGCTAAAGGTATACAAGGATATACTTCTGCCTTTGGACCTAATCTGCTGTATTTAAATGTAGAAAAGGGGATTTCTCCTCTGCCTTTCTTTTGCCACATCTTTTTGCAAACTCTTGAGACTGCTCTTTTCACAGTGCTTTTACAATGAGTTGAATGCAGGGAAGCAAACAAGAAAGCCAAGGAGGTGGGGAAATGAGCCAGCCAGCATCTGTCAAAGATTCACATTTAGTTTACATAAGACATGATGAGAAACCACATAAATGAATGAAACAGGAAGAAATTCCAACACAGGCATCACAGGAAAACAAAGAAACATAACTGTGAGAATATTTCCCAAGAACATGAATATCAGAAAAAGTCTGGAGAAATGGCTCTTGGAAGTGAGAGCTTTTTGAAAGCACTTTTATTATATGCAGATAAATTGTTTTGTGGTTCATTTCTTCAGAGCATAGATAAACAGGATTTTGCATTTTCCTTTACAACTAGTCAGCTGCATCAAAGGAAAATATGACCGATTATCACTTTTTTTCACTTAGCTGAAACAAATATGTAACCAAAACTCCTGAGGATCTAAAAACTTAACTGCTTTCTTTAACATATGCTAAAGTTGTTAGTGAGATGAATTAATTTAGAATATATACACTAGATTTTTCACATATTTTGACTCAACGTCTCACATTAAATTTTTTAAAATACCAATCTTATCCATTATCTTCTTTTTTCCTTTTTGTTGTTTTTTGTTTGTTTGCATTTTGTTTTGTGGTTTTTTTTTGGTTTTGTTAGATTCTTGGTGAAGCTTAGATAGAATCAAAAATTCTATAGAATCATAGGATGTTAAGGGGTGGAAACACACTTTAAATATCATCTAGTCTCTAACCTCCCTGCCATGGGCAGGAACACTTCCCACTAGGCCAGGTTGCTCAAGGTTTTATTCAACCTGGCTCTGAACATCTCCAGGGATGTTCAGGAGAGGCAGTCACACCTTTCCTCAGCAACCCGTTACAGTGTCGAACTCTCTTTGTGTTATCTAAACTAAATTTCCTCTCTTTCAATTTTTACTCATTATTCCTTGTCCTATCACTACAGTTCTAACAAAGAGTCCCTCTCAGTCTCCCCTGTAGGCCCCCTTCAGATCCTGGAAAGCTGCTTTGTGGTCTCCATGCTACCTTTTCATCTCCAGGCTGAGTTCCCCAACTTTCTCAGTCTGTCTTCCTATGGTAGGTACTCCTGTTTTCTGATCATCTTCATAACCCTCCTCTGGACATGCTCCAACAGTTCTATGTCATTTTTATGTTGGGGAAACCAGAATTTTAAGCAGTATTCACAGAATGTTCACGGAATGTGCTGAGTTGGAAGCCACCCGCAAGGATCACTGAGTCCAACTCCTAGCCCTGCACAGGACTATCCCCAAGAACCACACCATGTGCCCAAGAGCATTGTCCAAATGCTTCTTGAATTCTGTCAGGCTGATGCTGTGACCATTTCCCTGGGTAGCTTGTTCCAGTGCCCAGCCACCCTCTGGCTGAAGAACCTTTTCCTAAAATCCAACCTAAACTGCCCCTGAAACAACTTCAGGCCATTCCCTTGGATCCTGTCACTGCTCACCACAGAGATCAGTGTCTGCCCCTCCTTGTCCCCTTATGGGAAAGCTGGAGACTGCAAAGAGATCTTTCCTCAGTCTCCTCCAGGCTGAACAGACCAAGTGATCTCAAACACTCCTCATGCGGCATCGCCTCAAGGCCCTTTCCCACCTTTGTTTATGTTCGGGTTTGAACGCAAAACCAGTGAGAGACTCCAAGTCAGAAATACAATTTATTACAAAATACATGCAATAATGCAAAAGGAAAAAAAACCAAAAAAACACTTACAGAGTCAAAATACAACCTGACACCCTGTTGATCAGGGTGTTGGTAGCTGTCCAGTTGGATTGGTGGCTGCAGTCCTCCTGGGCTGGCAGATGTGGTTCTGTTGGAGCAGTGATCCTGTAGAAAGGGTGTAATATTCCTCTGAATATCCAGTGGAAAAGACAGCCATTCCTCTAGGAAGGCAGTAGAAAGACTGCTTGTTGTGTCCCAAAACCCCAGATCATATCCAGGTGGGGATGCTTAGCTTCTTCCTGCTGGGCAGAGCATCTCACAATGGGCTGTTATCTTTCTGTGAGTCACAGGTGGGTCCATTAAACAGAAATGGTTCTCAGAGAGAGTTATCTCTGAGTCATGCAAAAAGGCATTGATGGGCCCATTAACAGGAGATAAGGAAAAAATGCCTCCTGGTTTCAGCAGCTCTTGAGGATGGGAATAGAATACATCTTTATATTGTAACTTAGGTCAGTTTCCCTCCTAAGATGCTCTCTACAAGATTCATTTTCTTCTTTTATTTTGTTGCCCAGCATTCAAGGTGGGGCTGCCCCAGTGCAGAGCAGAGCAGAGCAGAGCAGGACAATCCCCTCCCTTGCCTGGCTGGCAATGCTGGGCCTGATGCTTCCCAGGACAATGTTGGCCCTCCTGGCTGCCAGGGCACTGCTGACTCATGTTCATCTTGCCATCATCCAGGACTCGCAGCACCCTTTCCGTGCCACTGCTTTCCAGCATCTCATTCTGTCCACACATCCCAGTCTGTTCATGCATCCTGGGTTGCCCCATCCCAGGTGAAGAATCCAGCACATTCCCTTGCTGAATTTCATGTGCTTGGTGATTGCTCAGGTCTGTTAACTTTTCTCTCTACAGGACCTCTGCCTTTGAGGGAGCCAGCAGCTTCTCACAGCATTCCATCGTCTGTGAACTGGCTCAAAATCCCTTCCAGTCCAGAGTCATTTATGAGGATGTTGAAGAGCACAGGGCCCAAGATGAAGCCCTAAAGAACCCCACTAGTTACAGGTCACTAGTCTGATGTCACCCCATTACCTGTAACCCTTTTGTGCCTGGCATTCGAGCCAGATGCTCACTTATCACATGTTAACCAACTGTGTGCTGGACACTTTGTCCAGATGGAGACTCTGAGAGACAGTGTTGAAAGCTTTACTGAAATCCAAAAAAGATGATGTCTTTTTTGGCTTTCCTTGATCAAGTATGTGTGTTATCATAAAAGGAAATCAGGTTTTCTAAGCAGTATTTTCCCCTCATGAAGCCCTGCTGCCTGTGACCATTGCCTGCATTATCTTTCAGATGTTTTTCAATACCTCCCAGAATAATCTTTTCCATAGCTTTGTCAGTCACTGAAGAGAGACTGACAGGCTTGCAGTTTCCAGGGTCCTTTCCCTGGTCTTCTTGAAAACTGAGACAATATTTGACAACTTTCAGTCAGCTGGGAATTCTCCAGATTCCCAAGACTGCTCCTTCCAGGCGAGATCTCACAAGAGCAGAGGAGGGGAATCACTCCTGCTGGCCACACTCCATTTGATGGACCCAGGATTCTCTTGGCTTTCAGGGCTGGAAGCACTACTACTGATTCATGTTGAGTTTTCCATCAATGCTCACCCCAAGTCTTTCTCCACAAGGAGAAGGACTATTATGCCTTTATTATGCCATGTAAATAATTTTTATTCAAGAGATATTTCATTTTTTATATGCATATTTTTATTATATTTTCAGTATAAAATTCTAAACATTTTGTACTAATAAGTCTTATGAGGTACTTAATACATTAAACTCAATTGCAACCTGGAACAAATATTGGTTAGGATCAAAATTACTACATTAGCTATTAAATGATAAATAACATTATGAATAAACTCAAATTGAAACTGCAATGTTTTAAGTTCACAATTATATTCTTAAAATGAAGAACACATCCCCAGGGTTGTTCAAATTTAAACAATGAAGTGTACATTGTCATGAAATTATTGTGTGCTTGTATATGTGTTAGCTGTCAAGGTTAAAGTTTCAGCTTAGGTGCTCTTTGCAATTGCATTGTTTTATTCTATTGTCTGAACATTGTGATAACTGAACAAAAAAATCCTAAAACCCGAATGTCATTCAATGTTGCATACAATCCAGAAAAACCACAGAAATTAAACAAATACCTGTCCTAAAAAACCCACCCTTTTTGATAAGTACAAAGTCAAGGTTGATTAGTATTGAAAATAGTGTTTGTTTGGTCAAGCTTTCAACTGATCTCTGGCTTCATTAAAGTCTACAGTGAAGGCATAGTCCAAGTCAGTGGAAACCTTTCCAATTTCTTAAATAAAAACAAGCCGTTCTGATTTTTAAGATTTTGATACAATTGCTCAAATTGTAAACAACTTTATTATATTAAGGAATTTAATACCTGAATGTGGGAATGCTAGGTATTGATCCCAATCCAGCCTCAGTAGAAGTCTATAAATACCACTAATATAAACTATTTCCTTCAAAAAGGAATCAAGCATTACGACAATCAAAATAAATATCCAGTTTTAATTACATAATAGAAATATATCATAACAAGGCTTCAGCTAGCAGACCAACATAATTTAACATAATTTTGCCACTTTTAAAAGAGCATACATGTACTTACTTTTCAAAACTCAAAATATTATTGGAAAGCACATTTTCTATCAAAAGCACAGAAACGACACTGGAGCAGAATATGCTACATTAAACAATTATATATACGAATTGAACGGTAACTTTAAAACACCTAAAACTTTAGATTCACAGTAGAAACCAGAATAATGGGATAATTCCATAGAAGTTCACTTCTGTAAATTAAACAGAAAATCACATTTTCATCTCAAGACCTTTGTTTTACATACTGAAGAAAATACCCATAACTTATAAAAGTAGAGCTCTGGCAGCTATCAACCAACCCAAAGCAAACCCAGGTTAGGTAAAATTTATGATTGGAAGTCTGTGGATTATCATGAAATGTTAGCTAAGCTATTGGCAAAGTGCAGGCAATAATTGACTAATTTTGATAGAAAGATTGATATATATGACAATAAGTTAGAAATGAAACGTCAACTTACAGGACTGTCAACTAACTATTAACCATGAAAGGAGATTAAAAAGCTCAGGATTTTGTGACTTTTTTGAAAAACATCTGTTATGTTTGTGAATTTTACCTTTTTTTTATTTTTTGAGAATTAGAAAAGCTAAGTCTCAATTAAGTCAGAAACAGGAAAAGTTTTCTTCTATACAGTATTTAAAAGTGCATTATTATTTTTATCTGTTTTCTGTGCTATTCAGTGAACTACAAGGGAAATGGAAATTTAGACAATTATTCTAAAACCCTGGAAATAAAGAATGTTTTGTTTCATGTATTTTTGTTTCTTTGTTCCATGTCCTTCCAAATCAGTAATACTGAAAGATTAAGCATTTTGTACTACACAAATTTTCTTCCTTAACTCACTAACTTTTATTTCAGACATGAACAATGTTGATGCAAATGAAACATATTGACCTCAATCACGATGTCTTTCAGCAGCCTTCCAATGGCACCATTTAGAAGAAAAAGCAAGAAAAACAGGTTCATTTGCAAGCACCTTGCAAATACGATCCCAATGTTTTTTAACATTTAAAAACTTTTTTTTCTAAATGAATAAAGTAGTCTTTTAAATCTTGGAGTGAGACTGACGAAAATCGCACTATATATATAAGGCCCAAACCCCAGCCTTGCTCTTCAAGACATTATTTTCTCATGCATTGCTCAGTCTACAAGTAAAATACTCCTTTTCAAAGTAGGTCAGCAAGGAGGGAGCATCATTGAAGGCAATGGAAAAAAGAAAATAGTATCTTTAAGTCATTAAATGATTTATTGCTTTGTGTAGTTTTATGTATTATGTTTTAGGATTGTATGTTTTCATTCTATATGAAGAGTAACAGCTTTCAAGATTTCACTTCTAATCTATATGTGCGACTTTCTGTATTTATTTTGTTGTATACAGGCAAAAAACCTCCCAAACGTAGGTTTTCTTTTCATCAGGACAACGCTATTTTCAAATAAGTTTTTCACCAATAGTTTACAGCATTCCAACACATTTCAATAGCTAACTATGATTAGCTAGGTGATAGGAAACTTCATTTGACTATTTAATTCATCACATTATGTAGAAAACTATTATCAGCATTAAAATTATCTGCCCACCCCCAAAACAGGACCATTTGTTTAGGTCCCTATTTTCTCAGTTAACAGTGTTATCTCTTTATCCCACTGGCTAGTGCTTCACTGTAACTCTCCATCTCTCTTTCCTGAATCCATACACCGTTGAAAAGAAAAATTACCTTCTCTGCATGCTTGATTGATTTTTTTTTGTTTATGTTCTATTTTCAAAGTTTGCAAACTATACTGCTGTTGTACTAAACAGAAAGCATAAATAGGTTTTGTCAACAGCTCATTGGTCTGTGATGATATTAGCCTCCCTCACAAAGTAGACATCACAAAAGTTTACCTAGGACTCCTTAATTATGCCTCTTTCAGAAACTGGTGGAAGATATTTTTGTTGAATAAGGAGAAAGTATCCCATACCAAATGCAACCTCACTTCTTGGCTTCCTATTTTTATCTTCCAGGTCTACTTCCAAAAATATAAAAACCCAGTTTGCTTTAAAATCAGGAATCAGTCTTGGTTTTAAATCGGGAATCAGTTAAAGTATTGGTGACTCAAAAGTCATAATTTGCTTCCAAAAACTTAGACTCTGAATAAATCTTCATCCATGAAATTAGATTCATGAGTATGTGGTAGACATTATTAGTTCAAGCAAATGGATGAATGTGTCACACTTATGGCTTTTACAATAACTCCCCTGTGTTACGCCATAGTTGAAAAGCAAGTGCAGAACATGCCTGGTCTTTTTACAGATATTTGTAACAAACAATTGTAAGTTTTGCAACCTCGTGGTATTTTTCACATTTGTTCATGTTCTTTTCATTTCGTGCACATAAAGACCATTTTTTAAATTCTGCTATTTCATAGTTAAAGATTGAATATCAGACTTTATAACTTTTTGGTTTTGAAAGATGTTATTTTGAAGCTGGATAAATGCAGAACTTATTCCTTTCCACAAAAGCATAACATTCTATACATTTAGAAATGCCCAGATAAGCTGAATGAACTTAAGTTTCCAGAATGCTTCCAACCTACCTGCTTTTCTTATGCACTAATAGCTTCATCCTTACCAGCTAGTTTCCTAAAACGTGCTTCTCTATAAAGTGGTTTTTTATCACAAAACATATTTATGACTAAGGAAGTGTCCTTCACTGTTTTTCTTCTCAAAAACCTTTTGTGCATCTATACTTCTGCAATCCTAAGGGTCTCATCCGGAAAGATCTTTGAGGCATGCCTTGATTTTCATGACATATTTCCTTATTGTCTGATGCTGGTCCAAAGCTCTCTGCTGTATAAATAAAACTAATGATAAAAACGACTCTCAGAAAAAGCAGCATACTTTCAGAGAAATTAAAAATAAAAGCCAAACAATGCATCCCTAGTGAGCTCAGCTCCATCCAAAGTCCTAATTTAACATGGAATTAATCTAAAGCTGTACCACTGTCTCAGAGTTTGGGCTAATAGAGTAAGGAAAATGCAAGAAAAATTCAGTTCCTGGGTTAATTTAAAAAAGTTTCCGTCACACAGATTTCCAGCTGCTTTCTTGCTCCAAACTGTCTGGTCCTGGCCTCTACTAGGAGAAGTTAAGAACCTCTCTAGGGTTCAGCTAATCTATACATAATCAGACCTGTGATGCATAAATAAAAGCTGTGCTTTGCATAGATATAAATTGTCATTTGACAGGAAATTCATTCTGGGTGAAATGCTTTGCATTTTGCAACTGCAGATATGCCAAATCTTTTAAGTGTAAAGCTCTAAGGCAGAAAATGACCTTATGAGGCTTTCTATTCAGAGCTGTATGACATCCTGAATGAGTTCAGAACATGCAGATGGCAGCTGCAAAAAGACATCTGATTGTAAAGCTCTTCAAGATTTCCATGAAGAACAAATATACAGTCCATTTATTTCAAAAACTTTAAGAGCATTTTCAATTTATTGGAATGCTTTTTTCTATTGTGCCTCAAATAGCAGTGCTATTCCAAGTAAAATATCCTGTCAGGATGCAGAGTAAAATGCTGAAGTAATATGTACTGACATTCTAACTTAATGTGTAAAGAAAATATGTGAGAAATGTAGTAGTGAACATCATTTTTTCACAGCTTCCACTGCTTTGCTGTAATGGAAGTAATGGCTTTCCCTAGAAATTGCTGATTGTGGTTAACTGCTGTCCCCTTGCACAAGCAAGTGAGAAAAGGTTGAAGCCATCCAGGAGAAGAGAGGAATATGTACTTTGTAAAACCAAACTACTGGTGTAAGATTAATGAGGCATTTTTTAAAATATGAATTTTTAATATTAATTTCTTCTTAGATTACAATTCAAACTACTTTTTCAATTCAATGCAGGATTTTGTATAAAAATTTCATGCATTTTCTAGCATGTATTTGAAGTGGAAGGAGGGTTATTCTTTGGTTATTTTAAAGTGAATATGAAAGAATTTTCATAGCAAATGTTTTTTAAAAAAGTTATAATGACTTTTTCTTCTGGAAACCTTGTGCTAAAGGTACCTTAATGCATGAGCTCATCAACCTCAGGATCAAATTCTAAATGAAAGCTGAATAACTTTTCTTATTAGTAAGTTTTAAAATTCAAGAAATGAAAAATGAGTGGGCCATAAGAAACATTTTTCATTTTCGTAATGAAGCCTACCAAAAATAGCTTTATTCTTAGATTCTTTTTCTTAATGAGGTTTTGTTTTGGTTTGTTTTGGTTTTTGTTTTATTTTTTTGTTTCATTTTGACATTGTAATGTTATAAGACCCTCCTTGGAGATAACAGTTCATAAAATAAACATTCTTTCCTGCCTTGAAATTTTTTTGAAAATTTCAAAAAGAAAGGAAGAGGGTAATTTCCTTTTTATATCTTTGGCTTAAACCAAAGATATAAAAGGAAATTACCCTCTTCTTCTACACACCTATACAGAGATTACATCAGGAAAAACAGTAAAAAAATCTGTGAAGCGACGAACAAAAAAGGAACTTCAGGGAAGTCAACAATTCACTGCCATTGTGTAAAAAATGCAAAAGTGAAGCAGAAATTAGAAATTAAGACATTTCATTTGCAATATTTTGCATCACAATATCATTACTTTTCATTAAGTTCACTTAAATTGTTTGAAGCTTTTTGAAGAGACAATCTCAGGAAACAGAAAAATATAAGGACTGCTTTTAGGTGAAATGAGTATGCTACCAATTTCCCATTTCTAACATGCTAACAATTGTTGATAGAAAAGTTTTAAGTAATACATATACTTTGTGTGGACATTTTAATGTCTATGTGTATTCATAAAAATCTCAAAAATATAAATTGATGATTTTTTTAAAATGAATTGGTTATGTTCTTTAGATAGTATGTGTGTATTGATAATTCTGATTAAAAATTATAATATCTTCACATATAGAAAAATACTAAACAGAACAATAAGAAATTCAGAAAAACAGGTCAAGGGTTCATTATATTTAAAAAAGTGCATATGTAATTATATCATCCTATACCATACCAATTTCTGGATGCAAATAGTTTTGAAGAATTTCTGAGTTCTTGTAGTCCTACTGCACTGGTATTTATTTTGACTTGTGAATTGACAAATCCAAAATACATAACAGGCTCATATAATAACTCAATTAGAAAGGGAGAAATATTGATGGGTTTTTTAGGGGTTTTTTTTGTATTATGAAACCCTTCATTGTAGGTTCAATCTGGAAATTTTTCACTGGACATTTTTACTTCCCTGACAATTTAATGAGATAAAATTACAAATTGAAACCATGTACTTTCAGATTTTTCATGACATTTCAGGGTTTAAGAATAACTTTTATTTAATTTGTTATTTCTCCCTGCACTCAGCATAAGGAATGAGCATCTCTGAAGGAAACTCTGAAGTGTTCCCTTTTTTTGATTATTTATTTTTTTCCATTGCTGCTTGCTGCATTTTCTCAATTTATTTGGCATTGATTCATGAATGAACTTTTAAAAATCTTAGAACCATGGATTTAAAAGCTTTTCAAACTGCAGTTTAAGCAAAGGAGGCAATGGGCCATATCTAAATAAAACACTTGGGGCCTTTTCTCTGAAATCAATCATCTAGGATCCATTTCAGTTCATGCAGAGTCAGACCTGTCAGAAGGATATTGAAATCTAACAGCTCACTGATCAGCAACAGCAAAACAAGGAAAACAGATTTAATTTTTCAGTCCCGCTCCCAGAGGGACATCCATGCCTACAAAGATTACAACTCATTGATACAGGTGGAGAATTCTCCTTGGAGTAGAAACTTTTTTTAAGAAAACACAGAAACACAGGAGCAGGAAGAGGACAGGTTTTTGATATCACCTTGTGAAGATCTTGGAGATGACTGTCCACCTCAGCTGTGCATCTGACCACCCATGCTGCAGTATAATGCTTCTCATTCTTCTTCATTGCCTCACCTGAGTTAATTCTGTCCTGAGTGTTGGATATTCAGCTCTAAAAGAGACTACAGTGCCATAGCAAGGCAGAAGTTGTGATAAGGATGTTAAAAGGTGATTTATCCAGCCAGGGTGAAATCTAGTTAGACTGAGCCTGATTTAGACTTCACCTGTATTAGAAAAAATATTTTATAAGAGTGAATATGCAAAGACAAAGAGTTGGAATTGGAGGCACTATACCTACACTATGTAAGTTTTAAGATGATATGTAAGTTTTAAGATGATTACTTTAGATCAGCTCTGATTTGATCCTGTAGATTGGATGTTAACCAGTATTTCATAGTTAAAGAGTTTATTAAGAGTCGTGTTCTAAAGAAATAAACCCTCCTTGTAGGTCCTCTGCTCAAGACCCCTTGCCAGCACAGTATCAGTCCATTGGATATACTCCAGTTTCTTAGCACTCCTCTGGAAATGGATGCAAGCATCCCAGATGTAACCTTATTAGCACAGGGTAGAGGTCAAAAACCACTTTGCTGAGTTTCTCCTAAAGGAAGAAATATTTATGGTGTGAAATGTGGGCTCCAGTACAGCATCCAGTTTTGTTCTGGAAAGGCTTCATAAGTTTTATGCTTGCTTAATCAAGTTTATCAAGGTCCCTCAGAACTACAGATCATTCTTTCGTCATGTGAGTTAATATTTTGCTTCATTGTTTCTGCAAATTTCCTGTGGGTGCTCTTTGTCATTTCTCACATTACTGATGAAAATAATGGACCAAATGGATTCCCGTATCCCCCTGATACTATTACAGTCACCAACAGGACCAGCTCATTGAGTCACACCCTTTGATCTTAGTAATCCATCCATTTTTATCAGCCAGTACTCTGTTCAAAATGTCAGCTCCCGACTAAAAATGCAAGTGAGAGCTGGTGCAAGATCTACCTGCACCCAGGAGTGTCACAGTCACCACTCTCCTGCCATCCATAAAGACAGCAACTCGTTTGCAGAAGGCAAAAAGGCTGAATAGACATCATCCTTGAAAAATTCATTTTGACTGCTCCTGATTTCTGTCCTGTTTTTTTACATCTAAAGAAAGAGATTGATTCCACTACTCCAAGATCTGTCTAGGGGCAGAGGTGAGGTTTACTATTCACAATTTCCATTCTTCCTCTTTTGAAGGAAAAATACATTGCGTTAACTTTGTTCTGGTTGTGAAGAACCCCTCCCAGAAATTCAAGGTTTTCCACCAAGAGAATGTTTTGCTGCAGTTCTCTCTGTTTTCATTAAAACTCATCCAGCTTTTTCTCTCCATAGCAACTTCCCAGGTATTCTGATTAGGTGAAATTAGCTGATGTCTGCTCTTTTAAAACCTTTTCTAGCATTTCAAAACTCATATATAAAAATCTACAGAATCCTCTTTTTTACTAGCTGCCAACTACAAGTTGGGAGGTTGCCAAGCAGAAGGGAAGTGGAAACTGTCCTTTCTGTAATGCAGTCAACAGTCCTTAATCAGGCACAGAACCCTGAGGGCTCTGAGGTAATTCATTCCACTCAGCTAAATGGAAAATTATTAAAATAACATCACGTACTTTTATAATGTCTTCTCTCCAGGGTTCTCAAAGTGCTTTGTAATAATTAATTAATTAACTAAGCCTTGTAACATGACTTTGGCATAAAATACTACTGTAGTCTAATCTACAAATGAATCTGCTCATAATGAATATGTATGTCAGCTCAAGAAAGGTGGTGTGCCTGTAAACTCACCTATTCTTTCAGTTATTGTCTAAGAAAAATAAGATTAATTGCTTTTTTTGATGACAGTATTTCTTTACCACCCAGAGACTAGAGGCAAACCTTCAGCAAATCCCTTATATCCAGAAAGAAATATTTTACTAAATAAACATTAATTCAAAATGTGACCACATATTGTAGCAGGACACTTCAATAAATTCAATGGTAAAGAATACAAAACAAGGAAAATGAAGTGGTGTTGGGATTTTTTAAAGTATTATCTCTAGTTATGATGTAAAGTCCCAATGGGAAATAAATTTCAAATTCTTTTTTTTTTTAATTTGAAAGCATCAGGAAGAAAAAGTAGATGATTCTGGCACTCAGATAGAAATTGGAACATACAGATTCTAGGAAATATTATTCTGGGCTGGAGCAAAATCCTGAGACACAGTCCTCTATATTGGCCATAAGAAAATATGTTGGCTTTTTTTCAATAACTATTTCAGTTCTGATTGCTGTAATAAAGAGTATTTGATGTAAAATTTGCTGTGATATATCTACAAAACTCATAGATATGAAAAATTAGGAAAACCAAAAGTTGGCTATGATACTTGCCCCTTCCCCATGATGCAAGTCAAGAGTTAATCTATGAAGTACAAAATTTCCCTTTTAAGAAAAGTATTATATATATGTCTATAAAATCCACAGTTTAGCATTAAGTTCCAAGATTTCATAAATTGATTTCTCTGGCACATATGTGATCTAGTTATATGTGGTAGTGTAATGTCTAGACCTACAGAAGAATCAGATAAAGGAAAAATAAAAATGAAGCTTTTTAATGCAAAATTTAATTGCAGAATAGTTAGTTCTACTGAATTAATGTCAAACGCATGAACACAATCAGAGAAGACACCTTATTATCAAATTAATGTAGCATTAAATCTAGTATTAGCATATAAACCAATTTCATTTTTATTCATATGGTTTCGTTATGCCAGCCATGACCTTAAATTGAGATAAGCCTCCTTAGAAGTTGACTTTTTACTATGTTTGAAATTTTATATTTTAGAGAAGAACCTTACCTAGTTTTGATATTAATTTACCAATGTTGCTTTCAGGCATAAGAGGTCAGGGACCATGATTGTTCCAGTTCTTAAAGTTTCTGTTATATTCAGTTTTTCATCTGGGCATTCAACTCATTCTATTCACATGAAAATATTTTCAAAAATATAGTGCAGAACTCTTTATATAACTATACTGTTTTAAATGCTTTTATGAACAATATCTGCATACAGTATTGTACTGATTCCAAAGTAACAGGAATTATCCATAGAATAATACTTAATCTGGCAATTAACTAGCTAACCCATATACAGAATGGCTATATTAAAAATAAATTAACAAATATTGAAAGGCAAATGAAAGCAAAAGGGTATTTCTATTGAAATGAAAGAAAGTAAAATCAGCTGCACAATGGAAAAATCAGTGAATCAGTTTACTTATTTAAAAATACAGTGTGATTTTTAGTATTTTATTTTGTGTTCTGCTTTCTAGCCTTTAATGCTACTTACTCATTTTGTTGTCGTTAAATCATAAGAGTGGGGTTTTTTTGCAGAGGGACTACATTATCAAACTATTTTTCTGTATTTCCCAATATGCACTGGGAATTTGCAGACTTTTCATATTTCAGATTTGTGAACTATTCCAAGTTGTCTTTCAAAGACTGCTGGTTTTAGCAAGCAGAGCTTTTCACTTGGCCTTCATCTGAATTACTGCTGGCAACATAATATCTGTATTTTCTAGCCTGAATGAACTCTCATTACTGGTATTTTTCTACAGATTTTCACATTTTCTACTTAATGTCATAATTTTGTCTACTTAATGTCTACTTAATGCAATGTCATATATTAAGTGTGTGGCTAGTGTTGCTGTTGTCTACAAGCAAATGTCAGAAAAGGGTCATTTAATGGATAAGAATAAAGTAATAAAATTTTTCAATAGTTATTATAATTCAATTTTTATGCATGTTGTTTAAGTATCAGTTCTAAAGTAAATAGAGATACACACATAAATATTAAGGAAATAATTGATTTATTATCATAACATAAGGCATATTTTAATTTTTATAGTTACTTTTGTAGGAAAATATGAGCCACAGGACTATCAATTATTTGCACAGCTTTCCATTGTGATAAAAATTATAGTCTGTGTTGTTTTTTGTTAGGTTTTTGTTGTTTTTTTCTCCTGGAGTAAAGAAATTGAAAATAGAAGCAAAACTGTGGAGAATATAGGAATTAAATTAGTGAAAAATTATAGTGTACAGAACTTATTCTCTAGTGACAATTCCACCACCTTGAAAACCACTAAGAACCAGTTCCAACCCTCAGTTAGGAACAATGATGGGAGGCAATAGAGAATACATTAAAATATGTCGTGCTTAATGTAAAAAAAGAAGCAATTAAAATCCAGCAGTTAGTTTTAAGTGACTAGCAGGAGGCAAATAAGAGGAGAAGAGAGCTGATCATGCAAGAGAAAGGACATAATTAAATAATAAGTAAAGGTTTTGTGGACTGACTTTCACGCCCTTGATTTTAGCTAGAATAAATTGTGTCATGTATCTCACCGCCTGTCATAGGTGGGAACAATTCATATAATTCACCCCCATCATGCCTGCAAAGGAATATGTGTGGGAACTTGAGATGGGGAAAAGCAGCATGATCTGGGAATAGTTTTTGAAAAAGGCTATCAACATATTACCAGAAAATGTAGATGACTGCATTCAAAGTTCAAAAAGTTGGTTGCATTCTTCTGTTCGTAACAATAGAAGTGAGACTCACTAGAGTGAGACCGAAGATGTCTCTAGAACAGTGTCATATCTACAAGAGTGGATGAAAACACATATTTGAAGAAAAACTTAAACGCGAGACAATTATTGGGTGATAATTTTCCAAATACCCTCTAATATATAAAAACATACCCAACACCAAAAGACAATCCCAGGAGACCAGTACTCCCAGATTCATTTGTTTACTACAGCCTGCAATCCATTTTACTATCCCTGACTCTTTTTGACCAGATTCTGATTTCAGAGATTGGATTGTTTTGTTATGTGCTGTTTTTTTTGTTACATATTGCTTTACTTTTAATCTTGTCTACTTCTGAAGCCTGGTATTGAAAACCTGTCAGACTTTACCTCATTTTTCATCTTCCACTGTCTGTCCTCAGACTTTGCTTCACCAACTTTTCTTTCTCTAAAAATATTGTATGTATTTCTCTACTGATATTGTATGTATTGTGTCACTACATATGTGATATTGGTTGGTTATTTTTTCCTTGCACTCTGTCTCCTGCTGAAGGTCACTTTTTCAGCAGGTTTCACCTGTCACACAGTCAGAAAATAGTAAGTAGGTGGCATTTCATAGGTATAATGTCCCAGCATGAATCTTTTAAAATGTAGCTTTTGAAAAGAGGTCCTTAAAGGGACAAGAGTAATAAAAAAGGTAATAATATTGAAGTAAGACACTCCTCTCACTTCACAGGTTTTTTAAAAGATCAGTTTAATATGCTTGGAAACAATTAAGTCTAAAAATAGTATGATCTTTAGGCCTATTATAATTCATAGCAAACAATATTCAAAGTACACATCCTGAATTTATATATATACTGAACAGGTCTCCCAAAAAACTCCTGGCAACCAAGACATTTTTAATAGGCAGTGCTGATAGATTTCTTTTTTATTTTGATAAAAAAAGTTTAAACAACAATACGAAATTTTTTCCAACCACAGGTGAAAATGAAAGACACCAAAGATGTGTTCAGATTTTCTCTTATGCTAATATTATGATTCAACTCCAGATAAACACAGTTTCCATATAATGCAGCTGACATGTTTATTAGAGTCTTCTGCAAGAGCAATTTCCTTTCTGATATATTCTTTCACAGATTGCAGTATTAAAGACAGAAGATGAATAGAGAAGAGGGAATCAAGATCAAATCTTGAACTGATATAAAAGGATAACATAATAAGAAAAATAGAAATATATGCAATATTTTCACAGCTATTCCAAGCAGTAATAGCTATATGAAGATGCTATAAATTCTTTTCACAGTAGTAGACTCTCTGTGGCACACTTGAAAACATAAAGCCCCAGACAACTCCATCTGGACTAGACAAAGACAGAGAAATAATATTTGGCCCAAATTAACCCAGCACTTTATGTATGACACCAGATCCAAATCTGCAGTAGGCTAAAGCTTCATAATTTAAGCTTTTATGCCTGTTTTCACCAAATATCCTTGTTCTGACAGACTCTCACAAAAAGGTCAAAACGGATCTGGAGAAATGGCCTCAAATGTATGTTTTCAAAAATTATATTATGTTAGAAGACCAAGAATCAAACCCTCTAAATTAAAAAAATAATCACAATAAAACTTATTTTTAAAGGTTCATAGAAAAATAATTATCAACAACACTTCCTAAGATCATTTCTAACACATAAAAAAGTAATAGTTACTTGCAAAGTCTCTGTACTAATTTATTTCAGTGCAAATAAAAAGACCACTTCAGATAAAATTATCAGAGTTCACAGAATATATGTATTGTGTTTTATATCATTTTCAAGAATAAACAATTGATACAAGTATGGTGTTTCATGTTTTCACCATTCACAATGGGTTACCCAAAGGCCATGCAATCCGCTGTCAAATAATCCATTTTGATTCTTGCATGTGTAGGCTACCCCAAATTACAATTAACTACACATATTAAGAATTACTCAAATTATCCAAATATCAAAGTTCCTGAAGGACAATATCTCTCTCCTTTACTTTCCCTCTCAGCCCCCAAGTATGGTGCAAGGAACATTTCAGGGTGCATTTACCAAATGCAAAGTTCAAGCATGTAGTGTGTCATTTCACAGCACCTGTTGGTAAAATTAGGGCTCTGGTACAACCCACTATTGAAAGCAATGGACTCACAGGAATTAAAGATTATTTGACATCTGCAACAAAATATTTTTCAGAGAAATTGTTTCTCAATTAGGACTAACAAACCCTACTCCCTCCAGGCTTCTACAGCACTGCTGTTACAGGTCCATTAAGGCACTTCCATACAATTCTCAATTTGCTTCCCTCTCTCAGTCTTTAATTGGCATCTCTTCTCTTTCTCATTCCTTAAGTAATGCAGGTTACTTCTCCCATTCCCTAATCACTGAGTGAGAATGACAATTTTTGCCTGTTTCCAAACTATGCATGTAATAACTGCCCTGCTATGAGGTGAAAAGTGTAAGAGAAAGAAGCTTCAGTATTGCCTTGTAAAAAACAGTAATTTTCAAAAAGCTCACAAAACCTTCATATTTCAAGATGTGTTTTCCTCTGCTAATGATCACTTCACAGATAAATGAACAGAGACTCAGCAACTCCATGAGCTTTATTCCTGAGGAACCGAGGTATAGACAGACTTCTCAGCACCAGCCAAAATCTTGTCTGCTAGCTTCAACTTTTATTCTGGCTTCTAGCGTTAATTTATAGTCTGATTTAATAAGGGTTATACATATTTTTTTCAACTATCATAATTTTATTCCACATTTTAATTATATTCAGAAAACAGAGCCAGGTCTACCATATTCCATAATAACCCATAGATTATGCTGTGTTTTATATGTCACCAGAGAAATTTACCTTAGATAAACTTAAAAAACAAACAAACAAACAAACAAACAAAAAACCCCTATAGTTTCCATATCTATTTTTGTACATACATTTTCTGTAGATATGTTAGAAATTTCCGGTGTTGATTCTGCCACAAAACAAGAAATTATGGCTTGATCTCTCCTATGCACATCAGTTTTCCCTGCTAGCAATTATTTCACTGTAATTAGCACCTAATTCATCACAACATATACTTGCAGAATCAGATATCCAGATTGGGTCATAGATGTTAGTACTTACATACAGAAATATGACTGCTAGATTATAGGGGTTTTTTTTCTCTTTTGGATAAGCAATCATTTCTGTCTCCCCTCTAATGGGCACACAGTGTTCAGCTGTCCCTCGGCACCCAGCAGCACGGAATTGTGCCCTTCTGCTGCACAGCTCCAAGACAACAAGGTGGCAAGTGATTAGCATGAGTCAGATAAGGCTGTGAGCAAGAGATTGGCTTGTGTGGCTCTGCACTCTGATTCCTGTCTCTGCTTGATACTCGGTTTCTCTCCCACCCTAGTTCTAACAGAAAACATCTTGATACCATGTCCTCAAGCCCTCATCTTAAGAAAAAGGTCTCGTTTTTACCAGAGGCTTTTGGTACTGAAATCTGTGCTCTCATTTTCTCTTTGAATGCTTCCAAGATAAGAGGTCCCATTACCAGAACACTCAGTCTGAGTCAGAGCAAGCAGCATATTCTCTCCGTCTCTTATTACCTTAAGAGTAGTTTCCTAAGTTCCAGGCTATGATACAGTCAGCTGATAAGAGAGAAGCTCGTAGGTCTAACATATTCCATAGAACTAGAAGCATTTCTGATTTGAAATTAGGGAGGGGAAAATGACTACAAGAGGGGCTCTTTTTAAACAGAAAAAAAAAGAACAAAAAGTTATCAGCACGATATTACAGACTGTGAGGGATCTGTACTACCCTGGATGAGTGGGAACCCAAAAGCAGTACTTTTCCCTGTATTTTGTTGATGTCTAGTATTTTGCTATCCTTCTTAAAAGATTTCCTTTTTCACCTTTTGATCAGCAACTGAGTTTTTTATGTTTGGTTTGGTTTTGTTGGGTTTTGGGGTTTTTTTTAGTTGATTGGTTTGTTGGATGGTGATCTTTTTGTTCTTTTTTTGTGTTGTTTTTTTTTTTTTTCCAAATAAAACTTAATTTTTCATTTCTAAGCAGGGACTTTCATGTTCCTTTAAGAGAGATACCTTTCAAAGAGAAAATGAATAAAATAATGCCTTACAGGTGAAAGTGATATTATTTACAAAGAAACTACACTAACACTAATATTTAATATATTCTGCATTTAAAAATCAGTGAACTAAGGAGTTACAAAAGAAAAAAATTAAAGTCATTCTAAATATCAGGGGGCATCTAGAAGGAAATAAAAAGGTTTTCATTGATCCAACATTCAGAAATGTTTATAGGTTCAGCCCATAACAGAAAAACTGAAATCTGATTTTGAGCAACAGTGAGCAAACAAAATGACAGAAAAAAGAAAAAAGGTTTCCTAAGGCCAATTTTTAAATAAGATAAAGTTTTCCATTGTTTTCTTCCAAATAAATTCATGATTCCCTTTAGACATAAATTTAAAATTCATTTCTTTAAAAAAATACTACAATCATAGTTGATTAAATCAAGAAATCCAATGCTAAAAAAGACAAGGACTCATGCATTGCAAGGTGGTATTATAATTTGTCAGCAGGCTATTAAGAGTTTTTAATTTAATTAATTATGTCCAACTGAATCACACTTTAGCAGTTCAGTTACTTTACATAGACAAAGAATTTTTTATCTTTAGTTTTCTTTTGTAGATAATGATTTTTTAAGATTAGTTTAGATCTAGTATATTTGGTTTATAATTACTTATATAGATAATTTTTATCATGAAAAATCTTTGAAAGAATGCAAATATGAATGACTTAAAGCAGAATTATTTTTATATTTTTTATATTTTGCAAATAAATTCAGCAAAATCGTGGATTAATGGTGATATCTTTCTCAAGATTTCCTTAAGAGCGAGAGCAATGCAGCTAATACAGTTTCTTCAAAGAATTTCTATTTCAATTTTCTCTTTCCTTCTGTTAGTTATGTATATATAAACTAGATAATGCAGTGTCTCACCTGTAAAGACTAATTTTTCAGACTACATTCTATTAATCTGCTCTGAGACAAAATCCATGAAGGAGAATCTGAATTTTATATTGCCATAGGATTTCTTTCCCCTTTTCTACAACGAATATTTGCAGAATGGAATTAAGTTCCTGAAAGTGAAAGGTTTAATAAATTCCAGTTGAGAGTATAAATGCAGTGTGTGAGTTTTCCTATTTGCTTAAGTAGGAAAGCTTGTTTTGTAAGTGGACAGCTTAACTTTTTTTTCTTTTCTCCAGGATGAAGGTGACGGGAAGAAAGAAAACAGTTCTGCAGAGATTGCATCCCATAACTAAAATTTGTCATTGTCAACGTATTCTATTAAAATAACCTGCTATACTATACTCTAGGGACTGAATGAAAATTATTAACTGTTAGCACTAAGAAAAGATATTTTTTTGCTTCTTTGGTGGGTGGAAAGTTGATGTCCTGTGCAGAACATGAAAAAAATCAAACTGTAAAAGTACAAGTCCTTGGAAATTCTCTGGACATTGCAGGAAAGAGTGTTTTGTAAAACAGCATTCAACTTGCTTCCTTTCTGTAAACGTACTCAATGCTGCTGATTTGGTTAAAATTGCTCAGTTATTTTTCAGCCATAATGACCAACAGATCTAGCGCAGATTACAGCCACCCATCTACTCAATAATGAACATGTTTATATGTGTTACAGGCTTACACCTACCCAGATGCACCCTTAAAAGAAAATGAATTCTTATCTGCATCCACCCAAGAAAAACACTAATTGGCTTCAGATACAGACAAAATAAGGGAGGTTGATCTGGGACTACATGACCAATGAAGCCATTGGCAGCTGGTGACACCCATGAGAGAAAGTCACAAATAATGAAAACGTTAACACCTTAGTGGGAACCCATCCTCGTGTGTCCATCACTGAGGAAGGCAGAGTCCCAGCAGGCACTGCTAGGCACTAGCCAGGGCTGGGACACACACACACTGCATCAAAAGGAGCATTCTGGGCCCCAGTGCTGGTCACAGCCAGACCAGGGCAGCAGGGGCCTGAGTTTGTGGTCAAGTGTATTTTCAGGGCAAATTCTGTTTATCATTCTGGTTTAACTTTTGCAAGATCTGCAATATTAAAGTGTTTGCTACTATAAACCTTGCAGTGAACTGCAATGTTTGTGAGAAAAACTGCTCTCAAATGCATAATAGGAATGACTGAAAGAGTCTAGCTTGACTGCTTTCAGAATAACTTCTTGGTACATCAGGGACCTATGTTTTTGTGCTCAGTAAAGTGTTAAGACTACTGGATGGAATTCATTAAATAACTCAGATGCATCTATGAGGAATCTGCTAGTAATGAAAATTTCTTGAATTTTGTGTACCAGATATTTTCAGGACAATCAGGGGATCAGACCCAGCCAGCCTGGGTTTAGGAAAAGCAGGTCCTGCTTAACCAACATGATTTTCTTTTAAAACCAACCTGATTTCCTCTTACAACCAGGTGATTATTTTAGTGGATGAGGAAAAGGTTTTAGTCCATATGGACTTCAGTAAAGCCTTTGGTACTGTCTCCCACAGCACCCTCCTGGAAAAACCAGCTGTCCATTGCTTGAACAGATGCTCTCATTGCTGGGAGGGCTGGGCCCAGAGAGTGGTGCTAAGTGGTGACACAGCCTGTTGGTAGCCAGTCACTAGTGGGGTCCCCAAAGCTCAGTATTTGGGCCAGTGCTGTTTACCAACTCTATCAGTGATTTGGATGAGGGAATGGAGTATCCTCACTAAGTTTGCAGAAGATGCTGAGTTGGACAGGAGCATTGATCTGCTGGAGAGTAGGAAGGCTCTGAAGAGGGATTTGGACAGGCTGGATCCATGGGCTGAAGAAAACAATATTAGATTCAACAAGGCCAAGAGCCAGGCCCTGCTCTTGGGTCACAAAAGGCCCCTGAAGTGCTCCAGGCTGGGGGCAGGGTGGCTGGAGAGCTGCCCAGTGGAAAAAAAGCAGAGGGACTGGTTGATAGCAGATGAACTTGAGCCAGAGTGTGCCCAGGTAACCAAGAAGGCCGATGGCATCCTGGTTTGTATCAGAAATAGTGTGGTCAGCAGGAATAGAGAAGTGACTGTTACCCTGTACTGGGCACTGGTGAGGCTGCACCTCATGTGCTGTGTCCAGGCAGGAGGACATGGTCTCAAGCTGTGCCAAGGGAGATTCAGGTCAGACATCAGGAAGAATTTCTTCATGGAAAGGGTTGTTAAGCATTGAAAGAGACTTCCCTGTGAGGCGGTAGAGTCACCATCCCTGGAAGTGTTCAAAAAATGACTGGACATCACACTTACTACTATGATCTAATTGCAATGGTGGTATTGGGTCATACTGGACTCTTGTAGGTCTTTTCAGTCTCAGTGATTTAATGATTCTGTGTTTCTGTGCTTAAACTAATAAGTAGAATGGTAGCAGGGTGAATGTATGCCCATGAATATGTGCTGAACTGTTGTTAGGGTTTAGTGTTTTAGCATATATTTATCTGATGATTCCGAGAACAGTACCTTTCCAATGTAATTTTTCAATTAATCTTGTATGGAGAGATTATATAATATATATATATTATATATTTTTATATAATATATTATATATATTATATATCAATATATACCAGTATTTTAAATGCCATTAATAATTTGCAACGTGTAATAATAATTATTAACTTTTGGGGTTTTTTGATAGCACTGAATGGATTTTTTTAAATACATTATTTGCAAATAATCCAGTAGATCTGGGCAGAAGGGAGAAAAAAAGTTGATTCTAAATAAAGGTAATAGTCCATACAGATTTAATTGTACTGTGTGAAATGAGGCGTATGCATGAAAACCTGTTTCGGGAATATTTGACTTTTTTTTTAATCTATGAAAATATAATTTAAGATCCAATTTAATAGCTTAGGTTCTCAGAAATTTGGCTTAAAAGGCTTCTTGTCTGCCCAAATGCACATAGAAATGGACACACACACAGACAGTGGTCACCTCAGCTGTGAACAAGTGTCTGCATCTACATCTACAAAGTGTTTGTGGAGCTGTATCGAGGTGTGATCTAGGACAAAACTGCTCAAAGTGGAAACATTTCCTTGTCCTTACAGTGGAAGGTTGTTTGGAGACAACCTTGAACTTTCCACTCAACATCCCTTATAAATCGATTGAGAACAACTGCATTCTCTGTTCTCTGTTAAGCAGGAGTTATTAAGTTTGAACAGATTTTGAATGCATCCATGTGTGGTTTAATGATAAGTTCTTGATACCTGATTGCTCTGGGAATACAGCTATGTTTTTGTGATAGTGCTATTCTGCACAATTGTCAATACCTGTCTGTGCTATTAAGATATTAGCCAAACAGAACTTGCAATTAGAGAGTATCTAAGTGCATTCTGCATTACATGGTTACTGTCTATTATAGGCAAAAAACATAAGGCAATAAAAATGCCTTATGATCAAAATGGAAAACATTGCTTGGATATAAACTTGAGTAAATGTAATTGCTTCTTTTGGGAAAGAAAAAAAATAAGAAGAAATCTTTTTAAGGAACAATACTACTTTTTAAATAATGGAGCTAGTTTCTTCTGAATAGATCAAAAATATGTAGAATAGTCTTCTAAGCTACAAATCTGGATTAAATAAATTGCTTCTAAACAGGAATTCACAAGAAAATAATTCACAGCTGAAAAATTTCTGTACTGGAAGTAAAAATTTTCCTTATAATGCTGGGACAATATTTTCTGAAAAAGAGAGATTGTGGTCAGCTTTTACAAAGGATTTTGAGGCATTTCCCCCTCTGTCTTGGCAAGAAGCTCTCTTTAAAGGAAAAGAGCTTTAAAGGAAAAAAGGAAAAAAAATCTGTAGAAAACCTTTGATGGCACTTTCTTCTATAAAATTTTTCTAAGCACTTAATAAGTTGTTTGGCTTTGTCTAGGTTTATCATTGTCTTTTTTGTATTTATCAGAGGTGGAGGTGTTAAAGGAATTTTCTATTAAGCATTTGTCATGCATTTGGTACTCATAACACATGGCTGGAACTTTATTCACATGCCTCTTTTGAGATTTCTTTTGTCACTTTGTAGAATGCCTGTTAAGTGTCTATTTTTGGTAGGTGTGTCATAGGCTACCTAACATTTAGTTCCACATCCTGAACCATTTTCTATGATCTTTGTGTATTTATAGGTACTATACTGTACCCTGATAAAGAAAGATGGCAATGAAGCCAACTGGAAATTTATGTTTCTTTGTTCACTGGCCTTTTGTTCAGTGATTCAGAACATCAAAGGTGCAGAAGAAACAAAAGTGTGCTTGATCAAAACAACACCAAACTGTTCTATGTACAAAAAAATACTCATATCTGTTTAATAAATAAATTATATATATCAATTATCTATAACAGTGGAAAATGTTATAGACGATATTATTACATTGAAAGAGGAAAATATTGATTTGGAATAAGAATTCAAGAATTCTCATTCTCAAACTGTAAATTTTGAAATATATATTAAAAAAATTCTGACCTACACATTTTTATTATCCAGGCTCCATATAATCTGCCCTAAATACTTAAAGGCCAACATTTTGCCTGAAAGTAGTCTTTAGGTATAAGAGAATTTTACATTAACTGATTGAACCTGAAATGTTTTCTGAATCCAGTGCCAGCTTTGTAGTAGTGAACTGAAGAATTTTTGTCACAAAGAGAATAGCACAGGATATTTTCATCTTCCTCAACTCCACTTCCCTGATTTCAAGAAACTTTATTTAAGATTTTATGCTAACAAAAGTTCATCCAAGTGTGCTTTCCAACTAAATTCTATGTCTGTTTATATTAAAGGCTATTGACATTTTTGGAAAAAAACATAGTATCTATAAGGTGATGAAAAAGCTACTCCTTTTCATTTGGATTGTTTTGTCATTGATACAAAACAGAGCTGACATCAATCTTACCTTACTTCAGTGAAGAAGAAACTGTGAAGGTCACTTGCATATGACATTCCAGAAACTATTTCATCCCATTGCAAAAACAAAAATATTTCTGGCACAGTACTGTGTAATCTTCTGGCCTTTAAGAAAATGTCAGCACTAGGAAGTGCTGAAATTTTTTAATTTTAGCCATGGCAGGAATTTTGGTTTCTTTTGACCTTTTTTTAAGGAAGAATACTCAAAGATTACTAAAAACACCTGAATTTGATGTGGATTGTAGTCATTTTGTTCACAGCTTTGGTTTCTTTGTCACTTCTGCACAGCACAATTTTGCCTTGAGCAGATGATCATGTGAAACTATAAGGAACTTTTTTATTCAGCCACTACAAGGAGTGGACAGAGACTTCACACTTTTGTCAGTGAAGAACTAAATGAAAGTCCTGGCAGCTTTTTCAAAGCTCTGTTTTGATCATTCTGCATTGAAGTAGCTGGTACTGAGAGATTTGGGAAAAGTACTATTGCAAAGAGGTACTAGACAGTAAAGACAGTAGTTGAGGACAGGATTGCCTCCTGTAAAGGACATCATGTTATACCAGAACTGATGTTCTCCAGAGCTGATAAATGAGAAGAGATAAATCCACTAAAACCCACAAAGAGCTGTGCAGGGTATGTCTCAAATACAGAGAGTAGTATTAAAAAAATGAGAAAAGTCTGTGAGGACAAAGTATCAAAAGAGAAGGTGTGATTAATCAAGCTATGAATGAGTGTGTGAACATGAGATTGAATTAAAAGTCCTATCCAGGAAGGAATCATTGTACCTACAGTCTACTAAGATACCTAAATATAATAAAGGAGATAAAAACTAGAAAGCTCAAATAAATGCAAAAGTTAATATAAGTATAATAACTATTTTGAGCTTTCTAACACTGAGAAATTTTTTATTTGATCAGCAATAAAACTAAAGATTTTACCTTTTAAACTGGAGGAATAGGTTAACTTCTACTTCCACCTCTTAGAAGAAATTTGCCGTCCCCAAAAATCCGATTTAAATTGCATAAAATTAGCAAAGAGAGACTAAACTGAATGTATTTTTTAAAGAAAGTTTTCATTAAATATAATATTTTTCTTGACTATAATAATTTTTTGTAACCTCCTTTCTACTTTATTTCTGAGCAGTTTTAATAAAAGCAAATGAATATATTAATAATATGAGTATATACTAGAGCAAATTTTTAAAAAGAGAGGCAATAAATTTGCAGCTTGGTGACCAGAGCACTGAAATTATATCAGCTATAATACTGTTTTATACCAAATGGAGAAAATTAAAAAGCAGTAAGAGAGTACTCCAGAGTCCAGTAGCTCAGAGGCTGCAGTTAAGATCTTGACTTTTACAATTGTTATGATATCTTTGTTCATATGAAAAAAGAGATGCATGTGACTCTCCCATGCGTGTGATATAGAGAGCTTATAGAATGAGTTAGGAAGGAGGCTCGCCCTCAACGACTTCACAAGGAGTTAGAAAATTCTCTTGTGAAACCACAAAAAAAAAAAAAAAAAAAAAAAGAAAAGTTTACCTATTTATCATTTTTCACCATCTTCATGAGGTGTTGGCTACAAAGTACCACACCTGAAATGTTCCTAACAACGCAATCAGCATGAGGAACAAACAAGAGGAGCTTAAAGTTTTGGTCCAGTCCCAGAGATTTGATATCACTGGCCAAAGTGAAACCTGGTGGGATGAGTCCTGTGTCTGCAGTGCCTGGATGGGTAGGTACAATTAATCACTGTGTCTCCTTTTATCACATCATCCCGAGCTTTTAATTTACCTGCCCACCTAAAATTTCCACTCTTGATTTTTGAGGAGGCTGTCTTCACCAGTTCATTCAGTCTGTTGGGAAAGATGCCCCACTTGACTGGGCCAGGATGGATCCAGTCTCTCACAAGAAGGCTTTGATCCTTTAAGAGAGCCCCATGGTTGTGGAACCTGAAGCTCTACTCAAACACCAGCAATGCAAACTATTGTTGAGCCTAAAGTCTGCTGAGTCCTCCTAGCGCACTTTCTCCTCACTGGCAGGAGTCAAACATTATCTCTATGCTGTTGAACACTGTCCACAGAGATCTTTACACACATTTTGGCAATTCCCAGGTCACCCCAGTCTATAATATTGGTGTCTGTGTGGAATAACTGCAGAACTACTCAGCTGGATGAGACAATAGTCACCTCTCAGGCAAATCATGAATGCAAGCCCCCAGCAAGAAGTAAACCTCTCCAGGGGACAGGTCAGGTCAGCTGGTGAGGGGCTCTGCCCCCTGCATAGTGGTTCTCCTGCCACCACCACACACCACTTTCTTCTTGTGGTTCTGAGCAGCTCAGACTCAGCCACAAGGGATGCTGTTTGACAGGATTCCCACTTCCTCATCAGTTATAAGGGATATGAGCTGATTCTGCAGCTGCAAGTCATCAGAAAAAATGATGGAACAATCCTGCCAAGACTCAGCTGTTAATCAAACTCACATGCAATTGTTCTGCAGAGAATAATTGGGGTCCTTTTGTAAATGGGAGGAGGGAAAAAGAATGAGAGAGATGTTAGCTGCTGATCTGGCTTGGGTCTTGAGCATTTTTTTTTCTAGGACAGATTGGAACTAAAGTATACAGACAAATCTGTCAGTGCATCAGAGGAAAAGGCTAAAACAATACATAGACCTTTAGATAGATAAAGGTACATAGAGATTTATTTCACGTTAATGATCCATTTGCAGATCATGCTACTGCTTGATACATAGTAAATTGAGAAAAAATTGCTACAAGGTCTTGCAGTTACCTTGTTAGTTACAGGCTGAACTAAGCAGGTGTCGTGGGGTGACAGCCTTTATCCCAATATCGTGTGTTATGTCTGGCAGCTGTGCCTTTTCCCCCACCCCCCCCCCCCGGCAGTCTGGCTGTGGCGGGATGGGGAAGAGGGGGGGGGGGGGGTGTGACCAGGCACTTTTGGCTTTTGGCTTTTGGCTTTTGCTGCTTGGCTTTGCTAGCTGCTTGCTTGCTTGCTTGCTTGCTTGCTTTTGCGCTTTTTTTTTTTTTTTTTTCCTTTTTCTTTTGTTCTCTCTCTCTCTTTCTTACCCTCCCCTGAAGATACTGGACCGGCTCCGGATTCTGACCTGCGAGCTCCAAGACACCCGAAGCCTGCTAGAGAAGATTCGGCGCCCTCCACAACACAGTCTGGTCCCTTTTCTTTTCTTGTGTTGGGGAGTGTTCTTTTGTTACTTGTAAATAAATAGGTTTTGTTTTCCACTTTGCTCCTCCGAGAAATTCCTTCCCGAACCCGGTGTTGGGGGAGGGGTGGTTGGAGGTTTGTTTTGTTCTGGGGGGCTCCCTCTTGGAGATTTCCCCTAATTTGTCCTAAACCAGGACAATAAATCTTTGGTGCGTTGGCCGGGAAACCGGAGGCCAAAAACAGTGGAAAAAAAAAACCTATAACAATAATATTTTGGTTTTGGTTGTTTTGTGGGCATATTGGTGATTCATAATGTCATTTGGAGTGGAAGCTTGCCGGTTTTTCTGGTCCCTAGGGGCTTTTGAAGTTTTAATACCTTTGTGGTCCCTAGGGTTATTTCCTTACCCCAAAATAGCTCTGATGTTGTCCCTAATAAGTAGCTTTTGTAAGCGGGGGGCACTAACCAGAATAATCATTGTGCTGGCCTTATGTGTGATGATGTGTCGGATAACAGTGCTGGACTTTATTTCAGGAATGTATGGATTGTTGTCATGGCTGTGTACTCAGTTTGTTTGGGGAGAAGAAGAGGACGGGGCTTTTCAGCCTTTGTCTTCCTTCTTCTCCTACAAATTGTTGACATCTCTATTAGAAAATACTGACTTTCCCCTGAGTTTGAAAGAAACCATCTTTCTGGCATTTAATTTATTAAGCCTTGTCTATACTGTCTGGAGTGTATATAAAATGAAAGCTGAGATTTCTAGAGGGGTTAGAGAGACTCCTGATTCAGGAGTAAAACAAAGCAGGAAAAATCTTGACTGGAGTGGGAAATGGGAGGATATGGGCCAGACTTTAAAGGAATTTTCTGATCCTATAGACTGGGACTTTCCATCTGATCAAATTCAGAATCCAGTCGAGGTGGCAAAGTATTTGAGGGAGAAGTGCCATGGTAATACTAAGGAAGAAAGGATTACTGCAGTGAGCTGGGCCTTGGCGTTTGTTTACCGTACTCTGCTAGATACTGTGGAGCAGCAGATAGCAGAAAGGGAACAGGGAGATAAGTTAGTTACTATCCCAGTGACCCAGGCTGCAGCTAACATCCCAGGCTCCAGGCTAGCAGCTGAATCAGACAATAGGCCCCAAACCATGGCTGTTGCAGCTAATACAAGAGGTGGAAAGTGTAAAGGCAAGACCGATCGGAAGGTGGAGGATGATGACGATGATGCAGAAGAAGGACCCTCACCAAAATCAGAGGCCACATCAAGGGGCACAGAATCTGGAGCCAATATTGACTCCTTTTCTCTGAAGGACCTCAGAGGCCTAAGAAAGGATTACAGCCGACAACCTGACGAATCTATTATTAGTTGGTTAGTCCGCCTTTGGGATGCTGCAGGGGAGGTTACGATTTTGGATGGTACTGAAGTGAGGCATTTGGGATCCCTGTCACATGATCCTGCCATCGATCAAGGTGTGATGAGGGGGGCTAACCCTCACAGCCTCTGGGAACGGGTCCTAAGAAACGTAGCAGAACGGTACCTGTGTACGGATGATCTCTATATGCAGCAGACACGGTGGAAGACCATAGAACAGGGGATCCAACGCCTGAGAGAGATGGCGGTCGCAGAGCTCGTTTTCTCAGATGACACAACAACTAGGAATCCGGACCTGGTACCATGCACTCCGATAATGTGGAGGAAACTTGTGCGACTTGGGCCACCTGAATACGCTTCCGCCCTAGCAATAATGAAGCGAGATGATACATATGAGACTGTGCTCGATATGGCAAAGAAGCTTCGAGCGTACGCAGATGCTGTGCATGGCCCAACTCATGCCAGAATTGCAGCAGTGGAAACCCGACTGCAGAAACTAGAAGACAAAATAGAGGAGAATCATAAGAAACTCCGGGAAGAGATTAAGGAGGACCTTATTGAAATCTCAGCCATACAAATTAGAAGCCCTGGTGTCCAACGCCGGCGCTCCTTTGATGGGGAGAGAAGGTACATCCCACGGGCTGAGTTATGGTTTTTCCTGCGTGAGTCTGGAGAAGACATGAGAAGATGGGATGGAAAACCCACCGCTGCTTTGGCACAACGGGTGCGTGATTTGAAGAGAAGAGAAAGTATAACCAAAAAGATAGCAGCTCCGGTCACTCGTAGCCGAGATGTTAAGTATGATGATGACGATGACATGTCCGATCCCCTTGAAGGAACTTCCAAGGCATATGCCCAAGGAAAGAAGGACAATCTGGCTTAGAGGGGCCCTGCCTCCAGCCAGGAAGAGGCACGGGAGAACCGGGTTTTTTGGAAGGTGTGGATCAGATGGCCTGGCACATCAGAGCCACAAGACTATGAAGCATTGGTTGACACTGGATCACAATGTACCTTAATGCCATCGGAACACGTGGGGACAGAACCTGTTTCCATTGCTGGAGTGACGGGGGGATCACAACAGTTGACGTTGTTGGAAGCTGAGGTGAGCTTGACTGGGAAGGAGTGGCAGGAACATCCAATTGTGACTGGTCCAGAGGCTCCGTGTATTTTGGGCATAGACTTTCTCCGGAATGGCTATTACAAAGATCCTAAGGGATTCAGGTGGGCTTTTGGAATAGCTGCAGTTGAGATAGAGGGTATTAAACAATTGAATACCTTGCCTGGACTATCAGAGGACCCATCTGCAGTAGGACTTTTGAAGGTAGAGGAGCAGCGAGTGCCAGTTGCCACCTCAACAGTGCACCGCAGGCAGTACCGGACGAATCGAGATGCTGTGATCCCCATCCACAAGATGATTCGAGAGCTGGAGAGCCAAGGGGTGGTCAGTAAAACCCACTCACCCTTTAACAGCCCTATCTGGCCCGTGCGAAAATCTGACGGAGAGTGGAGATTGACTGTGGACTATCGTGCCTTGAATGAAGTGACTCCACCACTGAGTGCGGCTGTACCGGACATACTGGAACTGCAGTACGAGCTGGAGTCCAAGGCAGCAAAGTGGTACGCGACCATTGATATAGCTAACGCGTTTTTCTCCATCCCTCTGGCAGTAGAATGCAGGCCTCAGTTTGCTTTTACATGGAGGGGAGTGCAGTACACCTGGAACCGATTGCCCCAGGGGTGGAAACACAGTCCTACCATCTGTCATGGACTGATCCAGGCTGCACTAGAAGAGGGTGAGGCTCCAGAACATTTACAATATATTGACAATATCATTGTTTGGGGGAACACGGCAATAGAAGTGTTTGAGAAAGGAGAGAAGATAATTCATATTCTCCTGGACGCCGGATTTGCCATTAAGAAGAGCAAAGTCAAGGGACCTGCCCGAGAAATTCAGTTCTTGGGGGTGAAGTGGCAAGATGGACGGCGTCAGATTCCTGCGGATGTTATTAACAAAATCACTGCTATGTCCCCACCAACTGATAAGAAGGAGACACAGGCTTTCTTAGGTGCTATAGGTTTCTGGAGGATGCACATCCCTGAGTATAGTCAGATTGTGAGACCCCTTTATCTGGTTACCCGCAAGAAGAACGACTTCCATTGGGGCCCTGAGCAGCAGCAAGCTTTTGTCCAGATCAAACAGGAGATCGCTCATGCTGTAGCCCTTGGTCCAGTCAGGACAGGACCAGATGTGAAGAATGTGCTCTACTCTGCAGCCGGGAGCCATGGTCTGTCCTGGAGCCTTTGGCAAAAGCTACCTGGCGAGACCCGAGGCCGACCATTGGGATTTTGGAGTCGGAGCTACAGGGGGTCTGAAGATAACTATACTCCAACAGAAAAGGAAATCTTGGCCGCCTATGAAGGAGTCCAAGCCGCCTCAGAGGTGATTGGTACAGAGGCACAACTCCTTCTCGCACCCCGACTACCGGTGCTGGGATGGATGTTCAGAGGAAAGGTTCCCTCTACCCACCATGCCACCAGTGCTACTTGGAGTAAGTGGATTGCCCTCATTACGCAGCGCGCTCGGATTGGGAAGTTAAATCGCCCTGGGATTCTAGAAATAATTACAAATTGGCCCGAAGGTGAAAGCTTTAGTGTCGCAGATGAGGAGCAAGAGCCAGTGACCCGGGTTGAGGAAGCTCCGCCATACAATCAGTTGCCAGTAGAAGAAACACGTTACGCCCTATTCACTGATGGTTCTTGTCGTGTCATAGGGATGAAACGGAGGTGGAAAGCAGCTGTATGGAGTCCCACTCGACGGGTTGCAGAGGCTACTGAAGGAGAGGGTGAATCCAGTCAATTTGCTGAAATCAAAGCTATTCAACTGGCCCTAGGTATTGCAGAGAGAGAGAGGTGGCCAAGGCTCTATTTGTATACCGATTCTTGGATGGCAGCCAACGCTCTATGGGGATGGCTGAAGAGATGGAAAGAGGCCAACTGGCAGCGCAGAGGAAAACCAATTTGGGCTGCGGAAGAGTGGAAGGATATCGCTACTCGGTTAGAGAAATTACCTGTGAAGGTTCGCCATGTAGATGCCCATGTCCCCAGAAGTAGAGCTAATGAAGAGCAGCAAAACAACCAGCAAGTACATCAGGCTGCAAAGATAGGGGAGTTGAAGATAGATCTCGACTGGAAGCATAAGGGAGAGTTATTCTTAGCACGATGGGCCCACGATGCCTCAGGCCACCAGGGTAGAGATGCCACCTATAAGTGGGCACGAGACCGAGGGGTGGATCTAACCATGGACAGTATCTCTCAGGTTATTCGTGACTGTGAGACGTGCGCTGCCATTAAGCAGGCCAAGCGACTGAAGCCCCTCTGGTATGGGGGGCGGTGGTCTAAGTACAAATACGGGGAGGCCTGGCAGATTGATTACATCACACTGCCCCAGACACGCCAGGGCAAGCGCTATGTACTAACCATGGTAGAAGCCACCACAGGATGGTTGGAAACCTACCCTGTGTCCCATGCTACAGCCCGTAACACTATCTTGGGCCTTGAGAAGCAGGTCCTTTGGAGGCACGGTACTCCTGAAAGAATTGAGTCGGATAATGGAACTCATTTTAAAAACAATCTTATTAATACTTGGGCTAGGGAACATGGCATCGAGTGGGTATACCATATCCCCTATCATGCACCAGCTGCAGGGAAGGTGGAAAGGTACAATGGATTGTTAAAAACCACCTTAAAGGCATTGGGAGGGGGGTCTTTAAAAAACTGGGAGCAGCATTTGGCAAAGGCTACCTGGTTAGTTAACACTCGAGGTTCCACCAACCGAGCGGGTCCTGCTCAGTCTGAGCTCCTTAATATAGTAGATGGGGATAAAGCCCCAGTGGCCCATGTCAGAGGTTTGTTGGGAAAGACAGTATGGATCAACCCTGCCTCGAGTACAGACAAACCCATCCGTGGGATTGTCTTTGCTCAAGGACCAGGTAATACATGGTGGATAATGCAGAAAGATGGAACAACACGGTGTGTACCTCAGGGAGACCTGATTGTGGGATGAGACTCATATATGACTGTCATTGTTTGTTGAATGTGAGACAGAAGGAAACTGTAAGTGTCAAAGGTTTGAGCAAGTAAGATGAGAGGAATGCGTAAGTGTCAAAAGGTGTGAGTAAGTGAAATGAATGTTTTTTATTGTATGTTCATGATATGGGATAAGGGGTGGAGTGTCGTGGGGTGACAGCCTTTATCCCAATATCGTGTGTTATGTCTGGCAGCTGTGCCTTTTCCCCCACCCCCCCCCCCCGGCAGTCTGGCTGTGGCGGGATGGGGAAGAGGGGGGGGGGGGGGGTGTGACCAGGCACTTTTGGCTTTTGGCTTTTGGCTTTTGCTGCTTGGCTTTGCTAGCTGCTTGCTTGCTTGCTTGCTTGCTTGCTTTTTGCTTTTGCGCTGTTTTTTTTTTTTTTTTCCTTTTTCTTTTGTTCTCTCTCTCTCTTTCTTACCCTCCCCTGAAGATACTGGACCGGCTCCGGATTCTGACCTGCGAGCTCCAAGACACCCGAAGCCTGCTAGAGAAGATTCGGCGCCCTCCACAACACAGTCTGGTCCCTTTTCTTTTCTTGTGTTGGGGAGTGTTCTTTTGTTACTTGTAAATAAATAGGTTTTGTTTTCCACTTTGCTCCTCCGAGAAATTCCTTCCCGAACCCGGTGTTGGGGGAGGGGTGGTTGGAGGTTTGTTTTGTTCTGGGGGGCTCCCTCTTGGAGATTTCCCCTAATTTGTCCTAAACCAGGACAGCAGGGATCCTTTGTTCTCTGTGATATTGTATTCTATGAACTCCAAGTACTGTATTCCCATGGTGCTTATAGAACACAATCATGTCTGGTTTATACCTCTTACAGACAG
Organism: Zonotrichia albicollis; assembly: GCF_047830755.1. Lineage (NCBI taxonomy): Eukaryota > Metazoa > Chordata > Aves > Passeriformes > Passerellidae > Zonotrichia > Zonotrichia albicollis. The sequence continues at coordinate 141,182,745 of NC_133819.1, forward strand.
AGGTCATTGAAAATTCTAAACTCCACATGAAATAACAGCGGCTTCAGATATCTAAATACTTGAGATACGCTTCAGAAAATGAAAAGGAGGGAAAAAAAATCTATGAAAAGAGGATGATTTCATTGCCTTCATCACAATGAAAAAATCACTTGATTCATTATATGTTTTCAGGTTTTTTAATCTATACTGGTGGCAACCTTAAATGCAACTTTAGGGACTGCCAAACAAGGTGATAAAAGTAATACAATAACCAATGTATTCTGCTTTACCACTTGTTTAGATGATGGCAGTCCTAACACTAGTGAATAAATAAAGAGGTAAGGGGAATTTTAATAAGTAGGACACTGCATTCTGGTTTTTTGCCCCATATCTTCTCCATCTGGTGTCAATAATAAAGTATAAAGAATCTCATACTTCTTTCTGCCAGAGGGGGCCAACTACTTGCAATTATGAAGGAGGTAAGAAAGAGCAAAATCACACACTGCTCTTGAATGGGATTGTTTGGTGTAAATATTGTAGCCTTTTATAAGTAAAGGTTTCTAAATCACTACAGTTGTGACCTCAACACTGAAGGTTTGTGTGTCAGTTACCAGTAATTTAATATAGACCTGCAACTTAAAGATACTATTGACTGTATTAAACTGCATATTTGATATATTATTTCATGTTTCAATATGATGTTAATTCACAATGGCAAGAAATTTTGGGGATTATGTTATATACTTAAGAGCTTTGCACATTTTTATCCAGAATTAAAACATTTCTACTTCTCTATTTAACTCCTGTATTTGAAGCTCAACTTCTTATTTGCCCTATTTCTGTACTTGTTTTTTGCTTGTAATTACATGGCTTCAAGTACATTGCTGATATTATTGGATGTCATTGAAACATGATTTTTAGAAATATAATGTGTTCATAGCTGTTTAGCCTAGTGGTTAGGATTTCAATTTACCAGAAGAAAGTGGTCAGGATAAATTATAGTCTTTCCTGAATTTTGGACCTTAAAAAGTATTTGAAAGATTTTATGTGACATCTTTTCCTCATGGGGAGATAAACAGAATTATCTAGTTAGAGCTGTGCATTCTGGTTTTCTGGGGGTTTTTTCTTCTCTGTTTTCTAATATGGAACAAGATTTTGTTATTAACTAATGCCTTAAGACATTTTTATTTGCTTATACTTCTAATTCTATATGGATTAAATTTATGTCTAAAAATAAAGGAAAATAAAAATTTTCCAATTTTTCAAGATATTTTAGAGAATGTACATAGGATTTCCTAAGATTCTTATCAAGGTTAATGCCAACTTTATGTATATTTCCTGAGTAAAACTCATGCCTTTCTAAGGGTTTGGATGTTACATTTGTTTACTTGGGAGAAACTGGCTAGCAGAACTCAACCATCTGAAGTACCAAAAGACTCCATTAAAATGCCCTACTAATTATTTTTAAAAATTAAAATAAATTATTTATCCTCTTCCTCTAGAAAATAATCCTGTTTTGTTACCAAGACTAACCCCAAGTAGTTGTCACTGGAGTGTTATTATGATTCTTTGTGTTGCATCTCCAGTTGGACCACTCAGTTACTGAGCTGTTACAGCAGAGTCTGGTAGTGGTTCCATATCTGACAAAACAGGCCGCACAATTATTTGATTCATAAGTGGTCTCAACTAGAGTTAAGAAAAAAAGAAGAAAAGGCAGGATATCTGGGACAGAGCCACAACTAGTATTGTGAAACTGAGCAGTTGTACAAGAGCTGCTGCAGCTGCAGTCTTTGGTATTATTTCTCTTTTCTCTCTGATATATGTGACAATTCACCAGAGGTATGTGAAGCGATGCAGACACCTATGAAACCATATAAGAGATTTACAGAATCAGCTTTTGTGAAATACCAAGGAGAATTGTATTTTTAAACTTCTAGGAACTACAAATCAATACAGAACAAACCAAAGTAAATTAAAGAAATTCTAACCAGAAATGTTTTATGACAATTAGTTCGTGCTCACTCCAAAACTGAATTCTGGAAGACACCAGAAAGCTGGTAAGATACATTCATGGTATTTACTTTGTTCTGAAGACGTTTCACCTGATCCAGTCCCCAGTGGCATCACAGCAATAATATCAGCCATTTCATTTCTGTCTTCTATTCACTTCTGCATCTCTCATACATGGTTTATTTCTGTGTCTCAGTCCTATCTGTCTCAGCTGACAGATACTTACTCTGTCAGCTAATTTAATGAAATCAGAAATATTTCTTCATTTCTTAAAATTCTGTTGTTTAGAAGCCTCCTTTCATTATTTTTGTTTCGTTTTCTTTAACATGATCAAACAAAACTGGACTTCATCTTTCAATACAAAGGAGATGGTTAGAACTGGTGTAATACAAGACAAATATTAATCTGTACCTGCTGCAAATATATGTAGAGAATTTTGTCTACAGCTTAAAAGAAATCCACAATACATATATCTAATACCTTATGAGTACCAAAAGATCTAATTCGCTAACAAGCACTTTTACATTAAAACAGATAAAGGGAGCATTACTATGGAAGTTGTGACGGCACAAATAAGAGCTTTGTCTACTCATCTAATTAAGGATTGGATTGGTTTTGTGCTAATGATTTACATACAATCACTCCTATAGGAATACAATCTTAAACACAATTTTCAAATTAATAAAACTTTAGAGAACTGTTGATGTTTCCAATGGAACATTTGGGATTACACAAAAAATATATTTTACCTAAGAATTTAGGGTGATCTTCCCTCACAGTGGCACCCCTTCCTGTGGAAGGAACATTCTGTTGTACTGGATGTGGGTTTAAGATTTAACATGTAGAACAAGATAATATTAGAGAACTCAGATAATTGAGTTAAATGAAATGTAGCAAATTTATGAGATTCAATAAGTCATAAATAAACCATTTTAGTAATAGTAATAATTTTCTTAACAACCCATAGAAAATCTAGAATTATCTTATGGCTGTTCTGTGAGTGCTTAACAATTACAGACTTCCTGAGCCAAAGACTGTATTTAGACTGTTGTGTTTAGCAGATATTTAATTGTTCTTCAAATTTATTAATATTTTTAGTTTCTAGACCATCCTCTGACAAGGTCTTCCTCTCTTTCATTTCTACTTTGTTTTGTCCTGGTGCTTATATTAAACCCATCAAAATGAAACATGAGTTCTCATTTTATGTAAGGTTATTGAAAGATATTAAAAACTTTTTCATATAGCTCAGGAAGAGCAGAAGCAGACAAATTTTTTTTAAGATGCATACCTTTTCATCCACTGGAAAAAAATGTTCTAAAAAATAAAGTAAAACAATTGAGTTATATTTATTTCATTTTTCTCTCACCCACAAAAATTTTAAAATCCTAAAGAAATAACATGCTAGATATTATTCTTGATGAGTTTTCAACTGAAACAAACTACAGAAAAGAGAAAAGACATTTAGATTTGGGTCTTTTAAGCTCAAAAAATATCTAGAATTAAAAGAAATTCCCTCATTAAAATATTCTGGTACTTGATAAGGAAAATTTAGAACTGATAATTAAATGTCATATAGACTTTTTTCGTCCATTCTTATCTTTTAAAAAAACATAGTCAAGTGTTTTAAAAGTTAGGATTCTTCCCATCTATATTATTCTAATTCTTTATAGGTTTTATATGTAATCATGTGTAAGTCATCATACAGCATCATAATAAAGGTTTCCCTACAGAAGTGTGCATTAGCACTCACACTATGTAAAGGACATTGATTTTTCTCATCATTTAAGGAGATTAGTTAAATATTTCTTTGAAATTCATAGCATAAACATTGTTATAAATACAGTTCAGGTTATCCTTTGTATTAGAAGTTTGGTTTATTTTTTATATGAAACCTTGATGACAATAAATATATATACAAAACTGAAATATAATTGGTATATGACATCATAGTTCATCTGAACTGGAATTTCACTTAAGTTAGGAATTGCTACTGAGTAATATAGACACAATATAAGGATGGGTACATACTGTGCACCTCTAGAGAAGAATAAGTAGTTAGCACAATTTGATTCTTGGAAATTTTGTTTTGTTCAAGTGTCTCAATGGGGTGGTGCTGAGCATTTTAATTATTATTTATGTGCACCTTTAGATCTGATAATTCTCCTAGTTTGGAAAATTGCAAAAGTATCTTGCACAGTGCCATGGTGGCACACAAATTAAATTGACCTTTGCAAATGCAGTGGAGATCTATAGAGACAGGTGGACAAAAACTGAGGTATGGAAGAAGAAAAGTATTGATACATGAATATATGTGACTTCTATAATTAGGATATTATAGTCAGCCTGGACCTTTTCTTATAGGTTGTAATTTAACTTTTCTCAATTTTCTCTAAGTTAGTGTTAGTTCCAAATGCTAAGTAGCATTGTGCTCTTGTTTATAAGATCCTTATTTGGGAAAAACTTATTTTCCCTTTAGATAATGCTTTGATTCAAATCACATTCCAACCATTAGAGGCGGTTTTGCATACATTACTTTTAGATTCCTTTTTAGAAAAAAAAAATATAGGAAGTTCTGATGCTTGCAGAGATCAAATAACATCTATATTTCAATTTTGCTGCATATATTCAATGGAAACAGAAACACAAGTCTACAGAGTACTTTACAGCATTTGTCTTCTAGAATTTTCTTATGCTGCACTGTGTTATTTTTCTCATTTGAATTTATAAGTGTTCACTATGAGGCCAGCACAATAACATAATTATTTATTGAATAATGCAGAACCCTACCAGAGAAGATACTTGGTACAGGATGACTATTAAATTAACCCATTTTGAGTGACCTTTTATTTGGCAGGCAATGCCTTCCAAGCAAATTAAGAAAAAGAAACCAGGAACAGCACAGTTTCTAGAGCCAATAATGTGGCTTGGGAGCAATAATAGTAAAACTGGATATTGCAACTGCTTCAATGAAGTAAATCTGACCTTACTCCATTGCACAGGATATTAGTGCTGATACCTGTACTAAAGTTAATTTGAGTGAGAAAAAAATTACAGTGTTATTGCCTAATCCTTTCTGATCCACCAAAAAAGAAAAAATAGTAATTTTGTCCTAAGACTACATCTCACATGTACTTTGCCATTCCTGTACCAAAATGCAGGGGTAAATCCTCAGCCATTTTCAGTCATTGCACTCCACTTAAGGCAATTAATGAAACTGATGTGGCAGGATTGTTATATTGATGGTAAGAGCATTTAATCTGCCACAAAAAATAGGCATGTACCTTGCTAGTCATGTCCACTTTGGAGACCCTTGAAGTAATGCAGTCTGATGTCATCACTGTGCATCGGAAAGCTGTGGTGCTATGCTCTTTCTTCATTAGTGGAATTTCACCAGCTACATTAATGAACAGTAAATTCTTTCCTGTGGCCATTGCATCAAAGAGTTACAAGTATGCCAATTTATTACTGTTACAGTGCCAAGAACATTCATTCAATACAAAAATATGCACAATATCATGATTATACATTGTCTCTCTTGGCATATTTTTTAATATCTCATCCTGAACAATGTCCCAGTAATAACACACTTTTATCAGCTCTAACCAAATTAGCTTTTGCTGAGGAATAAAAGTACAAAATTGGTTATTCAAAGGAAAGGGTTTTGTCTTATTATTCTAGGAGATAGGCAACTGCTAGGGATTTGGGATTTTGCTGATATCCTTGATATGATTTGAAGACTTCCACCTAGAGTATACTCTGACTTTGAAGACACTGTGAGGGTGCAAACATGGAATTCATTTCTGACTTAAAAGCAACTCTTTATTAGTGCATAGTTTATACATTTCTGAAGAACACATTAATATCAGAGGCAACAAATATTGATAATATACCTGTGATATAATTTTTAGTTAGGTAACAACTTGATTTAGAGTCAAATCTATTTTTAAAAATGCTTTATGAGTTTTATCTAATCTCATTTTCCCACATTTAAAGTTATCTCTTGGCTAATACAGGAATCTCATTACTACAGAATATTTCATGTGAAAAAAAAAATTGAAAATAAGAATTCTTTGGTATAATCGGTATTCTTGATGTTATTTTTTTTTTAAGGAACCAGTCAATCTGGGGAAATTTATTCTAGAAATTGTTCAGTTTCAAATATTTTTTGATCACATATTCACAATCATGTGTAATACCTTTGATTAAGTATAGGAATGGCTTTGCAGAAGTATTTGGTGTTGAGAGTGAAATAAAGCTCTACTCAGTCTTCCAAAATTAGAAATCTGTATTTCTACAGAGCAGTTTATTTTAGATATTTGAGGCATGTTTCCTATCATGTTTCCTAAAATGATATTGAGTGTTTCTATTAAAAAGAGATTAAATAGATTTATGTTCAGCAAGAGCACATTTTTGAATAAACCCCACAACTTGTCCTCCATATAGGTAAAGGCAAAACTAGCTGACTCTTATTCTGGAATTTGAAAGTCCTTTGCTAACATGTGAAAGATTTAAAAGCTATTGTAACATGGATTAATTGTTTTGGTAACAAAATTTAGGCCATCTCCAGTGTTAATTAGCAGTCCACCTTGAGTTCACCTACTTTGCTCAGGTGCTATAAAGGAAGCCCCTTGTCTGACTCACTGAATGCCTGAAACTCACTGAGAGAGCTGCATTCCCTGCTCTGACATGAGCATGGCTGATATGCCTTATCTCTTGGACGCTGGAACCATTAAGCTGCCAACTGCTGACAAATCACTCAGAACTCACCTGACAACAAAAGGGATACTGAGTTATCCATCATCTCTTAAATAAAGCAATTACAACTGCTCTGTACTAATTATTATTTCTGCCCAACTTCAAATATTTAATATTTTCATCCTCACGTCACTCTCTCCTGGCAGATATTTCCTCAGCAGAAGGCACACATTACCTGTGTTGTGTGATGTTCTCATTGTTCAGTATGCATTGATTGCAGGCCATTATGTACCCAATGTTATTTGTCACAGGGTGCCACAAAAGGCACAGATAGCTTATGAGACAATAAACCCAGATCTATTAGTGATCAATCTTGACAGAACATTAATATCTCAGCAAATAAGAATGCAAATACAGTTAAGAAATCAGCATTTAATATTTCAAGAGTGGTTTTGCTAATTGTGGGTTATACATGAATAAACTACAACCTTGAACAGTTTCCTTCAGTAGAATTGTTCAAATTATATTTAGGGGAATATAAAACCCAAATTAAATATTGAAGGAAAAAAAAAAGTAGTAATATTGAATATCTTTTTCCCAACAAGAAAAGAAAAATAAACTTGCAAAATTCATGGGATTGATTGGACTGCAAGAGAGCACAGAAAAAGCTGAACTAGTTGAAATTAGTAGTTTGGGTACTGCAGGCAGTATTTCTGTACAATAGTCAGCTGGGCCAAGAATAGGCAGCTGAGAGAGGAGTGGAGTGAATCAGGCAAAATAACCTACCCTGTGCTCCAGGCTCCTCAAAGGCCTCTGGTGCCAGACAGAGCCAGCTCAGGGTGGCCAGCTCCAGACAAACTGCAGAGATGTGTTTCCTAGCTACCATTCACAGGTCTAGCTCAGTGTAATCACTAGCTCCCCCAGGCTCCAGGATGTGGAATGATAAACCAGGAATCATGGACAGACCGTTACAAAAAATTCCAATTTTATAATACTGCCCGGGCTCCCTCCTCCATCTATCTTGGCTTTGCAGTTTCTTTCTGTAACTACTGGCATTTACATAAAATTAAGAATAACAGAGAATGAGGACTGGAAAATATTTTTGCTGCATCTAATTATTTAGCATGTGTTGATTTGTCTCCCTGGTATCTGCGTGTACTAAAAATTAGAGATTATAAAGAGTTTGAGGAGAAAAGGTTAAGTGTAACTTAGTGTTGCTATGCAGTAACTGAACTATCCTTGTGATCTGCTATGAATATAATGCAACCACAGATTTAGTAATTCTGAACATAAGCAACTATTTAATTCTCTGTATGAATGAGTCACTCCTTCATGATCACATGCATCGGTGCAAATGAGGTGGCATTAACAAACACAATATTCATTAAAAGCCAGTAACTCAAATTCTGATTGTATTTATGAAAGACTTGTTGCATCAATTAGCAAGGTTATACTAAGCAAACTAAATGCTGTCTAAGAATTGTGGTGTATTGACCTTGGTTGGATGTCAGATGCTCACCATGCTACTCTATTCCTCCCCTCCTCAGCAGGATGGAGCAGGTAGAAAATACGTTTGAAGAAAATTCATGGGTGAAGATAAAATCAGCTCAATGAAACAGTAGAAAAAGCAAAAGTCACATGTAGAAGCAAAGAAAAGCAAAATAATTATTCTCTACTTCCCATAAGGAAGTGATGTCCAGGTACATTTTGGGAAGTAGAGTTTCAATGTGCCTCTGGAAGACAAACATAGTAATAATGCCCATCCCCCTTTCTCCTCCTCTTTGTTAGCTTTTATTGCTGATCAGATGCCATGTGGTGTGGAATAACTATTTGGTCTGTTCAGGTCATGTGTCCCGGCTATGTCCCCTTCCAAGAAGTTGCCCACCCCCTGCCTACTGGCAAGGAGGAACGTTGGAAAACCGACCCTGTGCTGTGTGAGCACTGCTCAGCAGTACCCGAAACACTGGTGTGTTATCAGCACCTTTCTAGCTACCAAAGCACTGCTGTGAGGAAAATTAGCTTCATCTCTGCCAGACTAAATTCACAACTTATTATTGAAAAATTATAATAGTACATTTCACTCTGCACATGGTAAAAAAAACCAAAAACCATAAAAACACAACAAAACCTTTTTTATAATAGACCACAAGATATTTAGTTAAAGCAGAAATGCTTTCACTTCTCCCTGCTGCCCTCATTATCCATGAATATAGAAAAATAATAATCCATAGTCCCTCTTTAAAGTACTCTAAAAGTAAACACATCAATTTCTATTAATTTCACTTGGGGATAATATGAAAATCGAATGTTGATGCAGTGCAGATTTAGCTAGATGCTTGATTTTCAAGATAAGATAACTGGTGTTGAGTCTATACCCAGACATGTGAAATGAAAAAGGACTTCTTGAAAGATACAAATGATATCTCCTAGTCTGGTTAAAGTCAAGCAATCAAAAATAAGGTGAAAATACTTCACCTCATCCTTACCAGGTCTCAGTATGTCTGGTCATTGCATTTCTTATGGTGCCTGGGGAGACCCCCTGCTCTGAGAGCCCCTGTGGGATTCTGTAGCAGATTAAGACACACTGCTTTCAATTGAAATTATATTTAAATACTGTATTCCCTCATAAGTTTATATTTAAACTAGAAATTCAGGTTTACTTTTTTTTTAGATTAAAGTGGTATTCTCCGCCCTGTGGGACCAGACAGGATGGATATCAAAATGCTAAGACACAACAGATGTCATTGTGACACTTCTTTATATCATACTTAAGACATTGTGGAGAGAAGGAGAGGTCCATAATAACAGAAAAAATGTCCTCAATGCCCTCATGAAACAGGAAAATAAAATATTATCATAGATATCAATGTCTCTCAACATTCTGTAAACATTTACTCTAAAAAGGAACAACAGCATGGATGGAACTATTCCCAAATAAATCCTGCAGCATCAGGATTACACTAAGTTTTATGCATCTGTCTAAAAGAGGCCAGGGGCAAAAACAAATTCAACTGGAATTATTTAGTTTAAAAATGTGAAGTATAAACTAAATTAAATTAAGTACGCTCAGAAAAATCTTGAAATCAAGATTTCTCAGGCTGACTTACTAACCTTCAATCTTAACAGTTAAAGTAGTACATTTAAAGTAGTAGTAGTAGTACTTATTAAAAACCTCTAAAGATCATGTTTCTATTTAAGCTCTTAAGGCTGAAGAAGTAGGAAGTAGTGTACTTTAATGTTTATTCAGTGCTAATTTCCTCCTCTATCTACCTCAGTAGAAGCAACATCAAAAAAATATGCAGGTGAATTTCTTAAGGGTTCTAATAATTCACACTTTATTTCATGCATTTAATCATTTGAAGCTATGGTTTGAAAAATTTCCCTATTTAAACATTTCCATAATTTCTCTAGGTATTGCCATTTTGGTCTTCCAGCAAGTTATCTTCTCTTATGTCCTTTTCTTCACCACTTTTCAGTCTGAGTTTCCAGAAAGGTGTACGTCTCTTGTCTCTCTAGCTTTTAATGACCAAACCTAAAATGAAAAGCAGTTTTGACTTTTAAAGTGCAGCATTGGACTTTTTTCCCTCCCAACTAAAGTGCAAAAATTTATAAAAGCAAAAGCAATGAAAGTAAATGGTAAAATTTTGACTATATACTCAAACACTGAAATGGAAATATTATTACACAGTGCATTTTTTAATTCATCTGTTACTGAAGTGAAGAACAAATATGAAAAATGCTCTCAGACCTGGTGCTATACTACTTAAAGGCCATATGTTCCATTTATTACTCACTGGCTTTACCTTGAGCAGCTTTCCCACACAAGGCAGTCTGAGCAGATATACTAGTGGGAATTGGTTCCACTGGGATGAGAGCAAAGCCCAAGTTAGCTTTTAAACAATAGAGGAAGCAGGAAAAAAAACCAGAAAGCTACTTCATGTAAACAAAGTAATAAAATTGAATTTCTTATTAATGTGATTGTGGAACCTGACAGAAGTCTGATACTAAACAAATACCTATCAGCATAATCAGCATGCTTATTATCAATGTCTAGCACTTTATATTGACTTATGACTGTTCATGAAGACATAAATTTAAGGTAAAAATAATTGCTAACAATAAATTAACAGATCACATTTAGCCTGCAAAATCTGTGAAAATCAGTTTTTCTCCTATAAATTAGGAAACTTGTGAAGTTCTTCCTTAATAATGTGCTAGGTGTATATGGTGTGCAGTATGAAGTGCTTATTTGGGCTCTAATCAGGTTTTAAACAAATTGTAAAACAACCAAAGGGAACATATATTTTGTATGGAGCTAAGAATTTATTGTTAACCAAAATAAAATCTTGATGTGATCAAAATCTAGCAAACATCTATTTTTAGTCCTGTTGTAATAATATACATAGTCCAAGTATAGCCCAATATATTTGGACTATGTATATCATGTATATGGTAGCAATTTTCTTGCAAACTCTCACTCCTGAGAGCATTCCCTGAGCTGCCCTGTTACTCTGGTGCTGTTCTTGCACTCCAGTGTCCCTCTGCTCAACAGCACCAGACTTCTTCACCCAGAGAGACAATGAGATGTCAAAGAGAGTTAGCATCCCAACCTCTGTGCTGGGTGGGGAGTGGTGCTCAAGGAGGAATGGGGAAATTTCTTTCTTTCATGATCAGCTCTGTTTTTCCAATGTTCTCACACCTGATTGCCTCTGACTGGTCCCCAGCCCCATCTGGATGCTGCATCACAACCTCCCCCAGCCCTGGGAGACACCACAGACAACTGGCAATGAATGTCTGGTTTGACCAGCTTCATCCACCTCCCGCTGTCACAGACATCTGACTCAGGTCAAGCAATGCTCTTGTGGTCACCAGATCTTTGTTAGAGCAACCTGGCACCAGCTTGAGCTCAGGCAAGCCCTCCCAAGCACCAAGCACCGCCCAGCTAGGCACCTGTTGACATTCAATATAACGTGGCAGAAATCCTTTTGGCTGGGTTACATTTGACTCCAGTAAGTAAAATGAAATAGATTGCATTAGTAGAATCCATGTAGAGCATTAAAACTTATACTTTTCACAGTCCGTGCCTGGCAAATACTCCCCACAATAAGAATAAGAGTCCTACTGTTCAGTGGGATTTCTGATTGTAGGAGGTTTGTACTAATGTCATCTATCCATATCATCTGCACAGTCAATATTCTCCTTCTTCAATTATTTTCAGTTGAGCAATAATGCAAGTCCCAAAACAGACAAGCAAAGAAGCATCACATGGCACAATTATCAGCTTAGCAGATGTAGCTGGAGCTCTCATTATCCAAGGGGCTACACTTACTAATGAACATTGAGAATAGAAATTAAGATTTCTGACATTAAAAAAGTCATAATTTTTGAACCTTACATCCTTTCTTAAAGAAAAGTTAATCTATTATTTGTACATGATCATCAGTATTTTGAGTAAATTATATAATTTCTATGTTCTTGTCTTTTTCAAAAGTTAACACCTGCAAATTTTTTGTTTCTCTGTACTGTTGTGAGCTGGTCATATTTACAGAAAAAAATTCATTTAAAATTTCCTTCTTGTTTTTAAGACACAAAAATGACTTCTCTTCCATTTTTCTGTGTGATTTACATTTTTATTGGTTGATTTTTTCTAAAGCATTAATAATTATAAAATGGTAACAACCACCAAAATAAGGGCTTTTACATCTTTCTAAGAAATAAAATCATTATAAAATTCTGTTGAAAATTTTGTTTGTGGATCCCAAAATCTAAGAATGAACAAAACATAAGTTTACTGTCCTTTATAAGTTAAATTTTAAGACATATATACTATAAATATTAGTAGAAATTAAAATTCAGCAAAGCATTAAGCAATATTATATGTTATTTATGCCAAGGCATTGTCTCTTTATTGTCTTCATCACATTCACTTTAAAATGTATAAAACCCAAAACAAGGGAGGGAACAGAGAAATTTACACTTAATGTGGCTTTCCAAAAAAAAAAAAAGAAGAAAAAGAAAAAGAAATTTTTATCAGTGAATTGTTTAACTGCTTTTACTGTATAAATCCCTGCAAATACTCACCTTCTATATGAAAGGAAAAAAGTCACATAATGCAATGATTTGCAGTGCTGCCTAGAGCTACACCAAAGCCAACAGATTTTCAAAGGGGGAACAGAGAGGTGAGAATCACTCCCATGAGTAATGGACAGCTAAAGGGAAGAACTATAAACACTTTCTGTCTGCCACTGTGTTCAGATCTTGAAAGAAATAATCGAGCCTCAAACTATCTTTCAGATGTCTGCAAAGTCTGCCTCGCGGTCAATTCCATTTTTCCCAAGAGCAAAAATCTTTCTTTAGAAGTGGAATGTCTACACTGCCACAAGCAGTCTGAGCAAGCAGTAAATTATTTTAGAAGTGAAACTGAATAACATAGGCATTTATGTATTATGTCTGTTAAGAACCTTATCTCTCATCACAGGAGTGCTGCAAACCTATGTGGTGTTGCAGACCTGTTGTTTGACAGGCACAAAACATCAGACACAACTCCTTGGCACCTCATGGCCACAGCTGAACAAATGGTCTGTCTGACAGCATACACAGAGGTGATATTTATTGATAGCTTAATGCCTAATACATATTTGAAATGCTGGTGAAAGTAATCTCTAGAATAGCAAGGTTATATTAAGGGGCTGAAGGCGACATGAAGAATAATATTCATTGTAGCAGGTCAGTGTGATTCTTGTTTCCTGTTCCCCAGTTTCTGAAGACCATAGAATCAATCCACACAGAAATGTACTGGAGACATAAAGTCCAAGTAAAATCTTCTGCAAACTCCTGGTGATTTTGGTGAACTCCAAATCACCATCATGGACTTTTTGTAGATGTATATGCTTTTCTTGCAATGTCTTTGTAAATTATTTAAAGACAAGTGTCAATGAGGGGGAAAAGATGCACATTTGCTTAGGATTGTGAGGACACTTTAGCCACAATCATTGAATTAAAAGAAATATATGGACATACTTTTGTAAAACGTTTTATGAGAAACCATGTTACTTCATGGACTGGAAAAATGTTTAAGATATGATAATCATGCTCTCAAAGGCCAGTGATCAATTACAATTTAAGAATTACAATTTAAATCCACTGGTGTTTTAGGTCTTACATGATTAACAATATGTTTGCAAGAAAAATTTTTATGAAAGCTTACTGGGGAGAAATTATGGATAACTATACATATATATAGGTATTAAATGCTTCTTTTATATTTATACAATATTCATACCTGAGAAAAACAATTTTTAAATTTAGTACATAATAAAAATTCAGATTGAGGATTCTGTGGACTGAAGAGTTTGTATCTGAACCATTGAGAAAAAAATGAATGTTGTTCCATAAAATATTTTATTTTATTGTTTCTGTTTAGAGAAAAGATCTCCTCTGGTAGAGTAGATTAACTTTTTCCAATGACATGATTTGAAACTTTGCTAGCAGAAAAAAACATAAATTTATTGGATTATTTTAATTTTTTGAGAATATCACTTCCATCTTGGATTTCTTTTTGTTGAAAGAGGATGAATGTAAACTAGAATAATAGACCTTTAAAAAGCCTTTGATGTATTGTTTCCATTGGTAGAACTGTTGTTTACATGCTTATTCTCTTCGAGACTTTCTGGAACATACCTACTAAAATCAGCAACTTGATGTAAAGGGATCATTATATCAGACTGAATTATTTAGTGACATGATAAGTTCTAGACATTTATATATATTGGTCCATGAGAAACTTCCTTCTATGATATACCTGATAGAAAAGACAAAAGATGCTGGGCAAATATATTTAGTGTATTTCATTTACAGCCTCATTTGCAAGGGTAAGAAAGGGTAAATTGTGGCATGACAAGTACACAAGGATCAGATGGGGAAAGAGCTCCAAGAGATCTAAATACACTTTTTATGTCTTACTTTCACAATCTAATATTATTCTAAATATTCCTAAAGGTGTTTGATTTATAATTTATCACAAGCTCTATAGAGACTCAAATAGGTCTCAAATTTCATTAGTGTATATTGTGCTGTTGTAATACCATATTAGAGATTAATTCCACACCTTCTAACCAAAGCTTGTTGCTTGTGTCATTCAACAAAAATGTGATTAAGTTTTTAGGAAGTAACATCAGGTAATATAAAATGTCCTGAATGACTGTGATACTTCTCTTAAAGTAATCTTTCCAGGTCCCTGTTTTTCCTGCTTTGTTCTTTCTCATGAAAATAAAAATATGTTTATGAAAAATAGTACTAGCTGCATGTTCAAGCTCTGTGCACAATTAGAATTTGTAGATTCTTCTATTTTCCTTTCTGTGTATGATAAACAAGTAGTTCTAACTCTGAGTATTCTGTGATTCTGTGAACCCAGCAGTCTCTAATGGCTACTGAATAGTTCTATCTAAATGCTACACATTATTTTCTCAGTGTCTATGAAGCCAAATCACTTTAGCCACAACAGTTTTTATATGGAGCTGATTGCTATGGCCAGTTTAACAAACCAATACTCTGCAGTGCTTCTTCTCTGCTAGTATAAAAAACACACTCCCTTTGACATTACTCCTAGTGATAAAAATGTTTGGAAAAAATGAAAGGCTTCATTTAGCCTGAAAAAATGCAGAAAACAATGCTTCATTTAAAAGGTTTGCAAATGTTCTTCTCCAAATCAAAGCTGTTGTGATTTTGAAAACATTTCTAATGAAATCTCACCCATCAAAATAGAGTAAACTTGAAAACTGATTTAAATAAGCCAGGAAATTATTATGATGATCTAAATCTATAGTTACTTTACTTTTCAGTCTTTCAATAATATTTCTTTTTAATCTACCATATAAATACATAATGGAAAGACAAGTAAGGAAATCACACCTACAGTTCATGTGACCTGAAAGGCTCTAAAAATCAGCCATTTCAGTTGATAACTTAATGTTTTCTGGATTATTAGAAGCAGTCTATTTATTGTCAAATATATAATAATAATAATAATAATAATAATAATAATAATAATAATAATAATAATAATAATAATAATAATAATAATAGAATCATTATTAATGTTTTAAGTAAGCAGAAAATATATTTTAATTATAACAAGTGAATCATACTGATGAATAAATTGATACTGGCAGGAAGTGATCACTTTTTATAGAGAAAAAGCAAAAATTATGAAAAAGCTCTGACGTACTAATGAAAGTCTTCAACCTCATAGTAAAATATAAACACCTGAGTATCTGTACACAGACTAAATGTTTACATCCTGCATTTTATAAAGGATATGTTGTATTTTAAATAGAACTGATGTCTGTAAGAAGAACTATATATTTTTAATATAAAATATTAAAATGTATAATATAAAACTTCAGGTAGTTCTGCAGACCAGAGAATATAAACTAAAAAAAACATTAAGCTTGGTGTTATTCTTACAACAAAGGGAAAAATGCTGGACTGAAATTTACAGTATATGTGTAAACACAAAAAGTGCCATAATTCTTCAAGAAAAGGCATGGGAAATCTGCCCTTTAACTCAACAAAAAATGTCATGATATTTGCAGGTTGGAGAAAATAACCCTTTGAAAATAGCCCTTTGAGAGAGCTATTTGACACATTGCTAAAACATATTATTTTAATGTTTTTTGCAGTGTCATTTCAATCTCAAGCCATTGTTCAACTAGGGACAATGCAAGCTAAAGCACTGACTTTCTGGGAACAAGGATTCCATGATGACAGTGATGGCACAAACAGCACAATCTCACTTACCTGCAGTCCAGCTATCCCTTTGAAGGATTTGTCCATCTTCCAAAATCTTCAGTGCGGATCTTTTATCCTTATGTGCCATAAAATAAATCCTTTGGCCTGAAATAAGAAACTTTCATGAATAAACTGTCAATGTTTGGAGAAGATTATCATGATAAAAACAGATAGGCTGTAACTCCTCTGACAGTTAAAACCATTATGGTGTGATCTAACATATGATGGAATATACCTACCAAGAGCTCTTTTATACCTATGTCATTTTTATTTCCTCTCCTCTATTTCAATCCACAATTGTTTACATCCTAATAGATATAATTCTCTCTCACACACACTGCTCTTATATGATACAAGGTTCACCAGATTCTTCTTGTCTAAAAAGGGTTTGTTTTCAAGGCTTGCAAAATACGTGGGCTATTCCAACAGAGAAATAAAGAAGTATTAGAATTTATGAAACAATAATAAGAAAAAAAATGTCTTCAACTCAGGACATATTTTCATTTGCACCACTCCTGAAAGATATTTAACCAATTTGTTTTCAAAGGATGCCCCATCTGGAGGCTCCACAACCTCTCTGCACTTTTTTACTCCCCTCACAGTCAAAAGTTCTCCTATCTCTACAATATTTTCCATTACATCCTATTGTGGTCACCAAGAATATGCCTAGTATTTCCTGTTGTAAGAAACTTTTTTGGACTTGAAGACCATATTATTTCCTTTTCTCTCTCTCTTACACAAACGCACATACATATATACGTATATACATATATATATGTATGTACATACAATTCATTCTACCTTTCCTCATGAACCTCATTTTTGCTACCTTTAAGCATTCTTGTTAATGTCCATTAGGCTTGTCCTAACTTGTTTACATAATTCTTTAACTGCAATGTCCAGAATTACACAGATTGCTCTTACTGGAATCTTACAGCTCCCAAGCATCATTGAAGCATTATTCACTTATTTTTTGGTATTTACTGCTCCTAACACAATGTGTTGGACAAAACATTGATTCTTGCTTCATTTCATGATCAATTTCAACACTTCTTCAGCCTTACCTATATGGCAAATTTCTATGCATTGATGTAACTAAATATTCTAAATATGCTACATGTGCAGATATGGTTATTGACTATTTAATCTTTGGGACATTTATTCATAATTGTTTAAAATCTTGGGCTTTTTTTTTTGTTTCCTTCCTTTAACTGTAGACCTTTCCAGTTTTTTCTTTTAAACAAATTTTAATTAGCATGTTTATGAGGTGTCCTTTTTTGTAAGTGAATACAGAACAGACCCAAGACAGTCACTTACAGAACTCTGTTTCGCATATCCTTCTCTTCTGAGGCTTTGAAGATATAACTCTTCAGTCCCATGGATGTAAACAGGAACAGAGAGATTTTAAATAGAGGTTATATACTTATCATCTGAGTAATCTGCCTCACAGCATCTAGAATCTGACATATTGAAAGAGTGAGGGTAATTTGAATTAGGACACGCTTTGTTCCCAATGAGACACGGCAAATTGCAAGATTTAGCAAGGCTACATCATATCAGGCTTCACTGAAATGCCAGATATGGTTAAGACAGTGTGTCATAAACATAGTAAATTCTATTCTCCTTCAAACAAATAAATCATAAGTCAGTCCTCTGTCACTCCACATTCTTACTGCCTATAAGCTGCAAAAGAAAAACTCTGTACATGTCAAATCTGCTTTTTGGTTGGCAGTCAGGGGACAAGAGCTGCAGTGCATGAGTCTGGCTGAAGTCACATTAGATCATGGTGTCGTACCCACAGGAGTAGCAGAGACATGGTCTGACCACTCAAAAAGGAAAGAGTGTAACTCAGATTTAGTGGCCTGGAATAAGGTGTCAGAGAAACATCCAGTCCAGACAAAGTACTGCTTGAGTGTGCAGCAGGTGTAAAATGATTTTGAATGGAAATGACAGTATTCTGCTTTTACGGATTCCCATGTATGGCAGTTCTGCTCTGGCAATATGCTAAGAATAATATAATAATATAAAGACAAGTAGGAACTACTGTGGAGTAGAAAAGAAGAAAACACATTCCTTTAGCAGTCAACAATGGAAAAGACAGGGATGAAAGAAGAGTTTTGTGGCTCTAAACAGAATCATGCCAGATGCAAGTGCAGCCGAGGGTCAAATATTTCTGTGCAGGATAACAAAGTGAAAGCAACAAGGGTAAGTGTTGTAAATACCTTAGTTTTATCACAGTATTCATGCTGACTGTTGAAGAGAATCAGTCCTATTATTGCAACTTTTCTGTCATAACCAACACTATACTGACATTAGTAAAAGGAAAACATTTTATTTTTGAGATTAGATGTAATCTTCACTGCAGCTATTTTCATAAATAAGAACTGAAATTCAGGAGCACCTTGACAGTTCCAGGTACCCAGCAAGACAATGACATAGTAGCAGCTCCTGCATATAACAGAAGGAATCACATGGTGTTTTGCTATCTGAATATTACTTCTTATTAACACATATTGACTGATCAAAGCAATTTATGCAGCAATTTTCATAGGAGTGGAGAAGCAATTGCAAACCATCAGTTTCATCATCTAGAGTTTGTCAGTAGATGAAAGGGTCTACATATATTGCAACTGCCTAGAAATTCTAGGATTCAGTTTAAAAACAGCTCCTAACTGAGAATTTAGCAGTAACTTATATTATGATAATGAAAAAACAGCATGCTACCTTTGATGGTCACAGGGGTTCAATAACTCAGACCTTATTTGAAGCCCCAGCATGAGCCTGAGACCGGTCTGAAACAGCCTCACAGAAAACAGTGTTAAAGTAATAGCAACATTTTATGAACCCTGTTTTGCTCCCCTGGAGGTGATACTGTACCTTCATATATTCTGTTAAGAATATTCAAACTTATTATCTTAGTGGATTTAATATCTAACATACTGATTTAAAAATTACCAGGTTGAGAGAAACTTGATGTCTTCAGCTGTTCCCTCCACCAACTGTTTAATAAGCATGTCATGGTTTAGGAACGGCACTCCCCAGTTTAGTGCTCCTACTGAGACCCTTCAAGCCATGTTGTCACTCACTTTCTCCCTCTCTCCCTTCCCCTGTGGCAGGCTGCATAGGAGAGCTGGAGACACAAGGGTGAAGATCAGGGCTGAGAAAATAATTTACTGGAAGCTGCAATTAAAAGCTATCACTAACAGCAAAATATTAATACCAAAAGTTTACAAGAGAGAGGCGAGTGGTTCACATGCAAAATGCTCAGCACTGGTGTTGCCCTACACTCCTTCTGTCGCACTCACTCATATGGAAGGGACCCCCTTTGCCCAGAAGTGACTCCCTTCCCTCTGCTTCCAACAATGACACCAGGTGGTACAGAATAACCTCGAGAGCTTGGCAAAGCCCCCTTCTGGCTGGAACCAGGACAAGCAAACTCAAAATTGACATAGATCATGACATAAAACTGCCTGCCTGCTATACCAACTTGATTCAAAATGAATAGTAGTCTATAGTCCCTGAAAAACTCTAGTGTTTCTAAGTTCTATACTAGAACAATTTTATTATCAATTTTTCCCACCTGAGATGCAGATTGATTTTAACTACATTTCCCTAGCTTCTCAAAGATTTGGTGTTTGTTTTTATAGGGATTTTGTTGATTAATGTAAGAGGAGTTCTGGGAAAACCATGTAATGGTTACTACATTGAAACAGGAAACAGATGGCACCGAACGGGGCATGAAGTGAGGAAACTTGTGTCATTCCTTCTCTCAAGGCTAATATTTGGTATGCAATAGTTCTTTTTAGGAAGGAAGTGGCGGAAGGAAGGAAGGAAGGAAGTGGTGGAAGGAAGTAAGGAAGTGGCAGAAGGAAGGAAGGAAGTGGCAGAAGGAAGGAAGTGGCGGAAGGAAGTGGCAGAAGGAAGGAAGGAAGTGGCGGAAGGAAGTGGCGGAAGGAAGTGGCGGAAGGAAGTGGCGGAAGGAAGTGGCGGAAGGAAGTGGCGGAAGGAAGGAAGGAAGGAAGGAAGGAAGGAAGGAAGGAAGGAAGGAAGGAAGGAAGGAAGGAAGGAAGGAAGGAAGGAAGGAAGTGGAAGGAAGGAAGTGGAAGGAAGGAAGGAAGGAAGAGGAAGGAAGTGGCGGAAGGAAGGAAGGAAGTGGCGGAAGGAAGGAAGTGGCGGAAGGAAGTGGCGGAAGGAAGGAAGGAAGTGGCGGAAGGAAGTGGTGGAAGGAAGTGGCGGAAGGAAGTGGCGGAAGGAAGTGGCGGAAGGAAGGAAGTGGCGGAAGGAAGGAAGGAAGTGGCGGAAGGAAGGAAGTGGCGGAAGGAAGTGGCGGAAGGAAGTGGCGGAAGGAAGTGGCGGAAGGAAGGAAGTGGCGGAAGTGGCGGAAGTGGCGGAAGTGGCGGAAGTGGCGGAAGTGGTGGAAGTGGCGGAAGGAAGGAAGGAAGGAAGGAAGGAAGGAAGGAAGGAAGGAAGGAAGGAAGGAAGGAAGGAAGGAAGGAAGGAAGGAAGGAAGGAAGGAAGGAAGGAAGGAAGTGGCGGAAAGAAGGAAGGAAGTGGCGGAAGGAAGGAAGTGGCGGAAGGAAGTGGCGGAAGGAAGGAAGGAAGTGGCGGAAGGAAGTGGCGGAAGGAAGGAAGTGGCGGAAGGAAGGAAGTGGCGGAAGGAAGTGGCGGAAGGAAGTGGCGGAAGGAAGGAAGTGGCGGAAGGAAGTGGCGGAAGGAAGGAAGTGGCGGAAGGAAGGAAGGAAGTGGCGGAAGGAAGGAAGGAAGGAAGGAAGGAAGGAAGGAAGGAAGGAAGGAAGGAAGGAAGGAAGGAAGGAAGGAAGGAAGGAAGGAAGGAAGGAAGGAAGTGGCGGAAGGAAGGAAGGAAGGAAGGAAGGAAGGAAGGAAGGAAGGAAGGAAGGAAGGAAGGAAGGAAGGAAGGAAGGAAGGAAGGAAGGAAGGAAGGAAGGAAGGAAGGAAGGAAGGAAGGAAGGAAGGAAGGAAGGAAGAGGAAGGAAGAGGAAGGAAGTGGCGTAAGGAAGGAAGGAAGTGGCGGAAGGAAGGAAGTGGCGGAAGGAAGTGGCGGAAGGAAGTGGCGGAAGGAAGTGGCGGAAGGAAGTGGCGGAAGGAAGTGGCGGAAGGAAGTGGCGGAAGGAAGTGGCGGAAGGAAGTGGCGGAAGGAAGGAAGGAAGGAAGGAAGGAAGGAAGGAAGGAAGGAAGGAAGGAAGGAAGGAAGGAAGGAAGGAAGGAAGGAAGGAAGGAAGGGCCTAAGCAATAAAGAGAACATTTAAATGAAAAAAACAAACAAATAAACAAAACCAACAAACAAAACTGACAATCAACCAACAAAAAAACCCCAAACAAACAAAAAACAAAACAAAAAAACACCAAGAACCAACAACCAAATAAGAAAAGACTGGATGTAAGCATTTCATTGAAAGGAGGAATTTAGCTCTCTGGAACTGGTAAAAAGGTCAGATCCTGATGAATAACTGCAGTCAACTCCCTTAAAGAAATGTTCCTCTTTTATTATCTTTTTCTTAATTTACCCTCTTAAAAGAAAATAAAATCTGTTGTTTTATGATGTGTTGATAGAGGAAGTATAGAGAAAATACACTAGAGTAGTAAACAAAATTCTCAGATTTTCCTATTAAGACCCTGTCTTTTTCCTTAGTTTCCATAAATCACATAAATTCACTCCAAAGCCGTAAGAAGGAATTCAACATGTTTCTGTTTTAACACAAGGCACTGAAAACTATACAAAAGTAAGTAGGGATAAAGGCAACACCACACAAGCTTCTTAGAAAGAATGTTAATATATTCAAAATCTCCCAAAACCCTAAAATCAGTCTCCTTTTCCCTTGCAGCTAAATGGCAGAAGTGCTCAACCCTTTGTAATTTCACTGTCAGTGTCATTGAAGTGATCATATTTTAAAAAGGTATGCAGAGTGCAAAGAAAATTTTTTTCAAAACATTTTTCAAAAATATCAAAAATTATATTTTTTAGAATGTCTCATTTACAACAAAATAAGGAATGGAAGCTCCATCCATGTGAAACATTCTTCAATATGTAGAATTAGTGATCCAAAAAGTCAATGGATTTGAATTCCTATCTATATTTCATTGCAACTTTGATGACAGAAAAATTAAATCCGTTCATCATCCGTTCATTAATACTTCAGGAGATCATATGAATATCTACCTGTGTGACAGACCTTAACTTACTTGCACACCAAAAAATGTCTTATTCTCTAGCAGGGCAGCACAGGGCAATTCCTATCCTCAGTCGCACTGAGTAGCAGTCATGTACCATGTAGTGAATTTGTTTCAGTCAAAAGTTCACATCTGTTACACCTTTGAAATTTTTGTTCCTTCTGCCACTCTTTCCCCATGGGTTTAGAAAGATGCAAGGGCAAGAGCCAGGAGGCACTTTTGTGCTCTTTTTCAAAAGAAAAATAAACTCTGGTATATAAAATAAATATCAGCTCTGTCCTCCAAATTGTCCATACCTGAAAGCTCGTTCACTCCTCTTGGGCAATCATACTGCAATCCTCACGCCTCTCTCCTGCCTGCAGGTCCCTTCAAAGGAAGAGAGCCAGGTTACCAATCAGCTACTGTCCTACTGCACCAGCACTGACTTGTTGAGCAGCAAGAAAAACACAGTCATTTCCAACAAGAAAAGTATCACTTTAGATTTTTGTCTTGAAGTGTGCATTACCTATAGGAATTGTATGGGAAATGGCCAAGCCCTGCTTTTTATTTTTTTTTTTTTACAACATAGGAAGATTTTTATACTTTTAGAACTAAATGTTTTTCTACCCCATACTGCATTTCTGCTGTGTGATGTACTCAAGCTGTTTTTCAACGAGCTCATCAGAAGTGTATATGCACATAAACATCTGACAGCGGACAGTAGTCCAGGAGCAGCATGTAGTACTGACATTTTGTGAAACACCTCTTTCCAGAAACAACTGCTTTTCTAAAACACATGTAGATTGCTTTAAAATCTGCAGAGAGCAGGGGAAACTGTTTACTCAATGTGATACAAATTTAGAGCAGTTTTAGACACAATTATCCTTTGTAGAAAGATAAAGCCCTACAGAGAACAGCAAACCCCAGTATTTCACTAGTCTCTATTCATCTTATCTAAAACCTGCTATTTATGTGACTTACCAAATAATCAGTACATTTGCTTTTGGAAGGTATTGTTGGCTATGTTGGCTACTGCCACTTTTGAGAAATCACTGCTTAAGATATTGTTAAAAGAAGACTTTAAATCAATAGAGTAGGAAGTGCCGGTTGCATATCAAAGAGCAACAAGAAAACCTTAATTAAGTATAAGAACCCAACAGGCACTGCGGGCCTGCAGTGCAAGCCTACACTGTGGATATGACATTTTATAAAAGTAACTCTTCTGTTCTGGTCTGTGTATTCCAAATATTTCAGATTTAGTCCACCTTCTCTGACTGACGTTATACCATGCCTTCCTATCCATGCAGAAAATATAGTATTTCTGTCCAAAAATCAAACATAGGACCTGAGTAAAGCATTTTGTACCTGAAAGATAATGTATTCTACTGAATATTTTATCTCAAGCAAATAGTAACTTAAAAACTTTAAAAGCTTTGGTTCTACATCTCTTAGAAAAAATTCCTGATAATAGAAAAGAAAATTGTTAGTTTTTAATGTAATTTCTAAACTACCTACACATGATTCCTGTAGACATGGCAAAAATATTTCCATAGGGATTCACTAGATTGTTTCATCCCAATTAGCATTTTGACTTCTCTCCCATCCAATTGTCCTGCTAAGCAGTGCAAGGCAGAAAGTAAAGGCTCACCACCTGCTTGAATGACAAATTTCATCAAATGTCAAATAAACTCAAACACGTAAGAAATACACATATCTAAGCTGAAACAACTGACTTTAAGAGTGAAAAAAACCTTCCAGGTTAGACCTAAAATCTCATTAAGCCCAGAAAGACAATACACCATACACTGAGCCAAGAGTTTAGTATTTGACTAGTTAAGTTCTTCACAGAAGAGTTCAACTGCAAAGATTAGTTAAATTTATCCAGTATTAATGGTGGTAGCACAGCTCAAATTACATAATTATTTTTAAGAATAATTTAAAAACCACTTTGAATTAATAATTTAGTTAATGAGTAGACTGCTCATTATTTTTAGACCTTTATCACACGTGGTTAAACAATATGTTGCAGAACCTATGCAGTGTCATTGAAAAATAAGAGCTGAGTTCTTTTTGAACTCCAGGTGTTTTTACAGCTATAACTGTTTCATTTTTAACTTGTTTTCAGTTAAACATTTTTGAAATATGTTTCACATTCAGCAAATTTGGATTAAGGAAAAGATAGAGGAGGAGTAATGGAGCAACTATGCTTAGTAAATGACAGTCCTTTAGAGAAGAAATTTCTTTGATTCCTACTCCACATCCTGAATAACACCAATCTGAACTTGAGTCTTCATTTCCTTAACCAAGGCCACAAGGCTCACCCAACTGAACAACCTAATCTCTCCATTAATTTCCATAAAATATTGGGAAAACCTCTTTTTTTTTTTAAATTTCAAATGTGATTAATGACAGAACTGATTACAGATCATGAAAACTACAACAAAAGAAAGCAAAAAATGTCATTGTGAATTAAACATTAGAATCTTTCCTCATTTAGTTGCAAAAGAGATCTGAAGTGGGTGGGTTTTTCCAATGATACTGCAAGTGCACAGTGTCTAAGTGACTATAACATTCTAGAAGTGATGGAGCGCAGGAAATTTGTTGCAGCACAAATAATCAAGTTCCACTTTATTTTCCCATACTGCTCGCTTCCCAGAACTGGGCTTCTGTTGCCATAATGAAATTTCTCTATTTGAGTATTACAATGAAATTACTAACATTGATCACCCTGATAAAAAAGCAGAAGCAAAACTATATTGTTAGTGAATAATATCACAGTCTTCCCTTTTTAAAGAAAGTATTAAAATAACTTTAACATATAGTTCATTTTCAGAGTGAGTTCAGAATTTCATTTCTTTATAATATTTCCTTTATTTCATTCTCATCTCTGGAGAAATTAGGTATTTCAAAATCTCTAAGAGCAATGTTCCAACTTTAGGAATAAAAAATAATAGTGTAGTAGTAAATTCTTGTATGGAATTAAAGAAAATAGCAGTTTCTACTACAGGTAATTACATAAAGTTAAGATTACTGTGTTTTAAAAATGTTACAGAACTACTTTGAAAACAGTGCTGCTTAATGTAATGATGAAGTAGCATTTAGTGACTTTATTAAACTATGAGACTGTAAGCCAATGATGAAATTAAACAATATTTTTTTTTCTTATTCAAACATAAGATGGAACAAGTTTTCTGCACCTCAAACTACTCAGGTACCTTTAAAAAAATCCTGATTTAATCTTGTTTACAGAGAAATGGGAGTTTAAAATCAGCTTACCTTGACAGATATGGAAATCTTGGAAAGCTATGGAGATTGTATATTCCTCTATGCCTGTGTTACATCCATTTCAATGTTCAGGTCTGTACATTAAGAATGGATTAATTAAAATAATTTAAATCCCATATGGTCTCACACTAATTTCCAATGAGAACTGGGAAGAAAGAAGTATTTATTATATAATACCTCTTTTTATAAGGAAAAGTAAATGCCACTTTATTATCTCCTTCCATTGCAAATGTGTATTTAAAACAGAAAAGTTTCTTAAATACTGTACTCTTTTTGCTCCTTCTGGCCTCCTACCCACAAATGAACACTACAGATTTAATATTTTATATTCACAGTAAACTTTCCACTCTAGTAGGGCAGGAAACATAATTCTGCAGACATATTTTAATATTTAATTTCAGCTGAAAGTAAACATAAGAATATAATGAATAACCTGCAAAAAAGTCATGCCCCAGCACCCTCTTTATTGGCTTGGACACAATTGGTATTGCCTTGCCTCACAGAAACTGAGTAGGCTTCTGTGTCTTGATTCAGGACAGCCCAACAAAGACTCAGGGAAACTAATCCAGAATAATAAAGAGGGGCAATCTCTCAAAGAATGCAATGTACAAACATTTTGGATAAAGCCCTCAGTAACTAAATTTGTGATTTCTCAGACACTGACTGTTGAGTGCTTTCTGCTAAACTTAGGAAATATTCTTACAACTACCATGCTTCGTGCTTTTCCTCCTGCTGCTAGGAGACAGCACATTTTCTGACTTCAGGGTAGTTTAGAAGGTGCACTCCAACAGATGACACTCATCCTTCATCAGTCCATAAAATGAACTATTGTTATAAATTTCTCTTATTCTTTCCTTACACAGAAGCTTTATCAGAAGTTTGCTGAAACACTGAATGTAATGTAGAAAAGGTTTCAGCAGGCAGTTCTGTCTTTGTTTTCATAATGCCATGACGCATCAGTAGAGTGGAAGAAAGGACAGAATGTCACATAACAAACCTGAACACTGTGAGAAAAGAGAATATTTCAGGAAGTAAAGGGATATGAGTAGGAGAAATGAACATGAGTTAACATTAAGCATGACTCAGATTCACAATAAATTGCATTTGACCTTAAAAAGAAAGCAAAATTTCAGGTTCTAGTATTCCTTAAATATGATTTAAAATCTGCCTTTTTAACTGGATCTTTCTTTTGTACTTGGTGATACATGATGCAGCTGGCTTACACTATGTGCTCCATACAAAGTGCAAATATACTTCTGTATTCTGTCCTTGATATTATGTTTCACGGCTTGATGCTGTATTTGTCAGAAGACTAGAAAATATGCTAAGCTTTTCCCATAAAGGATACTGGCCACTAATATATTTGCCACAAAATTGTTTATTCTGTATACTATTGTTCCAAATATCCCATGTGAATTACTTTCAAAGAAGACACTTCTAAAATATCAACACAGAACCATTACAGTAAGGGAAAATTTACAGTCCCAAAAGAATTGGTAATCTTACTTGGTTTTGTATTGGATCAACTTTACATGGGAGTTCTGGGTTATAAAAAAAATTACAAGTGCAGATTACATTAAATAATTAAATAAATAAATAAATAAATTTACATATAAAAATAGAAACAGATTTCTTGCTCAGAACATTCTCTTTTTCATAAAGAAAAATTAAATAACATACAATCTTAACTAGCTCTTGAAAAAGGAATATTTTCTTTCTCCAAACTAAAGAAGAGCGTGATAAAGCCTTCTCTCCAGCCACATTCCCCTTTCAGGATGAAAAGATGCAATAAGCCTTTGGTAAGTTGTATGCCACCAGTTATAATTTAAGCAAAAATAATTTGTCTTATTTCTTGAAAAGAAAAGATGATACAAACTTATCCAAACATCATCAGAATATATCCTTAGCATATACCCATCACTTTGAAACAAGTTTATTTTAGAATTTAGGCCTCAAGTTATATAATACTGAATACACACATTAGGACTTGCAGAGGTTTACAGACACCTTCTTTCCCACTTTCTGGTGAGATTTACCAAGGCTGCACATGCCTCAAGGCATAGAACACTTTAGACTAGTTGAGTGTCTTCCTAAAGAATTACTGGAACAGACATGGGATTCTACTGAATCACTTGTACCTAAAACTCCAGACAGTATTCAAACATGGGTATTTTTGAATGTAGTAGTAGGTGAATACAAGGCTTTAATTTCTCTCAGAATTACATTTTTTGCAACCACAAACTACAACTACTATAAAGAAACGTCTGGAAATGTAATATTATTTTTTGAAACATAACATTAGAATGCTTGCAAACTAATATCACTTTGTTCATATTGAAAATCAAAGGCTCCTGTATATTTTACCTTCTTTTGGAGAAAGAAATTACCTGCATTTGAATTGTATGCATGCTATATATTCTGTTTACAGGACCAGGAACATTTGTGAGATCTATAAGGTAACACCATGGTGCAAACAATTTTCTGGTTATGGTTAGTAACTATCAGACCGTAAAAGCACCATTATGGTCAGATAGTATCACAGTCAGAGCACATGAAACAAATTAGGAAGCACACACAAGAGAATTTAGAAAACAAAAAATAGCAATAAATATATTAATAATTATAGTACTTCTAAAATCGTGTTTGGTTTTAGGAATTAAAGAAAAAAAAATTGAGCACTTCAGTTTCTTTTTCTTTTAGCTGTTTCACCTAATGTGATCCACCTAGTGTGGATCTTAATAGTATGATTATTCATCTAGAGGTTAGAGGTTTTTCAAAGGGTTATGTGGCACCATGAATACCATCCATGAAGTCCCCAACCCCTCAAAATAACATGCCAAAGAAGGAAATCTTGGAGAATACTTATAATTTTTTTTATGTTTCTGCCTCAGAATAAGACCACAGAGGCATTAGATTTTTGCCATTTTAATGCATAGCACATGCATGTAGGTGGCTGTTACATATTCTGGGGTTAAGAATATCCAGGTGTAGATTGTATTGGCAAATAATTGCAATACTAAAATTAATGTTTTAGACAAGCTTTTTCTTGCTGACAAGTTCTTTAGAGTTCTGATAAAGAAAAACTGCTTCATGATGACACTAGGTTTGTTTCTAAGTCATGTTCTACCCTCCAGCTGGATGTGGTAATACTCCCACAGGCATTCACTTTCATCAGAGGAGGAGAGATGTGCATAAGAAGTCTTTCTACATGCAATGTTTTATTTCTTTCTTTTCTTTTCTTTTCTTTTCTTTTCTTTTCTTTTCTTTTCTTTTCTTTTCTTTTCTTTTCTTTTCTTTTCTTTTCTTTTCTTTTCTTTTCTTTTCTTTTCTTTTCTTTTCTTTTCTTTTCTTTTCTTTTCTCTCTTTCCTTTTCCTTTTTATTTTTTAAAATAAAGAGCAAATATTCAAATATAGTACCAGAAGATCAATCACAGAAAAACTATGAGGAATATTCTATCATAAATGCAGTGCTTCCCCCTGCATGTGGGAGATTATCATAGTGCAAAATATCTAAAAAAACCTCAGTTATTTTACAGAAGAATAATTATTCATATATGTCCCAGTTTAGGGCATATTTGGGTGAAAGCCTCCAAAGGGGGCCCCTGCAGAAAGCAAACCCACACGGCCCCTTCCCCCAACTGGTTTGGGAAGAATTCCTCAGAGAGAAGTGGAAAGAACCTGTTTATTTAACAGGCACTGCATCCCCAGCACACCAAATAAACAAGGCTGGTTACATTCAAAAATTTCATACTGGAATGAATAGAGAACAGTATTTAATGGCATTTGTTATATATTAGTTATTTTCCAGAACGAGAAACTACGTAAGTGATATAATTTATTTTACCCACAACATGAAGAGTCATATATTTTTACCTAGATATTTTTGAATGTAAAATGAAGATTAGGTTAAGGAATTACCTTTTTTGGGCTGGCACAACTATATAACATAAAGTTAGGAGTCCATCTCAATACACAATGATATTAGCAATTTGATGAGCTGCATCACTAAAAGCTCTCTTTGGAAAACCACATTACATCCATACATTTCTATGAACTCAGGCCTTAAGTGCATCCTATATCATCATAATGGTGAAACTGCAGCCCTAGAGGTAGAAATGCATCACTGTGAATGTGTCAGATTTGCTTCAGAGGCAGTTCTACCAAGCCTTCTTGCTCTTTACCTCATATACAGCTCACAGTTTCTCTTGTCTAGCTCCAATTATACTAAAATTTAAATTCACTTCTGGGTGTTTCTCCTTTATGCATATGGACATGTAGTTATAACACTGATTAATCACTGGTATTGTAAACAATATTTATCAGAAGCACACATTAAAAATTATGTGAAATATGCTCAACTTCACAGTTAAGCATTAATTATTCTAATAGATTTTGAGACCTTCATAGGTCATTTGGAGAAAAGTTATTAAATCTTTCCTAGCTTGACTTGGAGTTATCAAAAGAACCACATTAATTATTAACAAGATTTATTAAAGAAAAATATGAAGAAGGGCATTTAATGATTAATATTACTGCTTAGATGGCAATACTAATGTGCTCAGCTGAAATTTCACACAAAAAAAAGCATTACAGCACCAAGTCAGCATAGTTTCCAATAAATACTGGACTACAAATACTTGAAAGGCAATGAAATAGAGAGAGTATTAAAGGTCAACATAAAGAGACTCCTCTAGTTGCTGAATCAAATGTCATCTGTCTAACAAACTAAAGAAATGATTCATCAACATCTCACTTAACTGGAGAACTTATAAGCCCAGACAAACTTCTGAAGGTGAATTACACCCCAAAGTACTTTCAAGACTGAACAAAGGAGATTTGTTAGATGTCTACTGAAGTTGTCCATCTGAAGAGAAAGTGCAGTAAGGCCTTGTACTCATGAGATCATAAAAGGCTAATGAGTAAGGAATATTGTTGAAGGGAAGAGTGCCCTTCCTGTAACCAGAAAATTCCTGTGCATGCACCCTAAAGCACAATCCCCAAACATCCACCTGGGGTGGTTTCTGGACAGTGACAGCCCCAAAGGCTGAGACACATTTTATAAAAAATTGTCAGAAATTCAGCAGGTGGCCATACAGGATAGAGCTATACAGGCTTCCTCTTGCACCAGTGGCATTCACACAAAGAAACCATCTGGGTTTCACTAATAAGTGTTATTGAAAATTCTTCTTTACAGTTGAAGTAATGCCTCAGCACATACTTCATTTCTACCACCTGTGTCTATTCCAAATAATGAGTGGACCATAAGAGGCCAATTAAAGATGCTGCTTGCATGTTATCATTGTTCTGATCTACTTCGGCCCATGCCACTCCCTTCACTTGTCTACGTTTGTTAAAGACATAGATTGAAAGCAGGAGGAGGTCTGCAAGAGGGAAGCCAAGCTCCTCTCTTCTCATCCACAGAGGAGTTTATCAGGTTCAAGAGCATTTACCTTGTTTCATTAGAGATTTCATTCTTAGTAAGAAACATTTAAACTGTCCTACCCATTTCTACTGAAAGATTTATCTTAAATAAATAAGTAGTGCAGAGTACCTTACCTAGTTTCAACACAAGGACCTCAAAGACTTCATTAAAAAAATAAAAAAAAAGGAATTATTTCCCAAGTTTGTAAATTAAAATGTGTAGCCCATATCCTGTATTTTCCTTTTTTACTTTTCAGAATTGTCAATTTTTGTATTTAAACATAATCCAAGCTTGAAAAGACTTAATAATAAACAATTGCATTGTTATAATAATTTTCCTTGCATATCTAACCAAAGGAGATAGACTAAGTCACTTTTGGTCTTTTCATTGTCCTCATTCCAATTTTGTTAAAGTCCTTTGGAATTTCATTATTACATTTTTTTAAAGAGGGTGAGTGGGACAGTGAGCAGCCTAAAAGCATAATTTTTTAAAATAATGAAACACAACTATGTATCTAATACTAAAGAAAGTAAAAATATTTTTCTATTAATCTTTTCCTTAACAACCAAATCTTGTTCTGAGTATAAAGCACAAACTAACATAGAAAAGGGACAGGTGTCAACTACAACTTTGTCTTTTACACATTTCTAGATATCCATGAAAAGCAGGTACATTATTATCCTAATGGAGAAAACCACAAGTCATTACTCAGATGAAGAATATGAAGTTTTTGAAAATAGGCTTGATGAAACTTGTCTGTCAAGGGCAAGAGGAAAAGTTTCTACCACTGCACTTGTTTGGTGTGGGTTGAACACAAGTCCAGATGGCTGCTTCCATTGATACTTAGAGGGCTGGCTAATAGGTTTTCAACACCATCCTCTCATTTTTAGAAACTTGTGAATATAAGGGCAAATTCCTAAGGATTCAAAAGGAGCACTTACCCTGTGTAGAGGCGATAAAAGGAGAGGGTTTGTTTAGCCTTAAGAAGAAACAACTTTAGAGCCAACTAGTAGCACATGCCAGCATCTGTGAGGAGGTCACTTAGAAGGTGAAAGCAGAATCTTCACTTTTGGAAGAAGCAAAGAAATAGATAAAAGTTGAAAGAAGAAAGATTTAGTCTTCAGGACACAACTGGATAAAGCCTAGAGCAATCTGATCTGATGTCTCAGCTGACTTGCCTTGTGTAGGAATTTGTACCTCCTGGTGTCCCTTCCAGCTTGAACTCTCCCATGACACTCTGATAGGAAACTTTCATTAAGTTCCAGAACAATAGAAAGGAGGCAAGAGAATATTTTTGCTGCACGTTTCTAAATCAGCCTTATAAGAAAGGAGATGGACTGAACCCTTAATAGCTACTCCTAAAGTCACAGTATACCTTGAGAAGTATGTTAGGAAATCAATTGATTTGCTTTATATTTATGAAAATAAATTTAGAATCTGCTTGAACAAATTGTTCCCCATTGGAAAGCAAAAATGCCCACACTGTTAAAACAAAGATGGCTCTCCAGCAGTCACAGTACATGCTCTTGCATAAAAAGGAGTGTTTGATGAGAAAGATTATGTGTTAAGTTTACTTAGCATGATGGACAGTCCATGAGTATTATATCACTTTCTCGAAACTTAAAATTGCAATGTACTTAGAAGATAATTCAGTATTCACATTTCTTAGCATAGACTAATCTCAGACAAACACTGCAGATTTCCAGCTGACATTCAGAATGTGCACTTGACAAATGGGAAAGGAAAAAATTAAGCAAGTAGAGGAAAAGGGGAAAAAATCAATACGTTGAGTTGGAAAGAAAAAGACCCTCTCCCTCTCACTTTTCCCATCTTAATCACATTTTTAAGATGCCTAAGTATCCACAAAATTGTTTGTCTGTATTTCTCCATGCTTACTTTTAGCTTCCAGATACTTAAAAATATCAATTTTCTGCTGTGTTATGTGTCATTTTTTCAATTAAAGTAAAAGTTTTGTAAATGTAGGCTGCAGAATTAAAAGTGACTATAGTCCAGGAATATATTAAGTATCTTATAGCCTACAAATATTAATAAAAGCAATATTATTAGTATGGGAATCCTCTCAGGAAGGTGATTCACAGAAGGTAAGAGAGAATTCAGGAAGTGAGAGATCTGGGGGTTGACTGAAATTATTGCATCAACTTTAGGGTACTATTTTTTATCGTTCATCTTCATAGTAACTTCACACTATCAGAAGGAACCTTTCTGCTACCACAAAATAGTGTTTGCTTTATCATGCAAACCTATTCTGCACATGCTATTTGTGACATTAAGGCAATTGCAAGTTAAAAACCATGAAGTTTATGATTTCAATACAATAAGAAAGCAATTGTAAATATATTTTTCTTCCCTCAAGCTCAAATATTAGCAATATTTTGTCCTTGCTTAGCTAAAAACATAAGTTCCAATTTTCAGTTCAATAATTTCAACACAAATTGTCATATTTTATTCACATATGCACAAGCAAAAACCCCCTTAATTCTCACCATAATTCAACTTAATCCCCTCTATAAATTTCATGTATGATAAAATTGACAGAATTACACCTATGCAAGATAAACAGATTCATATCATTCCACTGATTCCTATGAGAACATTGTACACCAACAAAGCAGATGTATCATAGGTTGTTTTAGGTTTAAGATATACATTCTGAAACCATACAAATTATAAATAATTTGTATAAAATACAGTTGTAAAATGGAACTGAATGTTTAAGCTGAAGAGATATGCAATCTTTTTACCATATAGAATAACCACGAGTGCAAAAGAGAAATGAAGATGAAAAGAAGTAAAGCTTAGGTCATCAAAAGGATATTACAAGTAAGACAATTTCTGGAAAAGAAGTTTCAAGGCTCAGAAATTCAATTGTATTAAGTTCTGAATTTGGTACATAATAAAATACTTCTTTAAAATCGTTTTACAGGTAACTCCCCAAAAGGCCTATCTTTAAGTCTAGAGGTAGAATTATTCTACTGTTTACTAAAAAAATTTTCTTTTATATAAGAGATGGTGGAGATTTTTCAGGCTCAATAGGCAACACAACATCTCAAAGAATTTGTCACAGTTCTCTTTTCCCATAAAAGACATAAAAAAGTGGTGTCATGGAGGAGAAATAAGATACAGCCAGACCTTTTTATATCTCTACACGCATGCACATTACCCATTCAGTGTAATCTCTCATTTTTCTTTAAGACTGGATTGACTGTTATGTTCATTGTTCATGAAGATTCATAACATTTCTGACTTATCTTCTTCCTACAAGTCTTCAAAGAAACATGAAGCTCCTGTATCATTTTGTGGGGGTTTTTTTTCTTTTTTTTTTCCTAAAATGGGCAAAGAAATTTGGTCCCTTCAAAAATTAAATTTAACAGCCTGACTCACAAAAGGAGAAATATATTTTTTCATTAATAGTTGTCTTTATAGATAAATAATCAAAGCAAATGTTAAATGCTTGCACCTTTGAGAGGAAAATGTGCTTTGTTGCATAGTGAATGTATAATAGCCTCACTTGTATCCATGTTTCCAGTTAAAGTGAAAGTACTTCAAATCTATTAAAAAACAAACAAACAAAAAAACTCAACAAACAAACAAAAGAACTCCACAAACCAAAGACAAAGCAAAACCATCTATTTGGGGTCAAAGATTGGAATAAATAGTGACCTTTCTTCTTAAACTACCTAAAATAACCCCAAATACAATTTCTTTTCCCTGAGCACATTTCACCATAAAATTTCTGTAACTAATTTCAGTCCAAGAAAATTCAGGGATGCAAAAGAAATGAGTTATAAACATTTGAGATCTATCAATGAATGTCTAGCAGAAACTCAACAATTTTCTCTTGTTATTTTAATCTAACATCTCCCCTGAAACAGAAAAAAAAGTCTTAACAGCAAGTCACTCCTGATATTGTCCATATATTTCCTATGTTAATATGCAGCTCAAATCAAAGGTCATTCAGAATTCAAGATTTTATTGCTTTCACATCACAAGGAAGACAAGGCCATAAGAAATATATATATTAGGGAAATCTGCCCAACAAAGTTGTAAATGCTCTTCTAAAATTTGTAGTTAAGCCTCTCTGGCTCTCACAACAGAACTATAACTCTACTTATGTATAAAAACTCTTTCATAAATTTCAATCAAAAGAAATATTTTTATCTGATATTAAGAAAATGCAAGGTGACCTATTTTAAAAATCTCATTAATTTCTCAATTTCTGCAATACAGGAAGCTGAATACAAAGACACCAGAGACATTTTTCTCTTATCTTCAAAATCTAAAATTACAACGATAGCATTACGGAAGAGTGCATTGGCATAGAAAGGCCCAGAGTCTCTCATGCATAACTTAGACTTAGGAACAGCCAAAAAGATGAAGAAAAAAAGTTGGTGACTTCTAAACCTTCTCAATTTTAGCTTTAGCTCAGCATCTTTAGATGTGCAGTCTGAAGTACAGCAGCTTCACAGATGGTGTTCCTGTGTCCCTCCAGTGCAGCTTCTCACTGCAGAACTAATTTCACACTGGCATTGACTGTCTACACACCTGCACAGACATCTGGTTACAAATATTTAAAACATATTTAAGAACTAGTATTTGTCTTTAAAATGAAATGAACTTTTTTTAGTCTTTGCACAAACCAAATATGATTTAAGTTGATAAGCAGTTTTCATTGAAAATGGTAACATTATGAAAAATGTTCAAGGAGTGGGTTTTTTTAAAATTTTTATTACTGTTAGCAATAATGAAGAATTTTATAATTTATGAAATCTGGAAAGAAACATGAAAAAAAAATTTCTTCACTAAATGGAATATCCTGTCCTGGAGGAATTATTCTTTATCTCATCTCTTCAATGCAGAACATGGTCAATGTAAAAAATTACCTGGTACAAAGGGTTCCCTCAAGGCACAGCTCCTCCAGGTTCTCACTTTTCCAGGAAACAAGAGGTCTCAGAAAAGGTTTCACTTACCTGGAAAGAGTGACACAAATTCAGAAGTAGTCAACTGAGTTTCCATCCAGCTTCTTTTGCAAATTGAGAGAAGCTTTTCTGAGCCCCTCATATTTTTTTTTTTTAGATATATTTCAATAAAAAAGAGTACTAGATAAAATAACACAAAAGAACAGAGTCATTTAACTCTGTGGTTCAGATTCCTGTATATTTTATGAGTCAAAAAAATTACAATTGCTTGCATTTGTTTATAAATTTCCATCTTTACTAATCTCTGTTTATAATAGTGTCTTACATGTTTGTTTTCCTTTACTGTAGAACTACAGGCTGTCATGGTGAGAGCTGAGCCCGAATCAGTTTTGGTTTTCTGAGATGTTCAATAGAATCTACATAATTTTCAACTGAAACCTTTTGATACCTTTGAACTGAAACATTTCATTTGTTGTGGTGGAAGTGACAAACTTAGCTTTGACATAACATGAAAAACTGTCAGGAATCTGTCACTCTGAGCCAGTAGTCCAGCAGGTCAGTATACAGGATAGCTAAAATTTTAGCTCCTCTTAGGCCAGGAAACACCACTGCTGATCACCACCCTTGAAGGATGGGAGTCATGGGTTCACTGGGATATAATCTGTCTATAAACTCTACCTTAGGCAGCAATGATAAAATAAAGCACCTCAGCTGTAACTCTTACTCTTATTTCCTAAATTGATGGAAATTTATTATTAAAAACATGGAGTTTGACAAGCAGTTTTCCTATTTAGTTCATTCAGTTTTGTAATAACTGCAACAATAATCCTTCTCTCTGAAGTTCAGAAATTTTATCTTTGAGAAGTCTAGACTTAGAAAATGAAAATATTAAGTGGAAAACAGTTTTTAAAAATGTCAGTATAAAATCTTACAAAATTCATCACTTATTTTCAAAAGTATTGTGAAAATCTGGTAGGAGTTTTTCTAATATATTTGTATTCTATAACATAGGCCTTACTTTACATACTTCAGAATAGCTCTCTTGCCCAGTGAAAAAGCCTAATCAGGACATTTTGTGACAAGAGCCATTCAACCCACAATAAATGATTAGAAAATTTCCTTGTACCAGAATACTACCTGGACATAAACAAACCCTTGATACCCTAAACTCTTCTTACTCTAGAGAAAAAGTCTTGAGACATTCAAGATAACTGAGGGTTTCTTGGCAAACTTTACATAAAAAAAGGAAATTTTAAAAACTTATAACTTTATAATGTAGGCTACAGTGATTGTGGGTTGTCATCATCCAAGCAGTCTCCAAACATAACAAAGAAATTCAGTTGCAAGAGTACGAACATTAAAACTTCTAAGCTTAATACATTTGCAGGATTGATATTGCCCAGCATGGATATTTTCTGCAGCTCTACAAGAAAGCTTCAGTCATGAACTACTTATTCTACTGAGATAATAAAATGGGCTTCACTAGGAGATGCCCTTTAGGCAATGGATGAAGAAATTCATCATCCTTTAAGCAAACTCTGTGCTCTCTTATTTCTTGATGAACTGTGATCAATAGTGGATCAATAGTGGATCCTCAACCTGAGGATTGGCTATGGAAAGTAAGATTTGTTGCGCACTTCAGGAGCTGCATACTGAAGTTCCTTGCTGATTTCGGTAAATAAATTAATAAACTGTTTTTCTCTACTGTGGTGATGTGTGAATTTATGTACTAATAAGGTATTCTAGTGAATGCTTTCAGGTTAGTTACTCCTCTCAGGGCTTCAGCTGAAAAAGAGCTCCCATTAGATGTTCACTGGTGATTGCAAACCTTGATATATAGTCCTGCAATGCCCTCATTTTCTAATGCCTAGCATTATTCCAGAATATTTTATTGATTAATACTAGCTCTTGCCACACAGTCTCATGTGTTTCTGATTAACTCAGTCTCCTGATTAATTTGATATAAGCTTTTTTTTAATATTACTAATTAGTAGGAAAAGCAAAATGTTGTGCTCCCCCAATACTCTTTCCCAGCTATGATATACACTCTGCAGATGGCTTTATCTTGTTAATGCCCTTTAGTCAATCATTAATTGAATATAATATAAAACATTTTAACTATTCTAATTACAAGTTATTTTGTCTTTCCAGTGTCTCATGCACTATTTTTCAGTTATTAACAGCAGCTTCTATACATTTTCATAGCCTACATTTGTTGTAGGTTGTAGCCATCCTGACAAAATCTCAGAAATTTCAGTAAACCCAACATTTTAATAGAAATACTGGGCAAAATTAAATACATTAATTAAGTTTCCAAGCATGGATTAGGTAGTACTGAGGTCTTCAAATTAATTTCTTCAATAGCAAAAGCTCATGCTTAACTGTGTTGTATAACACAGGATGTGTCTAAGTAGATGGATGCCTCCCTACTTGAAATCATTGCTCTTTAGTTAAACTATGGACTGCCTCAGAATTACTCCAGCCTGAGCAACCCGGTGATTATTGCCTCTCTAAATTTCACTGGTTCCAGAGTAACCCAAGCAATTCTCAGAACATGCTCAAAACTGGTGTGTACTCACCTATATATGTAGAAAAAGAACTCTCTTGCAAAATATAGCTATGGCTTCTGTTTGTTCTGAAATTACTAGAGAGAGAGAGCTGTCACTCACCTTTCTGAAGTGGTAACTTAATGATTATTAGCCTTTCCCGTGACATGCCACAGTAATTTCCAAATCCTTCTACACTCATATTTTCAAAACACATTTTCCAAACTGGGAGTGAGAAAACAGATTGAAGGAAAAGCACCTTAGGAGAGGTAGGTGAGGGAGATGAGAAAGTCAACCTGCTTCTCTGTGCTATTTCTGCATGTCATCCTGATGCTATCCAACACACCTAGAGAATTAGGCCTATGGGCTTTGAACAATCAGTGTCTAAAACACTAGACTAAAGAGTCAATCGATCTAAGCTATACATGCCCTGTAAACCTTGACTTGTTATCTGCAAAACTTCATCAAATAAACAAACTGCAATCCCAGCATAATTTCAAGCCTTTGAGATCAGGGCTTTCATCTCGCGGGCAATATATGTGGATTTTAACTCCCTCATGCTGAATGAAACTTCTCTCTGCTGAGGATTTGTACCAGTGGCTATTATCTAAAAAGTAATAACTTTACTACCTGTTTTAAAAGAAAATATTCCTGCTTTGAAATACACATCTCAGGAGAGGCTGCTGGGGTCACATTATCAAAGATACACAGCCATGCAGCACATGACCATGCTCAGGGGAGAGGGGGCATTTCAACACAGTATGCGAGACAGTAATTTTTGTTTGTGGTAACATGGTGGAAATACAGTGCACCACAGCCCTCCCAGAAATTGTTATCTTACTGAAAAAAACCCAAAGAAACAAATGGTAGTTTCTGATCAGCAATGTGAAAGAAATCTACAAGAGGAAGGAAAAGCATGGCAGTTTTTGCATCCAGTACTTAAACTGCATCAGCAATCATTCTATTAAAAACAGAGGTACAGTAATATTTAATATACCTTATATAAAAGATCATGCACAGTTAGGCCATAAGCACATTATTTGACCCCTGCCCAGGTACTGGCTGAGGGTTTGCTTATTCCACAGGATGGAGAAGACAACTGGACATGACAGGTAACACACACAGACAGCATCACAAAAGACATCAGGATCTCCCTGTCAGCTGGGGTCTGCTGTCCCGGCTGTGTCTCCTCACAACTTGTTGTGCATCACCAGCCTCCTCCCAGGTACAGGGGAGTGAAAAGCAGAAAAGACCTTGACACTGTGCAAGCATTGCTCAGCAATAGCAAAAACATCCCTGTGCTATCAATGCTGTTCCAAGCACAAATCCAAAGCACAGCCCCCATTTCAGCTACTGCGAAGAAAATTAACTTTGTCCCAGCCAAAATCAACAGAGAGTATCAGATAAGTCCTATGTGAGTACAGGTGTAGCAAATCTGGGATGAAAGGCAAAGGAGTAAATGAGAGCATATTTTATGCTTATGGGAGAGAAAGGGACAGATTCAAGTGTGGGAGAAAAAGTGTTAAGGATCAAGAAATGAGATACTGAGGCAGATAGTGATGTCATAATTTGCTGGATGTTGAAGATAACTCATCTGCTTAATGTCTCAGCCTAAGCAGGACAAAAACCAAAAACCCAATCACACAACAGAAGCTAAACCCATCCTTCATTCTAGAGGATGGTGCAAGGGAGGTGCAGAAGTGACAGGTGAAACATCCAGATACCATCAGACTTGTAGTTGCCGAGATCTGTTGACATCATCATCATCTTAAAACTGCAAATAAGCAATTGGCAAAGCTGCATCCTGGCCCTATAATGAGCTCATCACCTTCAGGAGAATACTCAAGCACTCCCAGATCACGTGCTATCAGCGGCACCCTGCAGCTAGTTTCATCAGTATCAATTGAATTAACCTTGTGTAAGCATGGAATGGAAAAGGCATGCATAAAGTCTATGATAGGATTTAATTTAGCCATCATGAGCAGATAGGTGGTTGTCAGCCTAGTCTTTCACAACTATGACTAATATTAATTTCATATCCATCACTGGAACAATACCAGAACTTTCATATAATAGAAAGGTAAAACCTCTCTGATGTAAGTGAAGCAAAACACTGTATATTTTGATCAAATAGAAATCTTAGTCATTGAATTGTGTCCTGTAAAATGGAACATTTTCACAGTCCTGAAACTTTTTCAAGGATAATGAATGAAAAATATTGAATTTCACAGATATTGTTTTCAAATATTTTTCTCCTACTTTTGAAAAGTTCCTTACAAGATATGCACCCTTTCTCCAACAGAAGCTCTAACTCCATTTTTGCACAAAAATTTTATAGCTCACTGACATCAGAATACAGTTATTGAGAGTTATCTGTAAAACCATTAGATGGTGTGATTACAGATGGCCCCAGAAGTGGAATTTCAAATTGCAGAAAACAAACAAAACAAAAACCCAATGCACACAGAAATTATTTGCTGGATCATCCCTGAAATAATTTTGTGTGAACACACTATTATAACTTCGTAAGGATAAAAGATGCATTTATCAAGCTCTTTTTAGTTTCTTTGCTTTAATTTTAAAAATTTTAATCACTAACACTCTTCTGAAAATGTTTTCCTAATGGTTTTATTAAGCCTTTTTTACACTGCTTAACTATTTTAGCAACAGTGTTTAGCCCCTTTTCATTATTCGGACTGGTTTTTTCACTTCTATTAATACTTAACTAATTTCTGGACTTTCTATGCTGTAGTATCCTGGCTCAAGAAGTAAACTTCATGGGGAAGTTAGTGAAACCAGAGGGCCAAAATCCTCAGAGAGGACTGGGTTCTTCTCATACTATGTTGGTGGTTTTTTGCTCATAAACCTTTACAACAAAGTTATTCTGACCAGATTTTATGAATACTGATAACACATAGCATTTTCCTACTTCGATGTGTCAGCTTAAAATTGGTTTTTGTATGTATCACCGCATGCATTTTATTACCCATTGGAGAATATAAAAGGCATAAATTAAGGTATACATACTTAAAGTGAGTGTAATTTAAGTAAATTTAGCTCTAAATATTTTGCAGTGCAGTTTTGCAAGTTTTTGCTCAGATGATTTTAAAATATGTATTTTTTGTTATAAGTGTGCATTGGATATTGCATTTATCTTTCAAAATGTAATACAAATCATAAAAAATAGAGGCTAGCAGTTGTAATTCAACAATATATATGTTCAAATTTTCTTTAGAAGAGCTTTTTACTGCAGGGAGAAACAATTCACTGGATGTATAAAAATATATACATTAGTAAAAGACTATTGCTGTTGTTGCCACAGTGACATAGCACAAAATGTGCAAAGCCTCAGGAGAGGTATTTTCAAACACATTTATGCATTCACTCAATCTTCTGTTACATTTTTGATGGATTAAAAACACATACACTCAACATCAAAAGGATGACAGCTATATATTCATCTATTTTTTTTTTTCAAAATAGGTGCTCATGAGAAAAAGAACCTAGTTGTGAATAACTTTGTGGTATATTACAGCTTAAAATCATATTACAGACACAGTATGTAGAATATGCAATGTATGTACAATAAAGAGAAAGCTATCTCTGGCAATTATAATCTAAAAATCATTCCCAACATGTGAAATTTATTTCACAATTAAGATGTCAAAATAGGACTGAACTTAGCCCTTACCTTGCCCAAAAAGTCACAATGCCAGCTCTTTAAGCATTCCTTTACTGAACTTAAGTCTGCCAGATGGATGATGGAAAAATTGCTAGCGAAAATTTGCTTAAATTTGCTTTTACTTGATGCACTTGAAAAGAGCCTTGGTGGATGTGGGTCATTATGAAGTGCTGGGAAGAGAATTCTGGGATTATGCAGTGTTTGTTATGCAATGCTTGAAGGAGAAACTAAGATGGGGAAAGGGAAGAGTTTGAGGAGGAGGAAGCATGGTAAAACAGAGGAAATAGTAGGAATAGGAATAGTAGACAATCTTCCTATAAAATTCCTCTCCCAATTGGCTGAGGGCTGTCACTTTTCTTCACATTTGTTCACTTGAGGCCTGAGTGCAGCTACTGAGGTCAGGCCAAGGGTCAGAGCCCACGTGCCCATGGTGCAGCCCCTGGAGAGAGCAGAATGCGAATATAGCATGTGTGTGTGCGTTTGTGCAGCTACTTCAGCAGTGAGCATCAGACCAGACTAGCCAGAGAGCAGAACAAGTTTGGGGTCCAGGTATCAGAGGGGTCAAAGGTGTCTGAAGGACCAAAGAATGTGAGAGTTGGCTTCAGGAGAAGCCAGGACTCTGCCAGTCAGCTCTGGGTGTGTCCATAGCTCGGTACCACCTACTGAAAAGGTTCATTTGCACATTATCACATGAGGCAGCCTGGTGAATCCAGGGGCCAGCAGCTGGACAGAAGACTAAGGCCAGCTGCTGGATGAAACCATATTATCTATACTTCTGCAGTTTCCATGTCTGATTTTTATCTTGATCATTTAGAGCAAAAGCAAGATTTTCTGCTTTTATTTTATCAGTGTTTCTCTGTGTGGCCATCCCTGTGCACATTTACAGTGTGGGGGCCTGAATACATGTTGTACTGTGAGATCAGTGTGTGTCTGGGTTACTCCAAACGAGCTGCAGCTGCAGGGTCCTTAGTTGGGCAACAGCTGTGGCTCGTGAGGGTAACTGAGATAAATAGGGGTGGGTCGAGAGCCCAGGAGGAACCCCTGAGAAGAGTGCTGCAGAGAAAGGAGAAGAGCCTGAGAGCTGGCACTGCAGCAAAGATTACAACAACTGGTGACCCCGTGTGATGAAGAACGCACAGCCAAACATCGTGTGAGAGAAGGTATGGAATCCCCCGGACAGCCGAGAGCTGTGACAGCCTGAGAGCTGGGACTTTATGTGTGTGGCAGCCAGAGAGCTGGGACTTTGATAGAAGATAAGACAGCCGAGAGCTGTGACAGCCTGAGAGCTGGGACTTTGGAATATCAGCCTGAGAGCTGGGACTTTACGTGTATGGCAGCCAGAGAGCTGGGACTATAGAAGGGACAGCCTGAGAGCTGGGACTGTGTGTATATTATAATTGTTAAAAGAAAAGGGGGAAATGTGGGGGCCTGAATACATGTTGTACTGTGAGATCAGTGTGTGTCTGGGTTACTCCAAACGAGCTGCAGCTGCAGGGTCCTTAGTTGGGCAACAGCTGTGGCTCGTGAGGGTAACTGAGATAAATAGGGGTGGGTCGAGAGCCCAGGAGGAACCCCTGAGAAGAGTGCTGCAGAGAAAGGAGAAGAGCCTGAGAGCTGGGACTGCAGCAAAGATTACAACAATTGGTGGCCCCGTGTGAAGACGAACATGCAGCCAAACATCAAGAGAGAGAAGGTATGGAATCCCCCAGACAGCCGAGAGCTGTGCAGCCTGAGAGCTGGGACTTTACGTGTATGGCAGCCAGAGAGCTGGGACTATAGAAGATAGG
This sequence comes from Zonotrichia albicollis, assembly GCF_047830755.1. Classification (NCBI taxonomy): domain Eukaryota; kingdom Metazoa; phylum Chordata; class Aves; order Passeriformes; family Passerellidae; genus Zonotrichia; species Zonotrichia albicollis. The sequence continues at coordinate 141,227,045 of NC_133819.1, forward strand.
ACAGCTGAGAGCTGTGGCAGCCTGAGAGCTGGGACTGCAGAATATAATATGGCCTTTGAATTAAGGAGCTGTAGCAGCAGAAAGCTGTAAGAATATGGCCTTTAAGGAAAAGAGCCTTGGAACATCTAAAGACAGCCGAGAGCTGTGGCAGCCTGAGAGCTGGGACTGTATAGGGATATGTATATATTCTGTGTGTGTATCTAAGACAGCCGAGAGCTGTGGCAGCCTGAGAGCTGGGACTGTATGTGTGTTGTAACTGTATTATTGTTAAAAGAAAAGGGGGGAAATGTGGGGGCCTGAATACATGTTGTATTGTAAGATCTGTGTGGTTCCAAGTTACTCCAAACGAGCTGCAGCTGCAGGGTCCTTAGTTGGGCAGCAGCTGTAGCTCGTGAAGGTAACTGAGATAAATAGGGGTGGGTCAAGAGCCCAAGAGGAGCCCCTGAGAAGATAGAAAGGACTGTGCTGCAGAGAAAGGAGAAGAGCCCCAGCAGAGAGGGAAGATACAACGCTGCAGCGAAGATTACAACATTACAGTAAGTGCAATTGTGTGTCTGTAGGGGTGTGTACATACATGGAGCACATTTTCACCCTCGCTACCAGCTGGACTTGGAAGAACTGTGCTGCAGCAGGCTCACCTCTGATGAACCACCTGATTTGGCAACCTCTAACAATTCCTTCTCACAAGACTACCACACTTTCACCCTTCATGCATTTAAAGATAAGACTCACAGGACTTAATATTTATTTGGAGGAAAAAGAGAAACATTTTAAGCATTTTGAAGAGCTAGAAGTAGATATTACTGATTTCTTTAGGGGACAAACTGTTACTTGCACAGCTCAGGTCAATGCCTAGACACAAAGGACATGGCAACATAAAATTAAAAAAAAATACAGTGAGAACTTAGCAGAAGAAGTTGTATTGAAGTAGAAAAATCAAGAAAAAGGTTTTGTTAATTAGTAAAATTTAAATATTGTAGAAGAATAGCCTTAATTACAAAGAGAAGATGATAAGCTAAAGATAAAGCTACCATAGAAGAACTAGGAAATGGCTGTGACTTGGCAAGGAGCTAAAATGAAGCAAGGCATGACTATAAAGGGATATATTGTTAGAACTTTGATATTTCTTCTAGAATGGCACTAATAATCTAAAGAAAAAACTTTTAAGAGTAGTAGTCTCTACATCTGCATTTCTAGGTAGTGAAAAAAAAGCATCATCTAAAGCAGTGGAGTTTCTTTCCTAACTCTTAAATCAACAAGCAAAGATAAACTCTTAATGATCCCTTCAGGGGAAAAAGTAGGGAAAACAAACAAACAAACAAAATCCTAAAATGATGAAAATTCTTCCAAAAATATTTGTTGAAATCATAACGTATTTAAACATATCAAATATCAAAATAATATATTCAGTATGAAAATTTATATTGAATTAATATTCAAGATCAAAAGAATTCATTCCTTCAAATACCCAGTAAATTAATGTATTAGAATGGCTTAAGAGTATTTATACTCTACAATTTCCATCTGAATTCTGCAAACTCACAGTTAAAATCCACCAATTAGAATGAGCAAACAGCCGATAATAGGCTGGACTACAAAACAATTAAAAAGAAGAACCTGGAAAATCATTTGCTTCAAAGGAGATGTTCAAGATTTATTTCAATAAAATAATGAGGCCTTAGAAAATGTTATATATCACGACCAAGGCATTTTCATGTCAGTTAATTATTTGCGTTCCACACTGTGTCAATATGAAAAGATGCAAAGGCTTCTGGGACTTTTAAAGATGTATAACAAATTGCTGTGAAAAATGGAGAAAGTTGTTGTTGAGGCTGTAACTGGCAGAGTTGTGCTAGCAGAGTCTTTTGCATAGTCTGCAAATTCCTACAATATCGTTGGTGTCTGTTAATCACCCATCTAGAAGGGACAGCACTTGCCAGTGATGGATGATGACTGAAAATATCTCACTACATCCTAAAGGAAAGACACAGCAGCAAGAAACAGCCTGTAACATATTATCCTTATGCTGGAAAACTTGGGGCCAATTATTGTTCCTTTGACAGATACTGCACCCAGCCTTTTTGCACTGGGCACCTCAGTATGAGACAGGACAGCCAAGAGCTTTGCTGATGTAATGCTGATAATTGCACACTAATAGCCTTCCTTGAAAATTGTGTATAACTCAGTGCTGGATTTCTCTTCAAGAAAAAAAAGATTAGTATAGGTAAATGTATAGTACAAATTGGACAAATTTTACAATAAACCTGGGACAGTAATGTAGCTAAGATACCAAGCTCCATCGAAGTCCCTATTTTCCTAAGGTTAGGAAGAATTTAGGTTGCATGTAAAAATATGCAATGTAACTGATATTTTCAAATTGTATAGAAGTGATTGCTGAAAGAAGAATTGTGTCTCACTTTTATATTAATAAATATTTATTTTTTCCTAAAATGCAAAGTGAAGCTGTTCACCAAGTAAACAAAAACAACAACAAAAAAGCCCTAGAAAATACTAGTCATATTTCTGTAGTCCCTCAAAGTACTAACTACAAAGAAGCTCTATTTTTGTCTTTAAAATGGAGGGAGAATAAATGAAATTATATGCATTCTATGAAGAAAAATTAATTTGGAGGTCATACAACATTTAAATTTTAATATGAGCTCTATTTTTCTATTTACAGCGCTCAGCAGAATGCAAAAATACTTATGTCTATCTTATACTTTCAGTATAACATCTTCAGAGCAGGAGTTATAGTTCACATACAGAAAATTTTTGTATGCATACTGAGAAATTGAAACAGTACTCAACAGAGGGCTAAATTTAATAAAATTTCTGTCCTTATACCAAAGGTTACTGCATAAGTTATCCAATTTAAAGAAAATCATTGTACAAGTGAAAGTTCATATACAGTGTGTGTCCTGCTGTGATGGAAGACTAAAATGTCCACAAAAAAAGTGAATATAAGGAAACATTTTTCAGAATAGCATTACATTTCACTGTAAATGTCAAGTAGAGCTATTCTGAAAAATGTCACAGCAATAATTACATGGAAATGGTTCCAGGTAGTGTATACTATGTGGTCACATTCAGTGTATCAGTCAAGGGAAGTTAATATTATCACCAGTTGCTCTAAGAGCCTCTAACTGTCTTCTACAGTAACAGAAATTTACGCAGTTCTAAAATAACCAAATATTAAAATTTGATTTATAGAACCTGGACTAAAATGCAATTTCTTTTATATTAACTTCAAAATTAAAAAAATGCGTGTGTACTTGGGAACTCAAGGCTATAAGATTTCTGGGTCAGTGACTTGAGCTCCTGTTATTGAAGGAAGATATAGTGTATAAGCCTTCTTGTACATTTCTTAATCTTCATCTTAGAAGGTTTTTGAATTTTTTTGTCCTTCACTGCTGTGAATAAAATGATGTTTCAATACCTGATGTTTCTCACGGTCTGAAATTCCTAATTAACAACATAAATTTATTCATGCTCACATTACAGTTTTTTCTTCTTTTGACAACTTTATCCTTTAGCTTTAATAGGTCTCCTCTTGCCTGATTTTGCACTGTCTAAACAAAGCGTATTGATATTCTCTCTCTTCTTTCTTCTACTTAAGTAAGCCAAAGCATTTTGTTTAAATTTCAATAAGACAAGCTCTACATTTTTATTTTTATTTTTTTTGTTCCTTTTAGCTGTCCTTCCCTATATCAGCTGGCAGATTTTTTTCAGTGCAATATCCCAACAAGATTTCAGCTCAGTCCTGTGCAATAACATTCTCAGCTCTGCAGGAAATAATTCTCATGTTAAAATGTTGTATTTCATTTACGTTTCCCGTTCAGCTGTCATATGCTGGAGAGGTTTATAGGCATCCTATGGTACATAATGCAACCAAGTTTTAATGGGCTGCCTGCAGCTCATCAGATGAAAACTTGTCAGTACACTGGATAACTCTGTTTTTCCCAATTTATGAGGTTAACTAAGATTGTCTGTGTTAGTCTCTGATTCCTTTATATTGACTGGACTTTCCCATGATTTCTAATCCATCAGTCTTCTGAGTTAACATACAGTTACCTTCAAAATGATATCACTAATATTAGGGAGTAGACAATAAAAAGCAATCAAGCAAAAATCTTTTTAAAGTCAGGCACAGCTTCATAAAAAAATTGAATCCATGCCAAAGTTCTTTTCTCTTTCCCTGGCTTGTTGTGCTGTGCCACAAAAGAATTATTGCCTCTCTAAACCAATAAAGAAGTTCCTAAAATGGATTAGTACAAGTAAAAGTTCTTTTAAAATCTGTCTGACCTATCACAGTTTACCACAGTAGAAATATTTATATTGAAAAAAATGAAATAAAAAGGAGAGAGAGAGGAAGAAAGGAAGGGAGAAGTATGAAGACCAACAAATTAAGTAAGTATATACATTTTAATGTGATATGGGCTGATGCAGGAAATTTAAATATAGAAGTAGAAGAGCAGAAACTGACATATCCATATCAAAACCAAAGATATTGGAATATTATGCTGAAAGTACATGGAGTTAATCCAAGATATAGAACTTGAGCCTTGGTAAAGTAATTCTGTATTGCACTGAGAGGACTATATGGGTAATTTCAAATTTTAAGAGTAGTGATCCCAGGAACAACTTTATCAGTAGTGCATGCAGCTGAATGAAATGCAGCAATGCAGGCAGGACTTAAATCTGGGCCCAGGACTAAACTGAGCTTTGTAAGAGCCAGTGAAAACATCTGCTTAGCCATAGTGCTATTTGGAAAACAATTTAATGCTCCAAAATCTCTCTGCAGTGCAGGGGAACAGTAGCACCTTGCAGTAAGATCTACAAGACAGCAACAGTCACAGGCAGCTGATAAAACACACTGGGAATGATGACTGGCTTTTGAGGAGAACTTTCCAAGGTTAACTATAGTCCTTCTATGCAAGTCTAAAACTGTCTTGAAAGCAAGATTTTAAAACTCTATTTTTAAGTATCTGATAAAAACTCATTCTTTGCCTTTGAAATACAACATGATAGATAATAAAACTATGTATTTGATTTTCAGTTTCTGTATAAATACTAGGTATCCTTTTAAAAAAGTTTAAGGTAGGCTCGTGAAAGGAGTTTTTTGCAGCGGATGAGCACACTCAGTGGAGGAAGTTTGCCATCTACAGGATCTATAAAGACTAAGAGATAATTCATTCTAAAGTCTTAGGCACAGGAAAAGAAAGTATGAAATTTGTTTTGGGGAGTTCCAGTAACTCTTCATCAGAGGCAAAGACTGAACATGTAGAGATGAAGAAAGTAGCATTGTTTTTTGTTTCTGCTTGCAGATTCTTTTCTCCATTTAAATTTCTGTGCACTTCTGTTTTAAAGTGAAACCTTGGGATTTGGAGACATTTTTGTAATCATTTCCTTTCAAGAATGGGGGTGGGGGTGATTCCTACAGTTGATTGGGTGATTGAGACCATCATGGTGTTACCCCTCTGAGGCAACTCTGAGGTTCTAGATAAGACATCTCTTGGGGTAGATTAGAGCAAAACAACCCTGAATGACTGGTATATATAGATAATATATATACCTATATATTATCTATAGAAATATATCAATATAAAAGTATAAAATATGATCTAAGAAAATTTATAAGGAAAATAAATAAAGACAAAGAAAGCCTAAGAATAGACAGTGAAGATGAAAGATATCAACACCTCTGAGTTCAGTGATGAGAAAAGTAGATGTCTGTTGGTCAGTCATGGTCACAGGCCTTGATCCATTTGAGGTGGGGGATGCCCACGAAACAAAAAATTCAACAGGCAGGTGTAAATTTAGGTTCATGTGGGAATGCCCAGGTATGTCCCCTGGGGAGAGAGTTTTAATGCTGTGAGTCATGCACAGTCTTCTGATGGAAGGCCCCAAAAATGGAGCATCTGGAAATGATTCAGTGGTCATTGCAGGTGTTATCTCTTCCATAACTTGGGGTGATAAGTGTATGAGAGGTTCCTTCCTTCCCCACAGTTTGCCACAGGGGGAAATTTTGTCCAGATGCATTACCCAGAATGTGCTAACCAGATCTTGCCTCTGCCAGCCCTGCCTGCCTTCTGTGCTTATCTCAGGCCCGTTGTGGTGACTCATCCTATGGCAAGTTCATTTCATGATCTTGACAGCATTCAAGACAAGCAACTGTGCTCTTTAAGTCCTTGAATGTGAGGCCACACAAAATCACAGAAGCCCAGAGTGGTTGAGTGGTTAAGGCTGGAAGGGACCACAGTGGGTTCATCTGGTCCAACCTCTCTTCTCAAGCAGGATCATCTCATGGCACAGGATTGCATCCAAAAGTTTGTATCTTCATTAAGGGATACTCCACAACCTTCCATACAATGTGTTCTAGTTCATGCTCCCCCAGTGAAGTTCTTCCTCATATTCAGTTGGAATTTCCTGTGCATCAGTTTCTGCCTGTTGCCTCTTGTTTTATTGGTTGGCACCACCAAGAAGAGCCTGGCTCCATCCTCTTGGTGCTCTCCTTTCAAATACTTGTTTATATTCTTGAGGTTAAACAGCCCCAGATCCCTCAGCCTCTTCTCTTAAGGGAGTAGCTCCAGACCTCTAGTTGTATTCACTGCTGGATTCACTCCAGGAGCTCCATGCCTGTCTTGTGCTGTGGAGCCCAGACCTGGACAACAGTCTTGAGTCCTGTGACAGCACATGAAATGACACACCAGTCCATTAGTGCTCCACCCTGATGCTCTGGGTGACTTAGTCTTTCATTTGACACTTTAAGTCCCTCTTTCTCCAACTCCATCTGTAGGGTCTTTCTAGAGAAGCTTAACTCCCTGTGCAGCAAGGATGTAAGGCCCAGCTCTTACATGGCCAAGCTTTGCAACACTAGTGAAGACTTCTGAGAATACTGTGAGGAGGGTAAGTGTACAGTGAGAGTTAGGAATCATAAGATGAGGGTCAATAGTAGAAAAATAAGTACAGGTCCCTACAGGAAGAAAATAAAGAAGATCATCAGGTTAGCTCTGTTATATGTGAATATTATACAGCTAAATTTAGCTTCATATTTTCAAAAGACATACTGTCAAAAATCCAACTTTTTATTAAAATGTGGTTTAAGAGGCACAAGAAGGAATTAGGAGTTTAATTTGCTGAAGTGCTAATTTAAACACCAGAGCTGTCAAAGATGGGATGTCTCTTAATGATGTGCTGAGGCACCATGTAATATTTTAAGATTAAAATAAAGAAATAAAATAACAGAGGTATCAGTAGGATTGCATGACCATGTAAAAGGGAATATTTTGGGTTAGAATTTTCCAGTTCATAGGTAATTTTCAGAGATGTAATATTAATTCCATATCAAGATGGGCTGACAGAAATGCTTAACCAGCTTCTTGAATGCAGATGGAAGTACTCACAGCAGACTAAGCTAATGAACAAAAGTGTTATACCAAGCAATAAAGAGGAACTTGGCAATAGTAGCATTTCCATGTTGATTCTGTTTGCAGTATTGAGCTTTTAGGATGAGGTTTCCTGATAGTTTGAACCAATCTTAACATGGGTTTATGAAAATTTACTTCACTAACTCATGCTAGGATGTGTGGGAATGTGCCATTTTCCAGGTCAGGGACATAATCTGGCTAATACATTGTAGCTGGATCTATGGAGGGAAAGGAGAGGAGACAAGGAGTTAGTTTCCTGCTGAACCAGTCAATGGAAGAAGGAACAAAAGGCTGACCATAGAACTGTAATCTAATAAAATATAATCAGGGTAAAAAACTCTGTTTATAAATTGTTGATAAATAATCCGTTCATTAATAAGGTTTAAACAATTTATTATGCTCATAAGCAACTACGAAATTTCTTATCTAACTTGAGAATTTTTATTTTTCACACTAAGATATCATAGAGGATTTCTTCAAACAACTTCTACTACTTTTTTTCTATTCTGTATTCTCAGATATGTTTCCAGGGTCATAAACACCAAAGTGTCTGGCAACACTGTTCTTGCCAGCTGGAGCAATACAAATAAATTACAGAGTATAAGTAAACTAAAAACCAATCAAAATATATTCTGCAATTTTGTTAAGCAAATATGCCTGTTCTGATTACTGCTAGTGCTTAACAATGTTTACTATCAGTGACATAAATCTCCAGATTTATGTTCCCTTACAGTGATTGCATACTTTCTCTATTGTAAATTTTTCCTTCTATGTTTTCCTATAAAGCTGGGGAGACTGGCTACCCTATTTCTAGAATCCTGTCCTTGTCTAGAGTAAGAGTACTTTATTTATTTATTTATTTATCAAAGGTAGCAAGTTGTGTGACTGTCTGCATGTGACTTGTTTTGTTTACTTGCTGTGTTGCTATTTACATAAGTGCTTTCCTACCTCCTGTTAATCTGTTTTCCTGTCTGATAAGTCATTTAGTTATTTCCATTATAATTTTGTTATTAGATAGATTGACATGTTTTCCTGAGTACTTGCAGTCCTAGCAACATCACGTATTGGTTGTTTTACCTATATTTTTTCCTGATTTTTATATCTGTATTTTGATTTTTGTATAACCATTCCTCTGTTTCTCTCTTTTGTTCTCTTGAACATAAATATTAATGCATGCCATATGTTGACAAAAACAATGTCATAAAACTCTAATAAAGACTTTTACCAATATGAAAGTGCATCAGAAAACAAGATTCTTCATCGGGGGTTTTATGCGGCATGGTTGGGGTTCCAGATGTTTTCAGTGTTGGTGTTACATATTGAAATGCACATAAAAGCACAGTTACAAGTGACATGTTTCTAGTGCACAATGCATGTGACAATATTGCCATTGGGAATGTGGATTGAGATTCCCTCTTCTCCCCATAAGCCAGTTGGTGCCAGCTGGTGGCCATCCTGCCCTATAGTGCCACCAAACATCACTTTCATACAGCCCTTAGTACAACTCAACTTGCTTTGAGTAGAAGATAGGAAAAAAAGTGCATTGAAGGTTCCTTCCAATCTAAATTATTCTGTGATTGTGCAATTCAAATTCAAGCAGTGTTCTGACAGTCAATGAATAATTAAGAGATAGTTTTCAAACAGGTATAAAGCTTCCTCCTTAAAAAAGTAAACATATATCTCTACTTTCCCTTGAGTATATCAAATAAAAATTCTAAAAACATTTTGTTTTCAATCTATTGTATTCCAGAACAGTGCATGCAAAAGGGAAAATACTAGATAGGAGAAAAAAAGTTATTGGCAGCCTGTTTAAAATTGGTTTCATCAATAGTTGTGCTGCTTCTGACGGGAGAACTAGGGTGAATAGAACTGCATAAACTTTAGAGAGGTGTTCCAAAATCTGGGAGAAAAACAGCTTGCAGTGAAAACTGTTTCATCATTGGATACACCAAGAAAACCCTCAGTAGGCTAAGCTATTCAATAAATGTGTTAATTAACACAAATATCTACATCCTGATTCAGTTACTCCTGCGCTGCATCCTTCATTCCCTTGGCACCACATAACAAAACAAAGCTTGAATATAATTTTTTTTTCAACTGAAACAGTTTGTTGCCCATTTGTTTTTATTACATATAGCAAGGTTATTATAAACCTTTGTAAAATTACATCTCCAAATAGTTCCTGTATACTCCTGTTTAAGCATTATTTGGGAATGTAAGTCCAATATCATTACCCAGGTGTTTTGGTTTTGTTTTGTTTTGTTTTATTAGGCAATATGGGACCATAGCAATACCCCCATGATAATCTTATTCATCACAAAATGGAGGAAAATTGTCTTCAGTCAGTTTTTTTTCTAGTCCTATTTCTTTTCTGCAGTTGTTATGACTCTCCTACTCATTCTGGCTTTGTATTTGTTTTTACTGTAATTCTTAGTAGGTCTCTATTGCCTTTATTTGTACTGGCTTTTGCCAACTTAATGCAACCGTATATTCTCTAATGGCTATATTGAAAGGACATAATTCTTCTAAGTTATCCAAGCAAAAAATACACAAATCCAAAAATATATGGCTGATTTACCCATTAAAAATCAATTCATTTCATATCATGGATAATAAATTTCCAGTCATTTGAACACTTGACTATTCCTTGGGGTAACATGACACTTGTAGTCAACAGACCATAAATCTCTTTACAAAGGGGAGTAACAAAATCATTGCCCTTTTTAATAGTCCCAACTGGCATATTTATTTTGTGGTAGCAGAACCTTCCTTTTTGTCTAATTCATGATTATTTAAATACACCATCATGCAAAAGTAACCCCTAGTTCAAGAATGGCCCATTATGCTGAGTTGTCTCATAAATACAATGCATTTTGGAAAAAATAAGCATATAAGTGCTCTCTAAAATGCCAGCAGCTTTCATACACTTCATCAGTCTTGCTAGACAATTACACTTTTGGTTATTTGATTTTTATTTTATGTTTGTAGTTTCAGACCCAGCTGCTTCTTTGCACACCAGTCTAGTTCTTTCTGAATATCTTCAACCTAGGAAAAGCAATCACTCTAATTTTATATTGATGGTTCTTTTTTCTATATTGTCAGACTATTTTTTTTCTTGTCATTTATCATAAAAAATCTTCTACACCGAGTTCCATAGCATCTTCTGTACCCCACTACTCTCCATGGCCCATCATGTCCTTTGAAGCCAATCCTCATAAAATACTTTTTGTGTGAAGACTTGATGTGAAGGTGAAATTACATTCTCTCTGTTTTATAACATTTTTGCAGCCACAGAGTTAGCTCACATTAGAGGTAAAATTTCATTCCCTGGCTTTTACGTGTTTCACTGCAGCTCTATGTACCATCTAAAAATCACATTTTTGTCTTTGAGATAACATAAATTTTTAAATATTTGTGCAGCTATATCCAAATATGTTGCAGCTTATATTAGATTTTTCTAGATTATGTTGCTTTCCATAGATAGTGATGTGACCCTACTACAGTGTTCTCAGTTTACATGCCTTTTGTGATGGACAGCATAATAATTACATCTCAATCTGGAAGCAATTTATTCAGAAATTGTCTTGCACATGAGATGATGACTGTTTTCAGATGAGCTCTAAAATTTCTTGAGATGCATATACTTGCTGTGGTGGTGTCAGAGAGTCTAAGCACTGATGCTTTACACTGTAGTGCTTCAGTGCCATGTCATGAACATTGCCATGTTCTTAAGTAGCAGTTGTCCCAATATATCAGTAAAAGGTGTTTCAAAAAACACATGCTGTGCATAAAGTTAATTTTATCTGTAAATTTCTGTAATACATCTTGTCCTGTGGTGCTTACACGGGTGATAAAGACTTCTGTCATCTGGCTTGAATCCATGAAACAAGTATATATCTTTCACATTTTTCTTTATCCATTAATCAGCTTGTATCTGGATCGAATTTGATATTTTTTCTTCAGTAATGATAACCCTTTTTTTAGTGACCAGTCATATTCTCTATGAACTGTTGTTCTTTCTGGGCTTCAACTAATTGACTAGTACACATTCCATTCCATTGATTCCACTCTGGGTTGCAATTCTTTCTTTCCTGACCTTCTGTGAAAATGGAGGCAGATCATCAGGCTTTTAATTTGCCATGCAGTTTCCTGAAAATTCGTGTTCAAATGGGTTCTTATCAACCTGCTGAGAGTTTTCTGAAAACTGTTCCTTTTTATCTAGAATAACTCTGCTGCCCTAATAATCTACGAAACTCCCTATGAATCAGAGAAATCTAAATTTCACTTCCATCTCTGCTAATGAGTCAAATCCACTTTAGGTAAATCCTTTTTTTTATATCTGGGTAAAACTTTGAATCTGTCACTAAAGGCTACATGTTGCATTCATTATGATGTCATGTGGTGCAGAACCTCTCATTCCTATGACAAAGGGAGAACCCAGAATTTGTAAATCTTCATGGGTAAAAAATGAATGGCAAAGTCAAAAGAGTCCTAAGAAGCTCACAAAATTTTATTATTATACTGCACACTCAACATGGAAATTTAAACATGCTTTACCCCTATCTTCTAATAGTAAGAGGAATAAAATAATTAAAGAAATGAGGGAAGAAAGAGAAAGTGAATAGGAAATCAGATAGAAGAGAAAAGGGGATAACCAGTCCAACATGCGCACACACACTTTTGGATGTTGGTGAGTATTGTGGGTCCAACATCCACACACTGGAGCAGTTTATTACATACTGCAGCCCATGGGAAGGACTCACTTTGGAACAGTTTATAGAGACCTGTCTCCTATGGGAGGGGTCCGACGTTGGAGAAGGGAACAACAGTCAGGAGCAAGGAGAGGCAGATACAGTGGGTAATAAACCGACCACAGCCCCCATTTCCTGCGCTCTGTGCTGCTGGGGGAAGGAGACAGAGAAACGGAAATAACGTTACACTAGGAAGAAGGAAAGAGTTGGAAAAGCTATCCCTAAGATTTGGATTTACTTCTTATTACCCTGTTCTGATTTGTTTGGCAATAAAATCAATAATTTCCCCAAGTCAAGTCTGTTTCAAGTGCATTTGACAGTAACAGTTAAATGATCTCTCCCTGCCTATTGAAGTGAAGGGAGACGACCCATCTTCCTTGACCAGCATCGACCCCGTTTATTGATTCAATCAGTCACTTTTTATAACCGTGTTAACTAAGTTCATGCATATTGCGAAATCCGAGCTCACGATAGGTCAGAGATTACAGACCAACCCCTCCTTTTGTTTTCAATACCAAGATTTGTGTTCTCAAAACTTACTTTTACTTTCCCAAAACAGCCAAAGATAGAATATTTACCTGTTATGAGAAAGCTGCCTGGTATGAAAGGTTCTCAAGGCCTTCATGTTTGTCACTTTTGCTTTCCCATACCTTATCCAAGGACAAGACATTTACTTGTTATTAAAAACAACCTGAGAACTCCTGCTGTTTACAGAAACAGGCTGTGAGAATTTGCTCCTCACAGCTGCCTTTTAAGCCATTTCTGAAAAAATCTCCAACACCTGCCCTTACTCAACCAATGAACTTTTCACTATATTTTCTCTCCCCTGCCCACTTGAGGATGGACCATGATACAGTGTCTTTTATCAGCACTTTGTATCCAAGAAAGATTAGCCCACCACAATATGCAATATTAAGACTCTGTCAGACTGCAGATTAATATTTATTTTATTTCTTGTTACTGTCTGTGGGCATACTGAATTGATTGTAGTCATGTTCAGCAAAAAAATCTGTGACAGCATTTAAATGACAGCTTGCAAACCAATTTTTAATTTTATTCTTTTTATATGTGATTTCCTATTAAAACGTTTTATCTCTATTTTTCTCATTTGTGTAGTTTTGCTTATTTGCATCAAGTGAACAATTTTGCATATACGGATTGCTTGGATAGACCATATTTACTATGTTTTTGGTGTCAACAGCAGCTATCTTCTGTGTGTCAGACATTTGGAATAAGACTGGAATCCTATGAAAGATGCTGTTGTGGCTTGTGTACAGCTCTTTGCCTTGACAGCTCAACACACTTCACTGGGAGCCACTCATCACACAGAACAGTAATCACAGAACTTTTGAACACTTGCCTTGCAGGACTGCCCAAAGCCCAAGGCAGGAAAATAAGAATCAACACTGGATATTCAAAAATGTTCCAAAGATGTTCCAAAAATGGAACATTCCTATTGATATCGGTCAATATTTCCTTGCCAAATGTGTCTGTTCCTTTAAAATAGATTTTCAGATCAGGTGCTTTTAACAGAAAGGTATTGCAGTGGAAGACTTTCAACCACTTATACTTCACAGCTTTTAGATGGTTAATGAGGGGTGGTCAAGCTATAATCTCTTTTAGACAGATGGCAGCCTCAGAGGTTGTTCTGGGACTTGTGAAGGAAGTAGACAGTTGATTAGTTATTTTCCTCGCTCCTAGCAGCTGAAACAATTTCCAATAGTAAGCACAGAGATCTGGCAGTTTCTTTGACCTCATCCAGTCCTCTGTTCTTCTCTAGGCTCCCTACTGCTTGACATGCTCCTCCTCTTACCTTGTAAATTAATGAGTTGCAGAGTTCAAAATCTTTTTTCCTGCTATAACAGCTGTTCCAAGAGGACACTGTTGTTTGTGCACCCTCAATCATTTCCTGAGCAAAACTGTTTACATTTGGATGAATAACTCTAAAAATAAAAAAAAAAAAAAAGAAAACCCCTGACTAATAGTGTCAGATCATTAATTGGGACCACCTGATGTTGTCATGCTGTTATGTGTTGTCCACCATTTAGGTCAAGGCCAAAAAATACCAAAAGAATTCCAAGCCCTTGTAGTTTTGATAACTGAAAAACCAACTCAGACTGTCTTGCTTAAACTTTGTTGGATTTTTTTTATCTGTTTGAGTTTGTTGGTTCTACAGCTTGTCTGCAATTTTTAGAGGGGCTATAGATCAGTGGCTGGAACACACTATTTTGTTCTTTTACTGACCTGCATTCTTCCATGAAGACCTTTTCATTTCTCTGTTGAGTAGATGAGAGGCAATGGCCTACATGCTATCTTTTAATCTCAACCTCTGTTTCTGGAAAGACTAGCATGTCTTAAAGACACTCATGCTCACTGAAGAATTATGTTTTAGGTGTCTCCAAGATGCATCTCAATTTCCTTTTGACTGTGAGCCCAGAAAAAATGTAATATACCATTTCTAAATTCCTGGCCTAAGGGTTAATTTAGTTGTGAAAAACCACTGGCACTTACAGGAATCATTTAAATAGATCTTTATTTTTTAATGATGGCATTTGTATTTCAGATAAAGGGTATGATTTTTAACTGAAAACTTGGATTAGGCAGGCCAAACAGATTCGAAGTGCTATGGTCATGCTGTAGATTTTGGAGTGGGATCTTAAATGTGGATTTATGATCAAGGACTGTCTCTAGGAACAGTTCTCAGGAGATAAACTGATAGATCTGTGGTGCTTAGGAAAAGGGGAAAGACACCTTCCCTTAGGTGAATATATTTTTCCTTTAACGCACTGCTTGCTAGAACTGCTTCAAAAATTTGATATTATGCATGGGAGGATACAGAGCAGTATCGTACACCCCTGTAATGAAAGCAGAAATTGTAAATGTGCTTTTCCATGTTACACCAGTCTCCATGCCAGTGTTATTTAGACAGAGGATACACATCAGTTCATCAAAAACTTTCCTGAAAGGCAATAGCCTTCTCAAAATTATAATTTCACAGCAAAGAGATTAGCAAAAAATGAGTGCAAGAGCTGTATACTCTTTCCAGTATACAGCATTAAAATATATGGGAAAGAGATTAAAAAACCAAGCCTTAAAACTTACCTAATCTTATCAGCCCTTTTATTTCTAGGTGAGATGTGGACTTAGAGTCTAATTTCCTATCCAACCACTTGAAAAGTTTCAATTACTGTTTCTTTCTATAGTGTGATTCAGGTTTAGAAGTAATCTCTTTTGTTTTGGTTTGGTTTTCATTCCATTTCAGCACTATATTCTATGCATTAACAATTTGCTCCTTCTTTTTCTCTGAACTTGTAAAAATCTCTCGTGGTGCTAATTGGTGCTCCTGACAATTTTTTCTGTAGCTTTTATTTCACCCTGAAGAGGCATATGTAATAGGAAAATGCTGCTGATATTAGTTGCAGAAGTGGCTGGTTATTCTTAGCAAATTTTCCATTGTGGTCTATTATGATCTTTTTGATTGGCAAGCAGATTCACAATGAGTGCTATCATGAACAGGAGAAAAAAACTGCATCAATTAACACAAATTAGCATTCCTGATGGAAGTTTGCAAAAAACACAGACGTGAATGGGAAGGAACACAGCAAACTGAATCCCCAGACTCAATTTCAATTTGTAGTGGTAGAATTAAACCTTACATAGCCTAGAAATTTACACTGAGATCAGCTGATGCACAGATTTGGTCTTTGATTTTGTAACAGATAAACAATAAACTAAGGATGCACTGATCTATGTCTCATCTGTACAAAGCACTTTATGGTCCCTTGCTTTTACTTATTTTTCTGTATTCTGCATACCACAGAGGAGAGAAGCATAAAATTAATTACAAGCTGAATTCAAATTATTTTCTCCAGAGGATACAAACAAATGATTTTGTCCAGACAGACATCTTGATAAGTTTCTGACACCTTTCTCTGCACAGCTCTCTATTTTCCCCCATAACTCTCAGTATAAATGGTTTCCAATATAATTTCCTCTATTTATTCTAAAAAAGTAACATTAAAAAAAATACTTTATGGGTCAGAGATACATTTACTGGTGCCACTGCTACATGTTGTTCAAAGAACTATTTTGTGCAAATCTCCACCTCCCAGGATTACTACTCTTCTCCTGACGCTGGATGTCAAAAGAAACAGACATAACTAAGAGTGTCACAGGAAGAGAGGAGGAAGTTTCACTATCTTTTCCAAATGTGTTTTAAGGAAAAAGCCACCTGTGTTTAGAACTTGGAACCTCAAAGGAGGAAAAGGAAAACAGATACTTTAGGAGAAGAAGCTGGGAAGATTCAGCCTATGCCCAACATTGAGGGGATATGTCAATATATGGAACTGATCTCCTTGGCTGTTTAATTGATGAAATAGATGGAGAATAAACACAATCTGGGATACTGCAATTGCTGGAATGAAGTTCCAAACCAAGGCACACCAGGAGAATCCTTGCCTTTAGCTCCTCCTGTAGATACCACAGAGGGTCACACAGTAATTTAAATGCTGGATGGACAGTGGTAGCAGTAAAGCAACCAACCATGCATTCATCAGAGGTTATAATTTGTCAGATAAAAGAAGAAAGTTTCTCTTTCTGTAAATTAAAGTTATACCTCTTTCTCATTTTAGTAATTTCAAGTAGGTATAAGTAGCTGCTGAACCCATCTGTTCACCCTTAAATAAAGCACCATGTAGCATTAATTTAACCCTTTAAGTTGTTTTAATTCTGGATAAAAAATTCATGAAGACCAGTAGAACATCATGAAAATCAGAGTCCATTTCTTGAATACTGTCCACAAATAGAATTGTCTTATAAGAAAAAAAAAAAATTAACCAAATCTGAAAAATAAAATGACAGACAGGATAATCAAATATCCAGCTTTTTCTCAGAAATAGCTGAGCAGACCATGATTCTTCCACATTACAAAGTGACATAAGGAGAAAGTCATGCTGGTATGTATAAAACATTGTGTTACATGGAGACACAAAGCAATTAGTGAGAAATCAAATATCACTAAGAGGTGACAAGTTCAAAGCAAGAAAAATGAAATGCTTTTTTGCATATTTTTGGGATACTTTTGCATACATTTTTGGGAATTTTCCCACAGAACTCCGAAAATTTGATTAATCAGAAAAATTCATGGATAAAAATCCATGAAGGGCCATTTATCTCAAAGCTAAAATAGCTGAATGAAGATGCTGATCTGGGAAATTTAAAATGCTTTTCTTCAAAGCTGTGAATTTGTGGAAAAGGGAAAACACCCAAGATTTCTGAAAATAGGTACACAATTGGGAGATAGTAGTAAAAACATTTGGTTTGTTTTATTATTTCTGTCTTCCATGCTCTAGACTGTGCTAAAAAACCATACTCATCAAAGTCATTTTCTTTAGGGTATCATCTGAACAATAGGAAAATACCTGATTTCCTGAAGGACTGAAAGGCAGTGTGTGCTCCCCAACAACTGAGCAAAGTGGTTTTGGGTAAGGGATGAATTTCACTGCATCATCCAGCCCCTCCAAAGTGTGCCAGTCAATCAATGTGCTACAGCTGGTAGATTAACCCTGCTCACCAGCTCCTGGAAGGAGATCCAGTCAGCCCCTGCACTTCTGTTTCACAGAGCAGTGCAAGGAAATTGCATCTGTGCCATGTGCTGGGCATGTTTTTCATTGGTTTCTGTTTTGATGAAAAAAAAGGAGAAGTCAGAGAATTTTGCAACTGGGAAATGTTGCTGTACAAAGAAAGAATTCAGGAAAAAGAGTATTGGTTTCAGGGGGTTAAGTAGAAAGATTGGTTGAGGGACTACCATAATAGGATAAAGAATATTTTTGACTTTTTGGTATTTTGTTGCTTTATTGAATTATGTGGCCCTTGTAAAATATTTTCTAACTGTGGAAAAACTAAAATCTCTTTCAGAAAAAAAAAGTATATTCAATATAGAATTTAAATAGTTTAACTGGAGAACAGAAAATCCTTTCTTTGTTTTTTTATTGTTATCTCTTTATATTTTTCAATTTCCTCTCAATTAAAATTACTAGAGGTGTAAAAACTTTCACAAACATTTCAGTGAACTACATGGCCTTTTATGTCATCAGTTTGTTTCTCATCAATAATTTATGAGGCCTAAGTCTTACTATGTTCATAGAAAATCAGTTTTGGGCTAATAGGACTTGTAAATCTTTTCATGAAACAAGTTTGCTTGATTAAATTATATTTCAGCAGTGAATTATATAGAAGAAAGGCCATCCTGTCAACCAATAGATAAAATTACTAAGATAACAATTGGCTACATGAACAGTAGGTTTTGGCAGCCAGCAACAGAATGCATTCTTCTTGCAATGAGTTTGCAGACATGTAATTATTACAATGCTTAGGTTCATAGAAAAACTCTAAGGAAGGTTTAAGCAGGAAAAAACAGTGAAGAGAATAATCTGTTCAAAAGAAATTAATGAATTGTAAATGAGAATTTTAACGCAGGATATTTCAGCTTCTTATTTGAATCTTAGTCTCTTACCTTGCTACATTGGTCTTCAATTTGTGAATAAATATTACATATTCACAAATGAAAAATTACGATGTAAAAATATTGTAAAGAATAAATTATTGTAACACTCACTAACTAATATTTGTGTTAGCCAAAATAATTAAATGCTTTTGGAAAAAATACAACATTGAAACAAATGTATAAATAAAGACTAAGAGGACTTTAATTATGAACCCTGCAAGTCAATAATTCTTCATAGTGGTTCATGTACAAGCAATTTTCTAGAAAATCAAAACTCTAATTTTTTTTTTCTTAGTTTTAAGAGTATTTAGCCCTTTTGAGGTCACAATTCAAATTTTATCAATGTAGCTAAGTGTTTTAGTAAAATCTTATTCAAAACTTACATGCAAGCAATATAAATTTTTATACAGTCACGACAAATACTAATTTGCAATGTTGATCATGCAGGGAGTGCAATCAGAGGTTAAAATTATTAACTTGTCAAGTGGCATAACAAAGCCTATCATATCTCTAATAAGTAGGTAGCCCTGGATTTTCTTTATTTTTTGACAATGTCAGATGAAACAATGTGCTTTGAAAACATAGCAATATTAACACATAAATTCAATGTTCAAGGAGCATTTTTCTCTTGTTTTCGCTCATAATATAAAACAAAATCTATTCTCTGGTAAAATACAAAATTATGAGAATGAATATTCTGTATCAAACTGATATTTTCTGTAAAAATATAACAGACATTGCAGGAACCTTACCCCACTGGGGCCCAGCTCACAGCACTGTCATAATATTGTCAACTCATTTCACCCAAATTTACCAATGCTTAATATGCTGCAGTAAAGAAAATAATTATAGAATTCACTTAATTTACATAAATGTAGACTGTTATTTTTTTCCCACAAGTCTTAGCCACTTTCAGTGCATAGAGGAAAGGTAAAAGAAGCCTGAAATTTCCAACAAAAAGAAGTACATTCTTATCCCCTAAGGACAGAAGGGTGCTGTTTTAATACAGAGGCATCACTGGAATTGCAAATACTTTAAAAAAATGAAAAAAAGCAACACATTAATTCATTTATGCTGGATGTGTAGAATCTTTTTGTGCCTGACACAAAATCAGAAAGCCCCTCATTTATGATGTGTACTTGCCATTAATGTCTGTTATTCTTGGTGCTTTGTTAAAAACCACCTCAGTCACTGTCCCCTAGACTAGGACAATGGTCTTTCTGCACTGACATTTACAGCTGTAATTTTTTTGGTGCTTCAGAGGGGATTCGTTTTCTATGATGGTTCCTTCTCTCTGGTTCCTTTGTCCATTTATCCTTTCCACAGGACAACAGAGTCCCGTTGAACTTTTTCTATATCAGTGGTTGATAATTAAAATCAGTCCAAAGGCACATAACGTAACCAAATTGCCAACATCTTCTTACCTGATTCTTGTGAAAAGGAGAGTCAAACCACAGGTTCAAGTGCCTCAAAATAGTTGGATGATTGTATGTAAAATTTATTTTCCTTTGTATCCAAATGAAAATATAATTTTATTTTGCTGTTTCTTATCTTTTAAAAATCTAATTGAAACTCTTTTACTTGTTGCTACAAGAAGCTGCCTAATTCTGTCTAAATTTCTCAAGTGTTGTTCATAAAACTAAATGGAATAGAAAGTGTTCCTGGTACTTCTAATTATAGGCTAATTTGAATGTCGTTGAAGGGAAAAGGAATGTCAAAATAGTGAATGACAAAAGAGAACAAGAAAGGTAGGCATATGACCTTGATTGCAATCTAGAATTGTCACTAAACATTACACAAATCCTTAGGAGCTGTTGTTTCATATATCATTTCTGACAGTCTCAATAAATATTGAATTAGATGTCCTGTGGTGTACTTAAAACAGAATGAAAGTGCATTTAAAGTACCAAGATAAAATAGTACTTATTATGGCGCTAATAACACCTCATGTAGCTTTAATATGATACCTGAACTCTGTATACCTGAATGCAGAATTCCCGTGGCTCATGTGCTGTGTATTCACATGTACTGTCTATTCGCTTCACAAGGGGTTGGGTTTGTTCACTTTTTGGGATTGCCATAATGTGCCCATTTATAAACTTGGAGCTTTTATGAGTTTCTCTTGAGTCTTACCTGTCTTCAGATGTTTTTAGCTTCACTCATGCTTTTAGTTCAATCTTTTTTTTTATTTTGTTCAATATCTTCTAGAAAATCAGAAAATTTCTATAATGTGCTTTTTATGTAGCTTCAGAAATAATCTCCTAGTTGATGTAGTGCTACAGGTTGACCTGAATATATAGACACCATGTGTTTATTCCTATGTTGATCCATTTTTGAGAAGAAATTGACAATAGAAAGATTCCTCTCTAGGTATTCCCAGAATCCCTACTATGGGTACTGTAGAAGTCTTGCTAAAAATTTTTTTTGGAGAATAAATTTACTACAATTTTCATGGATGGAACATTCTGATAAATGACTAAAATTTCAATTTTTCATCTGTTCTTCATTGTGATTATTTGTTTCACACCAGGTTTTGTCACCTTATAATCTTCTAAAGTTCTTTTAATATTTGGTACAAATCACCTCTCTTAGAAGGCTAAAACTGTGATATTTCCATGTCTCTTTCCTGTTTTGTGGGAAAATCTTTGGTTTGTATTCATCCTTTCATCACTTTGACATCTTTTACCATGGGAAAATAGGAGTTTTACAAAATAGCTCTGTAAAATGAACATTTTGCAGCATCTGCTCCAACAAATTGCTATAATTGCTATAATTGATCATATCTAGTTTTTGGTCCATTTCAGGAAACTTCTAGCTATTGTCCTAAGCTTTGCTCCAATAACACCTATAGAATAATCAGGTTTTGTGTTGAACTTTATTTTTCAAGTTTTTTTTCCATACTATGAAATTTCTGGTGTTCTTCCAAAACTTCTCTCTTCTTTCAATGGCAACACAAACTTGGAGTTTCTCCATTAAAGCTTGTGACTAAAACACGGGCTTAGTCTTGCTACCGAAATTTTGAGTACAAAAGCTATTTTGGATATATATATTCTCATTCAAAACAAAAACAAAATCAAACAAACAAAACCAACAATTAAATTTATTTTCCAAATCCTGTTTTCTTGGTTAAAAATTTCAGACAAGGGAGACGTCTACTTAATAGTAGCCTTACACCTACCTCTTCCAGTCAGCATCTCATATGTACTTCTGTTTTCTGCTTTCTTAAGTTTCCTTGAGGTTGCCTTTCATCTCCATCTTTCTTCACTACAGGCCTACTTTTTTAAAAAAAAACCAAAGGATGACAGTGTCTTGTGGAGGGATAGAATGTAAGAAAATAAAGATAGTGCAGAAAGTAGTCTCAAACCTGAGGAGCTGCAGCTGCACAAATCACCAAAGATAGGAACAGGCCTGCCCTTAATAGGCCACAGCTGTGTTCAATAAGAAGAGTACTACAAAAGAGTGGGTTAGCTGGATGAGGTGGGAGTTGGAGTTTGTTGGTTGTGTTGTGAAGAAGAAGAAGTTGGAGTTGGTGATTTCTCACGGACAGCTCCTCACAGCACTAAGAAGGTATGGGAGCTTTGCTATAAAATGACAACAGTGTCCTTTTTCACCCTTACCTCCAAAGGCTGGGAGATATCTCTGTCACTGAGACTGTAATTTCCTTCTGTCTAAATTCAGGGGAAATCCCTTTTCAGGATTGCAGCACTAGACCTAAATGTGAATTTCCCCTTTATGAGGGCCCCTCTCCAACACACTGTTTTGCACATTGAACAGATGGCATGTGAGGATGTAACGGTAAAAGAACCCCTAAACATTTTGGTTTATACTGTTGCCAGGAACGTGGCATGATTTGGGTGGTTTTTTGGCTAACTGCTGATAACTGGAAAGTGTTTTAGCAGTAGACATAGCAGGTGTGGTGCTGGCATACTTTGAACTCCAGCTGAATTGTTAAAGTAAACCAGAAATACTGAACAGATATTTTCCATGTAATCAAGCAGGAGGAAATGTGCAGGTAGTGCATTATTCACCACTGACTTGAATGTCTTGAGCATAATTGAAATTATTTCTTTTTCTACTGCTGTTCCACATCTATCTGGTCACAGAGATATGTTTTAAATTTCTTGACAGGGAGGATTGTTTGACAGGATGGACTGTGTTATTTTGAGGTTTAACTCTGAAGAGATGAAGGTGCACTGGGCTAGAAATAGTTAGTGGGTTTGTCATTAAATGAGTAAAAGTGCAAGTTTCCCATATCTTCAAACAAAATAAATACATGTTCCCATTGTGTCAGTTGCAAAAATTATGAGTGATCCAGAAAGAGAATGAAAAAAGTCTTCTTTTGAGTCAGTGAAATAAGTAAACATCAGAATGTCAGATGAGTTGCCACTTATGTAAATTTTGATATTTATAAATTAGGCTTGCTGAAACAAACCTTATTGAAACAAAGGGACTTTGACCTCCATCCATCATTGAACAGACACAAATTTACTGCTGCATTTCAGACATTGGCAGAAGGGCAAAAACTCTTCTCATGGAGGATAGATGAGCTGTATTCAGCAAGAGAAAGGCTAGAGCAACTCCTGCTTTATCAACCCTCTGCACCCTGGCGTGTGGGAAGCTCCACACCATGAACCTTCTCCCACCACATCCGAGTGGGCAGAATAGTAATTGCAGCACCCTGTTCCATGGGACCATTTCTTCGTTTGCATTCAAGGTCCACATAAGTTGCTGAAGAATGAAGAATAAAACAAAACTGATAAATGCTGTAAATGCTGTGGGGCAGTGGGACTTCCATTTTTTAATGCTGAAGGCTGCTGGGGAATGTGTTTGTGGAAGGAGGAGATACACGTGTGAAAGCCTCAGAAGAAGTTGTGAAAATTAGTTTTAAATCAGTTTTAAAATCTAGGTTTTGTTTTTAAAGGTGAGGCTCTAAGTAGGAAAATTGTTTTTAATGCTTTTCTGCTTGAGAAAAATAGTTGTAGAAATTCACTGATAAAATCACAGTCACATCAATTTTTTCATTGGGTTGTTTGGGTTTTTTGTTTAGCAACTGGATCAAATAGGACAATGGAGAATTAGCATATTAGAAAAACCTTCTTATATATGATTTTTAAAGGTTCTAGACTTTAAAGCAACAACAAAAATCATTCTGTTACTACTTCTGTGTAGTGGTTTTGCACATTTTTAAAGTATCTGCCTTAAAATATCCATATATCAGAAAAGTCAGAGACCGTGGTAGTCTTGATTGTCACATCTCTCCTCTGAGAGACTGAGAGTTCTGCTCCTCCCTCTTGCAAATAAGAAGGGGGCAGGGGGGAGAGGGGGAAATGAAATAATTTTTCTGCAAAAACTAAACTCTCAGTGGTGTCAGAAGCTTCAGTCTTCTAATGGTGTTACATGCTAATGTTTAAGTCTAGAAAGGGATGAGAATGCATGTTCAGGGTATTATTAAAATAACTGAGCAGAATAAAGTGAAAGATATGGTATCTACAGCTCTCATAAATTTGAGGTTTCTCTTATACATATTCTCCGCTTAGGCTAGGAGACAAAAAGCATTGTCAATTTTATCAGAACATTTAGATGTTTGCCTTTTTTATTTTCCTTTCTGTGTAAGTACTTTGTAATGTTTATGTGATGCTCAAGAGAAAGAGCTAGATGTTTTTGACTTATGTTATCAGTATGAGGGGGTGCTCTTAAAGTCCAAAATTCTTGGAAAAGCAAAATGAAGATTCAGGCCCAGGTTTTAGTAATTTGCGTAGAAGTTATCTTTTCATTTTAAAAGGTTATTTTCCTGTGAATTTTTACTTCCCCATTTTAAGGTGTTGTTCTTTAATACAATTAACAAGTTTTTTAAACACAATCTTTTATGATACATTGTCTGTGATCTTTATCATACACTATTTCAGATGTAATAGGGCCATCAGCTTCCCATAGGAAACTTATTTTCCAGTTTTACATTATTCATTTTGTGTTTTCCTAGCAAGAGCAGTTTCTGTGCAGAAAATATTTTCATTTTTTCTTTAATTGTAGCACATAGTTACTTGAATGAGTTACTTCATTCTTTGAGGTCTACAGGGACTGAGTAGTGTTTAGAGCCCTGGCTGAATGAAGAAAACACTTGGTATACCGATGAAAAAATCTTTGCTAATTTTGTAGTTTCTTCAATATGTTCCTTTATTTGAGATATATTTCTTTTATTATATTAGTATTCAAAGAAGAGCTGTTCTCTCTGAAATGCCCTGTTCTGGGTTTTTTCAGTTTTCATGCTTTTTTTTGACAGCATTTTAAGATCATTAACCAATCTGTGCAGAGATATCCCCTCTTTCTATTGGAATTGTTGCACTTGCTTTAAAATGAATAACACTCAGGTTGCCTTCCCAACTCTCCAATTAGGCCTCCTGTCTTATTTCCCTGGCCTAGAAATATTTTTGTTGCCCATATCATAAAAAAAGATATGAATGAGGTCTTAGTAGGAAAATCAATTTTCCTACTAAGACCTCATTCATATCTTTTTTTCTATTCTGGCTTTTTTGGGTTTTTTTTTGGTTTTTTTCTTCTCTGTATTTGCCAGTCACATATTATTGAGATGTGGGATGGGCAGCAGATCTCCCTCAGATTTAAGTGATTTCTCAGAACACCTTCATTACTGAATGAAGCATAATTCCCCACAGAAGCATATCACTGCACAAAAATGATAAAACAGCAAAGATAAAAATACACACCTCAGTGAAAATCAGGATGGAGAGAAAAGAGTATAAGAGCAAAGCAATAAATCTATTGGCACTTTACATGAGTGGGGAATAAGAAACATCACCACTACACTAAAAGGAATGCATTAGGCCACTCAGTTTGGATGTAGAATAACTTAGCTTTTATTTGGTCATTATTTTAATAAATAGTGAAGTTTTAGTACCTTAAACCAGAAGAAAGAAAAGTCTCTTGAGTTAAGAAAGCTAAGCATCTAAATTAGAAAATGTACAGTTTTGATTTTAATTTAAGGTATGTAAAGGAAGTTTATTTTGAATTTTTGGCATTTTGAAGACTTCAATAATTCTTGACTGTTTTTATTGTAAAAGAGGCTTTTTGTGATTGAAAAGTATTCCTTAAACATCTTTTTCAACCAAATCAGTGTTTATCTTCTAACCCCATGTCCTGTAATGCAGTAGTAAAATTGAAAGACAAATAAATTTGCTATTAAAAAAACGGGTTTTTTTCTTAAAAACCAATTGAAAGGTAGAAGCAGAAAAAAAATTATTTGTGTTGAGAAGTGTGGGATCTCAGCACCTCAGGACTGAGGTGCCGAGCCACCGAGACCACCCTTGGGGGGCTCGGGAGTCCTGGAATGTTGCCAGAAGTGTCTGGTGGCTGGACTTTGATCCTACACGGGAGACGACACCTGTATGAGGATAGGAGGACTTCACCGGGGTGAATGGTGAAGGGATTAGTTAATTAGAGGGTGAGACACAGGGTTTAGGATTTATGTACAGGGGGGTTTAGAGAAGTAAGATGGAGGAATTGGGGCGTGTCCTGTCCTTCTTCTTCTTCTTCTTCTCCTCCATCTTCTTTGGTGATGGTGGCACTTTCGGATTGGTCATTACTGAAAGTGCACCGGACAATAAAAATAAAAAGGATTGGGGAAAAATGATAAATATTGTACACGTAACCATGGGTATAAAGATAGGTGACTGTCCGGAGGGCAGACGGAGTGTGCTCATGGCTGACTGCTGAGCAGACCTCTGTCGGGCCGAAAGAAAATCTTTTAGATAAACAATTAATAAACATAAAGACCGAAAGAAGAACTGAAGCCTCTTCTCGTCCTTTGATACGCGGGCTGCCCCAAGGCCACTCCGGGCCTTTCCAGGCCCTTCAAACAGCCGAAAACCGGACAGAGAAGATCAGCCTTCTGACTAATGTTAATATTATTTTTCATCTCTCTTTGTCTTCTGACTTTTTCCCTGCATTTGATCACTGTTCTGTGACAGCAATGATTTTTTTGTTCAAATAGCTTTACTATAACCTTTGATCATATCCAAGAGAGGTCTAGGTATCCAAAATAAAGACTTGATTTTTTACAGAAGGAGTTGACCTTGTGGAAATATGTACACACAACCTCAAACAAACCCCAGTATTCCACTGGCCTGCTGTGGATCAAAATTCTTTTCTTGGTTTAAATTTGTATGAAATTGTCCATGTAACAACAATCTGCACAAGAAAAAAATGTTGGGGAAAAAAAAGCAATAAAATGGGTTTCAAATAGTGAACAATGTTGTTGTAACACACACAGAGATTTCTATTTCTTCTCCCTAAACTCACTAAGATGTTATTATTTTAGTTCAGGAAGGAAAACTGATGTCAATATCTAATATCCTTGAAAATCACTTTCCCACTGTGCACGACTATATTACTCTCTTCTACTCTCCCATTTTCCCTTTACTGGATAGATTTTATTCTCTTTTTCCTCTCCTGCCCTTATTACATGTCCTTGTATACTTAATATTCTTTGAAGATGTCTCAATTTTTTCCTGACTACAGTTTATCTTTTAGGCCTTTCACAGACTGCTATTTCTGGTTCTTTATGTTTGGTGTACTCACAACTCTGATAAATTTCTCATTTTACTTATTATCTATATATTAGGGATATGAAATCTGATTCTGAGTTATAACATCATAGGCTATATGTTACTCATTTCAGCAGGGGCAGGATTTAAATTATGTTTCCCTTCTTTCCTAAGAGAGAGGGGATTATATATTTAGATATGCATTTGAAAAAACAAGTTGTTCAGACCATTCTGTTCTTCAGCTGGAATGCAATGCTTAGCTTCATTCAAATTTATTTGAACTTAAGTGTTATGGTTTCCATGGAAACACATGTCAGTCTTCCTGAGCATCAAATATTTTCCTTGTTGTAGACGTTAGCTCAGCAAAGTGAGCCCATGGTTTAGTGGTGGGCTTGGCAGTGCTGGGTTAATTGTTGGACTTGATGAACTCGACATTCTTTTCCAACATAAGTGATTCTACTTCTCTAAGATGACCCTGGATACACTGAAAATCCAATCTGGTGAGGAAAATGAAGGAGGGAAGGGTTGCTTATTTTTCCCTGGTAAACAGCTTTGTAACAGTATTGGTTTTAGAGTAGAGGAGAAAGGTTTAGGTAATTGTGTGGCCTGTGCTTCAGCCTGTCTGTAGTCACAAAAATGAATTTAAAAAAATCAGTAGTGATCTTATCTTACATGTGTGATCACCAACCTGATGTACCATGACTTTCTGTCAAATATGAAGAGGAAGATATTCTAATATTTCAGTCATGATGCATTATTATTACTTCAGAGCTATCTGAAGGGGTGATAGCACTTCTTTTCATTCATCAAATATTGAATGCAGTCTGAGCTTGAATGCAAAGTTCCTCTCTCTCACAAAGCTGGAGCTCCACAGCCTGACTTCATGTCATGCACGTCTATCCTGCCTCTACAGTTCTGTTAGAAAATCAGACAAGTCAAACTATAGCAACACAACACACTGGGCATAGCACTGCACAGCTTCAGTAAAATTTCCAGTGAAGTTAGGAATTAATTCCTTAGTCTGTAGAAGTTCATATTACTATCTAACTACACGAAAGGCCCCAGAAAGTGTAGCCACCACAACTATTTCAACACCACTTGACCAGGTGGGTGCATCTCTAAGAGTAGGTGCCAATGACAAAGCATCATGCAAGACAGTGGGTACCTGCTTCTGTTACTGGTGTTCATTAGGAAATATTAGAGAAAACAATAATTCCATTTTAAGCTGATGTTTTACACAAATATCAAGTTATATTTACTGATCAGGTCCAAGAATATGCCCTGAGTATTTTGCCTAACTATTTGAGCATACTGAGCAGCTGCCAGTTATCTTGTCCAGCTAAACAGTCATGATTTAACAGTAGATTCTTTGCAAATTCCCTTTCTCTCAGTGGGAAAATAAATTAAAAAAAAACAACAAACAAAAAAAAAAAAAAAACCCTGTGGTTGCATAGATGTCCATATTTCTATGCACTTTTTACAAACTAGATATTGTGTAACCAGTTTTAACATGAGTTGTATTCACAACACTCCCTTGAGAAAGGCTTCCACAAACTGAATTTTTTTTAAAAACTGGGAAATGTTACTATCTTAAACTGCTGCTCTTTAAATTTTTTTTAGAAAGGCATTACTTTCTTAGGCGCCTTATCAATACAATCAACCCACTCCATGAGCAGCACACGTACAAAGTTGTGTTATTGTACAGAAAAATGCATTCTTTGAAGATACTGTCGGTTTGATAGCTAATAGTGAAGACAGGGAATGAGAACTTTTTCTAAGGTGGAATAAATATTTCAAATATATATATTTAGAATATCCAGGAAAGAAGAAGAAATGCCTGACAAGAATATGCGTCTGTAAAAAATCAGCAGTGTCTAGACAGGTATTCCCTACTAAGTTCAACTTTGAGGATGAATATGATTTTAATAATTGAATGTGTGATTTGGCATGAATTTAACTTACCAAAATGGAAAGAGGTAGTTCTAGAACTTTTCTGATCTTACTGTATTCCAATGCATCTGTCCAGGGAATCCCAAATAGAGCAGAAATCATCTATTAGTTGTATAACTAGCTGCTTTAGCCCAAGATAACCCAAATGCAAGAAACTCAGAATTTCACACTCAAATACCTCAGAGTCAGGTCTCTCTTGTAAATCTAAAACATCTGTTTTTACCGAAGTTTGTAATTCCACAAGAGTAGGAAAATCAGACTTAAAGTGGTCTTAGGATGGCTATAGATTCCAGATATAGGTAAGAGATTTGGCGGTTTGATTTTAGTGTTTTTTTCTAAACTGATATGTGTGAACACGGCCTTCCACTGCGTAAGTCATTGATAGTACTGAGGATTAGAATGAAATGCAGGGAAAGGCTCCTAATTATACAGTCTGGTACAAGCTGCTGAAGAGGAGTTAGAAGCAAAACTCTAAAAGGAGAAATAATAAATTTGGCATAGAATACCTTGATAAAAGTCTGATTCACATTTGAAAGCCAGCTGACTACTGCTAGAAGGATCCTTTTTTACAAAAGAGAATAAACAAGAATGACATTAAAGGTAATAGAATTTTAAGCCATGCAGAAAGAGTCAAATCAGAGAAAGAATTATTTTTAACATAATTATTTTCATTTCCTCCAAAGTCTACTGAACCCACTGACAATATTTTTATGCAGCCATGCTTACATTTTAACTCAAATTACTTTGAACTACCAGTGTGTCCATAAGTAAAAAAGCAGTGTTATTTCCACTGCTAAGAGGAGAGGTTATTTTCTGTAGCTCAATGTACTTTTATTAATCTGTGACTTACTTTATCATGGGTTAACAATACGTTTCCTTTCTTGACAAGACGGCTGACTTTCTCAGCATGCACACTGCAAGTTCAGTCATCCTTGCCTCGCTTGGTTCATACCTTCCAGTCAGGAGCTCAGTCAACCAACTCTTTTTGCTGGTAAGATTTTTTTGGCAACTCCAACATTCAATTTCTTTTCATTTATTTCCTAGTGTGGACGTTCATTGCTGAGTGAAGTTTTCACACCTTTATTATGCAACTACCACACTACTAATTTTTAGGAAATGGGTTCTGTGTCCAAAGCACATATAAGTTCCATTAATTTTTGTATCATGGATATATCAGTCAAAACACTTAAAACAGGAAATTAATCCATGTGATTAATTACGTAGTCCTGATAACTAAAGTATGCTGACATTTGTAATAGAATTAGGATTTAATCATAAAGGCTGTGAGTAGTCAACTTCAACTATTTGTAG
This sequence comes from Zonotrichia albicollis, assembly GCF_047830755.1. Lineage (NCBI taxonomy): Eukaryota > Metazoa > Chordata > Aves > Passeriformes > Passerellidae > Zonotrichia > Zonotrichia albicollis. Next base: position 141,257,547 of record NC_133819.1, read on the forward strand.
GAAAACTTACTCTGTGGTTCTGAATGGTGAGAACAGTTTGGGGAGTGGTTGTTGTCTATGATTAATTTTTCTTCTATGTGTTGGAAGATTATGTTGTGATGTGATATACTGTGCAATCACACTCATAGGATAATAGGCAGGCTGGAAGGAGAGAGGAGGAAGATATTCATTCATTAGAGGTGGGTTACAAGAGCAGAGACTGAGAGGACTAAGAAAAACACGAAGAAGGTAGTCATGATACTGAACAAGTAAAAAGAAAAAAGATGATAATTTCTTTCAGGTGTGCCCTAATGTTTAGTGCAAGCCAAAAAAAACCCCACTGACAGTTGCTGGCTTGAACGTAAACTTGAAGAAAAACCCACTCTGAAAGACTGCTGGAGAGGGAAGACATTTGCTTGCATAACTCTGACCTCTATTCTGTTCAGATACTCTGAGTTTTCTCCATCTAAATTAACTCATTTTGAAGATAAAATTCCAATAAAACACAGCTTTGATATTTTCCATGTCCTGTTCTGAAGTAAATGTGCAGGCTGTTGTATCGTAGAACTGTGTACACTCAAGGTCTTGTCTCAACACATCACTAGCCTGATCAGTACATATCCAAGAGAAGAAGAGATTAATAGATTTTGACAGGTTACACGCTGAAAATCAGAACTCATAATCTGGCAGCTGGCAAATACCTCTTCTGGTAGCTGTTTATCTAGAAATGCCCCAATACTCTCCTGCATGCCAGAGTGACAATTACAGTTCAAGTTCCAGTCAGGACCACTGAGGTCCTGACTGGAAAGGTCAGGATCTTCCACCTAGTGACAGAAAAATGTCATAATGTTATTTTTGCTGAGGATATTCTATTCCAAGTGTCTTTTCTGCAGTTTCTTGGGACATATCCTTAGTTTGTTGAACTAGGAGACCATTCTGCAGCAAGTGTGTCTGAATTATTTTAGCCTACATTTTATATATATATATGCATTCAGAAAATTTGTTTTCCTTTCAGAACGTGTAAAAATATCAATAAATCACAAGCACATCAATCAATGTGAATAAATAGTTAGAGTTAAATTTGTAAAGCTTTTAACTTCGACATAAGTCTAGTTCTCCTTTTATAGAATTTTTTTAAATCTTAAAAAAATAAAAAGGGGTTGACTAAAATTTTGTAACTTAAAATTTTGATGTGCTGATCCTTTTTAGTCAGTCAGTAAACAAGCAAATATGTAAAATAACCCCATATCAACAGGGTTCCATATAATATTTTGATGCTATATATAACACCTTATAGGGGAGGGTTTGGATTTTTTCTTACATTATGGCTGAAAAACACCATAAAGTGATGCCTCCTATTTTGTGGAAAGCTTTCATTATGATCTTCCTACACTCTAACCTCAAAAACTAGTCACTTTATGCAACTGTCATCCTGCGTATTTTTATCTTTAATTTTGAACATGATTGCATGCTATTTGTGAGTTATTATATCTGTTTAGTTCATGAATCATTTGCCTTCCAGAAACAACCTCTATATGAATATTTCTGCAAAATCCCAATTCAAAAGTTATCTTCTGTTACGTGATAGAAAGACCTTTAGGGGAAAGTGTTGCATTTTTTTCCCCTCTTCCAATAATCTGCCTTGGACTCATTGCATTTGTTTATATTTTAGTATGTCATATTTTATAGATTTTTTCTTAGTGCATCAACAAAATCTAATATTAATGAAATTTAGAAGGGAAATAATATTATTGAAAGGCAAGAAAGGAAAAGAATATCTTCATCCAATCTAATTTTTAACTGAAAGTTTCATATTACTTTTATCCTCAGTATGTTATTCATTTTTCCTTGATTTAATTTCAGTCTGGTTTTACTGCATGTTTAGTCTTATAAAATTTCTTTGCATTTGAAATCCATCAACATCTTTTGTATTTTAGGAAAGCATTGATATGTGTTTAGAACATAAAATTTATGCATATAATAGCCATGATGATGACAAAGATCATAATCAGCAAGGATATCTTTGTTTTATTTATCCCATATTAAAATTGTAAAAAAAAAGCACTATACCAGATTATTAAAACTTTTAATTGAGAAGTCATTACAAATCTCCTTCTAATCCCGTGTTATATTTACCATGACTTGGAAATTACATAAAACTGTGATGAAAAGCTTCAGAAAATCGTGATTGTTTGGTAAATAAATAATATTCAAAAATTATTCTGAACTGCTCATTAGAATATTTTTTTCTTAATAATCTGTGCTTTAAGACAGCAGAGGTTTCTTTCACTAAAGCTGAAAGGTCATACATGGGGAAAAAATCTTGTACGTACATTTTTGAGATGGTTAATCGTAATGTCAATGTACAGACAGTGAAAAAGACTTAGGGGTAATTAACATTCTGAAAGGGGGTTGCTTGTTCCTTGTATTTAGTTATGGAATTTACTAAATTAGTTTATTGCATTAGAAAGACTGACAAGAACAGAAGGTTGGTGAGCCACTGCAACAGGATGCCCAGAGAAATCATGTCTGCCCCATCCCTGGAGGATCCAAGGATGAGTTGGGTGGGACTTGTGGCCACCTGGTCCACTGGAAGGTGTTCCTGCCCATGGCAGGGGGCTGAACTGGATCATCAGAGACCATGCCTTCCATCCTGACCATGCTATGATTCCGTGAATCTGAAATATTCATTGTCATAAAGAAGTAGTTGTTTTGTATGACGATGTGAGAAGCACCATCTATGTGAATTCCTATCAGACTGAAGTTGAAGTAAGTGGGCAGTAATTCAGTATTTTCTTCTGTAATTATTAACCAGGGATTAATGATGTTCAAGCAAAACAGAGAATTTTTTTCTCTTCTGCAAATATCATTTGATCCTTCTCTTATCTCCAAATAATAAGTAGAACCACAAGGGAGAGCAATTTTAGAGTTTAAGAGATATCGCCTCAGTATTGTCTAAATAACTCTGTTGTTATTCCTTTGAGAATATTAGAGATAGTCCTACTCAAGGACTATCAAGTTATTAAATTTAAATCTAGTTTTAAAGGAAATTTTAATGGTAATTAAAATATTAAATCAAGTTTTAAAAGAAATGCTTAATGTTAATTAAGAGCATTTTAAAAAAGTAATTATGCTGAAAAGTTCTTTATTAAAAAACCTTAAAGTTACTGGGGAAAAAAAATCTCGAAGGAAGTCCTGAATTCCTAAATATACCATCTTTACATAATACCCCAGCACAGTAAGTGCAAATCTCTCTGAGGTAGTCCATTTGGATCTTCCTATATCAGGTTACAGTCAAGAAGACAGCTGTATTGCTGTTTTCTCTATCTGGACTCTTGCTCACTTACTCACAAAAACCTGTATTCCTGCTTTCTCAGCCTATACTAAATAATGATTGATACCTTTATTTATTTTTATTGTGTACCAATCTCCTCAGTCTTCACTTTGCAGCGCATATCTGCGTTCTTTATTTGGATTTTTTGTTCTAATATGAAAGAGCTAGGAAATATGACTTTATAATCAGATGAAACGGTATGAAAGCCACTATTTCCCTGGCTGTATAATCAGGGTAGGATTAAATACAGCAATCACCTCCTGTAACATGTTGTAAAATTAGGTCATTTTCAATGACACAAGAAGTGAGTGTCCATTCCTAAAGTGGTCTCGGCTAAGTTGAGTTATTTACAAGCGCAGTTCAGTTTAAAGGACTATGTTCAACTTCATAATCTGTTTTTTCTAGATATGAACTGGGAGCTGTAAGAATTAATTTTTTTATTGACATAGACAAAGAATTTTCAGAGGATAGGCTGAGTACGTTCAGAGGTCAGTTGCTTTTGGAATTTTATGTTTTACAGTGTGACAAATCAATACTAAGAAATGCAAAGAGGATGGAAATATTTTGGCTGGCTTTATAAATTAGATAAACAAAGTAATAGCTTTGAGGAGCACAGGATTCTCTGATCTTTCTCAGTGTGTGCTGCCTGTATTCTTATTAAACAATCAGTGGTAAACAGATAGCTTTGGAAAAGCAGCTCTTCCATGAGTATGAAAGTTTGTGCTCAACATTGTGTCTGTGCGTGTGTGGGTGTGTACTCACGTGTGTGTTTTAGCTGACTTTTATTTAACTGAATACTGAAAAATATTTTTTTTTTTAGTCAGGTTGGGTTGATCAACACTAGTGCATCTCCACTCTGAAGGAACCTGAGTTATAAAAGTTGCTACTGTTCTTTCTGAATTTACTAACAAAAAAGGCAAACTAAACAACCACAGTCAATAACATGTGACTTAACCTTCCCAAATAATCTGTTTTACCATATCTAAAGCTAACAATTTACAAAGATTTTCTTACCTCTGTACAATTTCTGAGCAGTTCCTTGTGAAATCAGATAAAATGCAAAACTTTTGCTTTGAAAAATTCACATGCACTAAAGCTATTATCTTGAAAATTTTTGATTTGATTGACTTTTAAAGAAAACATTTTTTTGTGTGAATTTTCTTACCATGATTTAAAAAACCTCTAATAGGAAGCAGTAGTAGAATTTCTAACAGTCTAAATTTCTGTATTGCTGTGTGTGAAAGGTACAATTATTGACAATGTGAAGGGTGGGGAAATGGTATTTAAAGGCAACAATTTTGTCTTTTCTGTTTTCTTCTACATGATTTTACAATATATTATTCAGAGTGTAAAGGCAAGTGCTCAGAAGCTGGAAAGCCACAGTAGAGTTGCTCTTATGCATCTAACTGGGAATTTTACAAGTGAATTATTAAGAGGATTTTTTATAAAGGATTTCCAACTTCTGAAAAACATACTGAAGAGAAAGGAATTGGGGTGGGTCAAAATTAAAGAGTAAGGCAATTAGGAATAAATTATATTTATAGTATAATCTGACTAATTTCAGCTTTACAATGATCTGAAACTCAAGAAGGAATCAATCAAGAAATAATGATATTCCTAAGGATTAAGAAAAACTGCTATAGCATGAGAGGAGAAAATCTGGAGGGATAAGGAACAAAATAAACCACTGGAAGAAGAGGGACAAGAATGGAAAAAAAGGGCATATCTAAATTAGTAGACTACAACCAAGAAATGCCTATGTGAGGTGGTCAGCGAAAACAGAAGGTTGGTGATGAATGAGAAGAGCTGCAATTTTTTGAAGATTTTCTCAGCTTATACTATTAACATAAGTAGTATCAGAAACTCAGTACTACTAAGGACATGTATAATTGTGGGAGCTAATGTGAGGACAGGAATGTTTGGATGTTGGAATATTGGTAAAAGTCTCAGATAAAGCAGACCTACAGCTATTCTTATGAGCAACATAAGGAACTGTGCGTTCTTGAGCATTAAAAAATATCAGAAATTGTGAAGGAAGGGAAGAGTTATAGAGGATTAAAAAGTTATAAATGTATTTGTTTTCTTTGAAGAAAAAACAATAAGAAAAAAAATAAAATGGTCAGGGACTTGTAGCTAATTCAGGCTACCTTCAGTATACAAAAAATGCTCAGAAATCTGGAACAAAAACATAAGCCATCTATTTTTAACAGTCAACGTTCATCTGTCAACAGCAAAACAAATCAAAACAGCTTAATGTCTTTTTTTGACGGGAAAAAAGTTTGCATGAGAGAAGAGTAGGAAATGTCACAGAATTAGAGATAAGAATACCTACAAAATTTTCATAGGGAAGTCAGGCAAACATTGTCTAGATGAAACCATAATAGAAGGGTACATAGACAGTTGAACAATGTTGAATAGTTCTTGAAAGTTTTATCAAACAAGGCATTCAAAAAGTCTGTTCCAGGTTTCCTACTATTCAGTTTTGTAATTAAACATTTAGACACTGTATGAGAAAAATGTTAACCAGTTTGTAAAGTACATGAAAATTCAAGGAAAAGCACTGAGCATTTGAATACATTAAATTACTTAGAAACAGTCCAGTGGATAGTAACAGAGCTGTTCAAAAAATAATTGGGATTGTTTAAAGCAGAGAACTGAGAGGATGACATAATAATGCTATGTTAAAGGCTGTCAGTAGGAAGAAATTATACTGCTGTGTCCACAAGATATAGGACAAAAAGTAATGGTCACAGACCAATCCAAGCACATACACTTCAAATGATTATATTGATCCCTGCAGTTACAGGCATGCACAGCCAGAATTTAGAGCTCTCTATTTTTCTCACTAATTGAGGAATATGGCATGACACCTATAAATTGGGTCTGTAACCATTAGTTACACCACTGTACTGAAAGTTGGAAAGAATTGCCCTGAACTGGGATATTATCTCATCTGTGAGATCATTCCCCCTGTTTTACTCTTTTGGGGTTCTCTAACTCATACAGATACAAAAAAAACTGCAGCAAAGGAAAACATGAGAAATTTGTGGTTTATGGTGTCATGGTTTTAAGATTAATTTTGAAAGTCATTTATGTACATGCCTCCATGTATTTCAGAGCAGCTGGTTATTTCCAATATGTTTTAATGTATAGGTTTATTCGTTCTGATGTGCAAGTGAATGTCAAGAAACCCTTATTCTTTCTGGTAGCTCTCACAAATGTAGAAACCATCAATCAGTAGCACTCACTTAATTCCTCATCTAACAGACTGTTTACCATGGAACGTTTGTGATGTTGCCTGTCAGTTCTCATTACCTTTAGATCAGCAGCATTTCAGGAATGGCACTGCCAGAAGCAGTTGACTTTGACAATAGAGTGCATTTAATAGAGCACTCTTATGTGTAAGTTAGCCATTTCACAGAGACATAATAAATTATGTTAACATTTAGAGACAATTAAAGCTAGGCAACCTCTAGGGTTCTGTGGTTTAAACTAGATTTGACCAAAGATAATGAGTATTTAGTATCAAGCAAGCCTCAAATGTTGTCAAATGTTATATTCCAAATGAAAAAAGTATCCTTGTGGTTTAAAAAAATGAAATACCCTTTCTTTTAAACTTTCTTTAAACCCCAACAATAAAAATATTATTTTTCTTTGAATACATTCTTTCTGCTAGATGCTAAGGTCTAATCATGGTATCTACACTAATTTTTAGTCAAGATAGATACTTTATTGTGCAGAAATTTTGCATTTCTCTCTTCACTGTCTTCTCTTTTTAAAGTGGTTTGTCACTGGAAAGATCCTCTCACATCATGTTCCTCTTTAACTTCTTGGAAGTTCATATACATTATTTAAAAAAAAATCTAGTTTTCCAAAATATTAATATTTTTTGAGAAAAGTTGCAGACCACTTACACCAGAGATACAATGAGATCTGTGTCAAAGTAGAAGCTTCAAGTGTCTGTTGAGTTAACAGGGAAATTCTTCCATAAATTTTCTGTTAAATGGCTACTCCTGAGGGTAAATATTGTTGCACAGACCCTCTGCATACTCTCTGGTGTGTGTCAACCAAGACTGAGAGCACATTACATATATAGTGGCTTAAATATGGGAGTTTCAGCTTCCTGAGTCACTCCAGCAAATCAACTTATGCCAGTCTTTGTCAACATTTTTGCCTGTTTTTATTAATAGTGCTTTGTTTATACCATCCTCCCTTGCATTTAAATTTTTTGTGACTATGCACTTATTTATTAAATTTTGGTAGTCTTTTGCAAAATGTCATGCAGTGGTAGAAGTTAAGAGAGAAATGTTACTCGCATGCTTTTGAGAAAATAAGATTAAATTAGTGATGTCAGAAAAGAACGAACTTGCACCTTAAGGAGATATTAATAACCCATTTAGTTGTTAAATATGGGAGTCACTGAAACCAGTATCACAACTGTACTTATACAAGGAATTATTTGTTTTATTTTCCAGGTAGTTTACTTCTCATTATATTGAAATTTCACCCAGATGTTTCTTTGTCTATAAGTAACTTTCCTTTAGTTTTTTGATTCCAAGTATGGTACAGAAGTAGAAAAAATTCTGAGAATTTATACCCTTGTTTAAAAAAGAAGAAAAAGCATAAAGAACTTTCCTGAAATTTTCTCTCAGCTTATGGGACATGCACACTGGAGCTAACCAGTAGTTATCTGACAGAATACTCCAACAGCACACAGTTTAGAGTACTCTGGTGAAGTGTAGTATACTTGTTGGGTTGGCTTTCAAATAACCTGGGATTACCAAAATTGAAGCACTCCAAGTAACTGTTTTGCAAAGTGGTTCTGGATGCAACTGAAAGTGAGTTTATGTCCATGGTCTCATGATTTAAATGGATTTTGGATTTTGCATTTTTTTCCTTAGAAAGGCATTTCATATAATTCAGCGCGTGATTAACATCTGCATTGTGCATCTTGTGGGTTTCCCTTTTATTATAATTTTCATTCACCATTATTACTGTATTTTTACATGTTTTTTGGTTATTAATATATTCCTATCTCAGTCTACAGGTTTTACCTTGATTCTCCTCTCCATTCTGCCAGGGTGGCAGGGAGAGAGGGGTGTTGAGCAAGTGGCTACATGGAGTTTAATTTCCAGCTCAATTTAAATCATTACATGGTCATTTCAAGAAACACAAACCCGGAGTTGGTGAAAGTTGATTTTATGGATAGCAGAACAAATGAATAGGATATAACATGCATTTCTGACGTATAATGGTCGGTAAATTGCTTATCCTAGAAACATGAAAAAGCACAAAAGCTGTTTATTATGAAAGGCCCAGGCTTACAGCAACACTATAACATGTTCCCACCAATATCTAAGAATTGAATTCACATACTGTTGCTCTATATCTAACAAACTAGATTCTAGGCAATCTGTCTTGATTTTTGCAGAAAATACACCTGGATAGTTTATAATAACAAAAATAGACAAAAAAGCATATTTTTATGAAAATTTTAATAAACTTTCAAACATAGATAAATGCAGTAGCACGAGTACAAAGAAAGAAGGTAGTAACATTCAGTGCTGCAGTAGAATAATGCTATATACAAAAGCCTATCTATCTTTACTGTTGTCCCCTGTTCTGAGTATTTTGTTATCACAAAACAATATAAATTTTGCAACAAATAACCACTTAAGAGTACTTTGTGCCCTATATGATGTTTCACTGCAAAAGTGCAGGGTATGATATGTGATCACCACTGAAAGAATACAGTCCGTAATATTTTTGTGAATATGCTCATTTAACGTGAATGGAATATCCTAGTATAGTCCTATAGAAATGGCACTGAGGTATGTTTAGATATTTTAAATATATAAACTCCTGAGCTGTGTACAGCTGTTTGCAGCACTGCTGGGATATTCTTGCTTAGATGACCTTGGTGAGCAGACAATTACTTCAAACCATTTAAACTGTTTGGAGAGAGAAAAACACTTCCATTCATGACAAGCAATAACTTGGACAGAAACATTAACTGAAAGAGTCAAATAGAGCCTGCCAATAGATTGCCAGATGTCCAGATTAGTTAAAATATGATGACAAAACCTAGATATATTCTGTCAGCCAAATCCTGGGGTCAAAACCATTTCCCTTGGAAGATAGAATTTCACATTCAAAGGTAATATTCTCTCAATCCTGGTACTGTTTCTTTGCAGATGTGGTTTTTGTGTAGAGTTACAGCAGCCTAAATCTCTCTTTAAATTGCTTGGAATAGTAAAAATGAGAGAAATTCTTAACTGCAATAGAAGTAACAACTCTGTAGAGGGTCAATGTAACAGTAAAATAGAAAAGGCATATTTAGGCCACTCTTATATATGTATACTTAAACCTTTCTGATCTGCTTTTGATGCTGATCTGTGAGACACAGCTATTTTCACAGTGCAATTTCCAGCCATTGCAGGTAGCAGCCAGCTATACTGTGAAGCAATCTGAATTTCATCTCTGTTGCCTAGGATGGCTCAAGAATTGAAATGAATGTTGAGACAGATAAACTCTGAGATACTGGTGTATTTCTGAGAGCCTGAAATATTCTTCCCAACTTAGAAAATGCTGGGTCAAGTTTTTAAATGCAAGTGTATATTTTAACCATTGGGAAAGCAGCAATGAATTAATAACATCAAAGGAAAGAAAGAATTCAGCATGGAATATTAGCTAAATGCTCCAGTCATCTCAGAAAGAGTAGAGAGATGTCACAGTGTGCTCACAAGTGTATGTTCATTTCTTTGTCTTGGTCTAGAAAAATCACTTCAGTGGAGAATATTTTTGACTGTATCAAAGAAGAAAATACTTCTTGCATCCTGTAAAAGTTTGAATAACAAACTTCAAGAAGATTAGAATAATCATACCAGAATTGTCTGTCTGTCCCAAAGCCCGTCTTCAACAGGACAGCAGAAAGTGCTTGAGAAAGGAGAGGAATAAGGCAAATGTGTCTTGACTGCTCAATTCCCTCAAATACCTTTCCAGCCACTCTGTGGCCATGAGACTTTCAGAATGATATAAGTGAGATTCTTTCTTTAATACTTTCCAATTTTACATTGCCAGTTATGCCTGAATAGCAATTGTTGATGAAAAGAAAATTGTTCAAGGTATCTAAAGAATGTGTACATGACTTTGTCCCTTCCTAAACATACATCACTTGGCAGTGATAGCATCATCTTTTATTTTCCATGAAATGCCCCCAGAAACGTTCATCATTCCTGCTTCATGTGTTTGTTGTATAACTAATTTTTAGAATCACAGAATATCCTGATTTGGAAGGAACTTCCAGAGATCATCAAAGTCCAGCTGCTGGCCCTGCGCTGAACAATCCCAATAATCACATAATGTGCCTGAGTGTTGACCAAATGCTGTGTGAACATGTCAGGCTTGGTGCTGTGACCACTTCCATGGGGAGCCTGTTACAATGCTTGACCACCCTCCAGATAAAGAACTTTTTCCTAATATCTAACCTAGATCTCACTGGGCACAGTTCCCTGCCATTGCCTTGTGTCTTATCTCTATTCACCAAAGAGATTTATGCCTTCCCTACCACTTCCCCTGGAATCTTTAGACCATGATGGGGTCTCCCTTCAGTATCCCCTCAAGCCAAGTGACCTCACACACAAGTGCTGTTCCTCACACAGCACCTGCTCCTCATATGGTTTCCTACTCCTCAGGCACCCTCAATAAGGTAGGTACAGTTTGATCTTTTTGATACGTTTTTTCTGGTAAAAATGACTTGTAAGCACCCTAAATTTTCATTACATTTGCATGACAATCACTCCCTGCACGTATTAGCACTTTTGTCAGTGTGAAAATGTTCTCCCCAAGTGCTTTCATGAGGTTGATAACTCTCCAGAGACATTGCCTAGGTATTCATGATTGTAAAGCTACATTAACTACGTGCTGAATTTTCAGTTCCAGTCTCAGTCACCATTTTAAAATTTTCCAAAGTATTCTGTAAAAGCGGCTGAAATTCCAAGATGGGGAAAAAATAGTGCTTCCATTATAATGTGAAGTTGCCTAATGTGTTCAATTTTGTACTAGGTATTCTGGAAAGATGGAGTCTTCCATAGTCCATGATTTGTTTTGGCACAATCCAATTTGTCATTTATGGTTTAACCTGTTCATTCATCTTGTATTTCTTTTTTTCCCTTCCTGCTGGAAATAAAAAACAACTAGAGAGGAAAGGCATTAAAGATTTGCTTAAGAAGATCAATTGCACTTTGATGCACTTCCTTTGCTGATTAAATTGAAAGTTCACATTTTATCAGTTTGACATATGCATAAAAATGAGGTATTCAAAAAAAAAAACAAATAAGAAAACCCAAAAGCTCATAGAAGCATCACACTTCTTTTTCAGATTATTACACAAGGGTAGACAAAAAGTAGCAATGGCAATTTTTTTTTCCAATGACAGAATATGTGGCAGATTAATGATTGTTATTTGAATCTACATTTTAGTTCATTTTCCTTCAGGACAAAAGTTAATAGGATATTGATGCCATTTGAACTCAGAACTACGTGTTCTGTAAACAAAGATTGTGTAAATTCTAATAGGTCATTTTGCCACCTGATCTCTGTACCCTCAAAATGTGGGTATATTTTCTGAGAACTGTTATAGAAAATAGAAATATCTAAAAAAGGCACATGCACTACTGCATGCTTTTTCCAGTTCCCAAAGATGAAGTTTCACTCCCTTGTTTAGAGAAATTCTGCCTCAGGTTCTGTAAGGACTTAAGTTTAACAGTATGTTATACTTAATATAGCATTGCTTTAGTAGATGTTGATTTTTTGAGCTTATTTAACTTATTTTTCAAGTGGACATCTTCATTATAAAAATATTGCTGTTCAGCCAACCAGAGTGTCAAGATGACAACTAGCTAGTTAGTTGGTCCTTTCCTTCTTGGAAAAGACTAAAACTGAAAAATCAAACAAGCAAACCCAAAATATATATATTCTTATATAATACAGAGCTGTATTTTAATTAATAAAATCTAGATTCTGGATATTGGATCACAGTGTCTTCATTTGCAAGGTATATTATCTTCCTTCTGACAGTCAATACATAGGATAAATTACTAATAGTTGCCTGTAACTTTTTATGCTCTTAACTTTGGGTTTGTTCTGTGCAGTTAAAAACAAGTCAAATGACATTATTATTTTTAGTGACATAATTTACAGAATGAATTATTATGCTATATGAAAATAAATATTTTATTTGTAAAAAAAAAGATAATTCCTTTATTTTAAATACTGGTTTCATTTTTTTTTTAAGCTGAATATGATTTAGCAAAACTATCATACTTTTTCAAGGCATAGAAAAGTTCATTTATTCAATTTGAAAAAGTCTTAGCCGTGGTGTGTATGAGATCCTATTAAGAAAAAATCCCTAGTAAATTCTTACATTTAAGAAAACATCAGCTTTTAGCCTTTTCCAAAAGGGCTTCCATTAATGCTTCCTTTACTCTCTTGTATGTCTTTATTTCGTTTGTTATTATCTCAATCAAAATCAGTTTAAGAAGTCTTATTCTGTTAATAAGTTTCTCTATTTTTTTCAAATGCTTGCAATACTAAACCTCATTATAACTTTAACAAATCTTATTTTTCTGAGAATAATATCTTGTTGGAGAACTTTTATTATCACATTATTATATCACATTATATAGTAAATCATATTATATAGTAAAGAAAATAGAGTATAAGTGCAAGCCACTGCAACGTCGTTTATTACAAAACACTTTCTCACATATTTAAGATTCATTGATTTTTCCAAAACTCAAGAGTGCCATTTCCAGTCCTGTTGACTTTGTGGGTCCTAGATTCATGTGTCTTTTATTATCTATAAATTAAAATAAAAATCTTATAAAAATATTTTATCTATATGTCTTGTGGCCCCATAATGGCTGATATAGGCTATCCCTGCAATAATATTGCTTATTTATGCTGTACCCAGGGTAGGACTCTGTGCAAAAGAAAAATACTAAATCATGGAATTGTTTGAGAATAGAACTCTTTGGCATCACCAAAGCTCACCATCTTCCTGCTGTGCCAAATCAGGAAACACCTCAAAAAAAAAAAACTCCCCCCAAAAAAAACCCACAAAAATCAAAACAAACAAAAATGCCCGACATACAAGCAAATAAACAACTACAAACAAACCATATGTCAATGTAAATACAGAATACAGGAATATGCTACTCTTTCAAGATAACATGTTTTAGTATTTTTGAAAAGTAAAATTCAGAGCTTGAAATTATAAATGCAGTTGCTTAGTGTTTAGAGGTGAAGAACAGAACAGAAATTAGTAACGGTGGTGTCAGAATGCAAAGTTTCAGGTTCAGTCCTTTAGAAAGAAGTGTAAAAAGGATCAAATGATGATATAAAGTGATTTATCTGCTGATTCTCTGAGTATAAACAAAAAACAAGTCAGCTAAATCAGTTTTGTGGGGATCTCAAGAGCACTAATGGGATGACAGAGACTGAAACACCAGCTTAGGCCTGCTTAGAGATCAGACTAGTGATTTTCACATTCTGAGTTGCTTCTGTTTTTCCAGAGGATTTTTCTGTTTTGTGTCAAACCTTGTGAAAACACAGTGAATTCTAATTCCTTGAGCTAATGGATGATGCAAAATGGAAACAGTTTTTGATCATGCTAGGGAGTCATAAAAGGCCTAAATTCAACATGTTAATTCAGCATTGCTGCAAGAAGGTTCTTAGCTGCCTGTGAAAAATATTGAAACACTTCTGGCCCAAAGGCAGCAGGACAAAATGTTCTAGGAAGTTATCAATTGGTAATTTCTCAGACTATCTGTGGTAATGCCTGCACAAACACAGGAACAGGCTAGAAGTAATTCTCAGTTTCTATTTTCAAAATATAAAGAAATATTTACTTGATAATTTATCATGGAAATAAGTTGGTGTCTTCAGTCTTTAGGAGTTATCTGCCTCTTGGACTACCACATATTATCAATTAGTCTACAAAAAAAACTAAACAATCCTTTCCCCTACATAAATTGTGCCCAGTATTTAAATGATCTAAAAATATATTTTTAAAATTGTTTAATTCAAATTCTAATTAGTGCTTGCATTTTATCTATGACAGTATGTTTATAATGTGTTAAAAGGGCATTTTTAAGGGAAGATAATAAGGTTATCTCTCTGGTTTATAGTACTCTATATTATAGAGTGGTTGATCATTTTAAAATGAACTAGCCACATGATTTTCAATATTTTTTGCTTTGTTGCTTTTTTGTTGTTTTTCTGAATAGGACTGACAGTGCCTTAGCAATTTTATGCAAAACTGCTCTGTCTGAAAACTAAGACACTAGTGAGTTCATTCAGCACTGCAGATGGTAAAGAACACTTTTTGGCTAACATTGCTTCCCATATTATAGTAGAGTAGGGGGACAAAAGGGGAGAAAGGCTCTCTCTATGTTTTGATTACACTTTCAGCATGTGCAGATTCCTTAAAGATTCAGGAGTTGTAGTTTAAAAATACACTTATTTCAATTATTCCTCCTTTTGAGAAAAAAAATAGCTTTTTGCATTGCTACTAACATTCTTGATTTTGCCAGGTTGTGCAAAAAACCATTGTTTATATAGATTTAGCTCTTAAAAAATAAATAGAGTTTGTCTCTTTTAAATTGAAAATCTGAACTAAAATGTGTTGCAGTACTTCAATCCAAAGAATAGACGTCTATAATGAGTCTTTTTTTCAACCTTATTAGGTTGAAAATTAGGTAGAGATAAATTAGGTACCTTATTAGGTAGAGATAAATTTATCCTAAATTGTTTTGTTTAAAATTAACTTGACACTTGTAAAGATCACAAAACTAATCTCACTCAGTTCTCTTTGTATCTCCTTATATGTTCAGTATAAATCCCATGAAATTTTGATGTCAGTGAATTTCTTTATTTTGTTTAACCATGATGTGATCAAAATCCATCTTATTTTGATTTATTTTAATTACTAGCTCTGAGTAGATGCATCTATTGAAATCTCGGGTGAAATTTCCTTTTTCTAATTTGTGCAGAGATTAGATTTTACTTCTTAAAACAAGAAGCTTGCAAGTTGCTTGTTTTGCTTTACATTTCTTTTATTTGGAATCTGGTATTCTATCCAGACAAAGATGGGTGCAAAAGGTTAGTGATACCCATGGGGCAGACTTTTCATAGAATTCATTAGATGATCTCAGAATAAATCCATTGAGTTCATATATTTGCCTGAATTTTTTAAATCCAGGGGTTTTCTTCTCAGGCAGCTCCCTCTTTCCAAGGTTCCAGGGTGGACCTTGGCTCTCTATCAGACCCCTACTCAACTGCTTTCTCATTTGCCCTCATTACTGAAACAGTAAAAAAAAAAAAAAAATTAAAAACCCATGTCTTGAGATACAGGCACTTTACTATGTAAAGTAAACGTGCGCAGAAGCAAAGCTAAAAGAGGAATTAGTTCATTAAGTCCTGTTTATGGACAGGTGTCCAGACATGTCCTGGGAAGCAGGTTCTGAGTATGCATTTGGGTAATTTTGGATGACAAATGCCATTACCTCAAATGCTCACACTCCTCCTCATTTCCTTCAGCTTTTATTGCTGAGTGAGACATCGTATGATTTGGGACATCCTTTAGGTCAGTTGGTGTTGCAGTGTGTTGCGATTTCCTGTTTTACTTCCCAGTCCCTTCCCAGGTGTGGCAATACCTCTCTCCCTTCCCCCTCGCCCCCTTGCTGAGTGAGTTCTGTCAATCAGGCTTAACATTCCAGCAAGGCCTCGTGTGGTTGGTCGGGTTCAAAGGATGCCCTTCAGGCCTGGGGTCATTGGCCTGTCTGGGTGTCCCTTGTCCCCTGGGACCCTGCCCCTCCCACCTGGTTGGTTCTCACCTGTCCCTTCCCTCCCCCTGTCCCTGAGCTTAAAAAGTCACTCAGGCCATGTGCTCGGGATTCTGTTGAAGCTGTTACTAAGATTCAGTCGTCTGTGACCATGGAATAAACTCTTGATATAAACCCTCCGGCAGAATCCATCTCCTTTTCCTCCTCACCATCGCCTGAAGCCTTTCCACCAGAGGTAAACTGAGTTTCTAACCTTGCCTGGACTTGTTCCAGTGCCTGCTGCCACATCCAGCCAGCCAAAGGTGTCTCTGAGGTGAAACAACACAGTTGCCGCCTTTGGCCAGCAGCAAGGGTCAGATGAGCCCAGGCACAATCTACCTGGTAATATTGGGATCGTATTCCAATAAGTTGGGGTCAGCTGTCCCAGTTGTGTCACCTGCACACATCCAGCCTGCCAGCCATTAGGGAAGGGGCTGCAGGGAAAGCCTTGATGCTGAGAACCCAGTTCAGCAATAGCCAAAACACTGGTGTGGAACCAGCCCAGGTTTAGGCACAAAGGCAAAGCACACACTGTGCAGGAAAGTTAACCCCCATACAGCCAGACTCAGCGCACCAAGGAATGCTGATACGTATTATTCGTGTGTTACATGCTCGACCTTTGTGAGATGTCCTCCGTTCTTTCAAGCTCAGATGAATTTCAAACTGAGGTTGTGGAACTGAAAAAGCTTCAGGGTATAAATTTGCACAGTAAAATATTAAGCTTTCCCTAATTAGATGCATTAATGATCAGGCTTTTTGTAAAAAAGCAGTAGGGATTGTTTTGCTAATTTTCATCATGCAAACAAAATACCAAAGAACTTGGAAACAATTCAGAGGAGAACTTATTAGGGGGAAATGAAAAACATAAAGGAGTACAAGGAGAATGGAAGAATTAAAAAGAAAAAAAGTTATTGCCTGCTTACTAGCAGACTTATTTATTTTTTGGATTTTGCATTTTAATTTAATTATTATAATCCCATTTGAAGTGCAGCATTTTACATGAGAAAAAAATCCTAATGACTGAGCCTTAAAGAGAGAGAAGGGAAGGCATTAAAGTAAATTGTATTACAGAAGGGTTAGTAATGTAAGTTTACTGGCTTTCCAGTGAGCTAAATAATGAGATTAATATTTAATTAATACACATTAAGGAACAACTAGCTACTTGTCACTTGGTGGCTGTGTCTGTATTCAATGTACTTGATTTTTTTTCTTTCCTCATTGAAAAGATGGAGTGAAAACAGGCTTCTGTTACAATGTTAAAGTGGCTGATTCTTGAGAAGACGCTGCCCTGGTTGAGGCATTTTTTCAGCCTCAATGTGATCTTCAGTGTTCAAGATCAAGAGACACATCTACCAATTGATTTTTTTTTCTCACCTTATTGAATGCAACACATGCCAGCAGACTTTTGTTTCACTCTATTCCCAGTGTAGAGCAGCAATGGCTCAGATTGATTTTGTATTTTCTGAAACAAGGGAATGTATGGATGTTCTTGTATACAAGCATTTACTTGCTTTAAAGATTTTTTCTGAGGTAGTTATTTCTTAAATATAGAAACATAGTGGTTAATGTATCTTTCTACAAAAATTTGGTTTCTCCTAAAAGGTGTTTTAATGGAAGAAGTGAAAGAAAAACTTAAGGTCCTTTGAAAATTCAAACATTCAAAAATTATCCTCCTAGGAACAGGAAATTTAATTTACAGATATCAGTTTTTAAATGCAACTGTTGAAAATCTCCACAATCTGTAGTCATTATTTCTGTATTTGTTTAAAATGCATCTGTTTAAAAATTGTTTTCTAAAACAAGAGCACTTAGATTACTCTTTCGTGAAAGCTTAGATTTGTATCTAATTTTACAGAATCAGAATGCACAATAGGTAAAACAAGAAAATAGTCTTAACCTGAGAACTCATAATAAAATTTTGAGAATTTTGAAGAAGTACCTCCTTATGTTGGTTCCTGGGAATTTTTTCCTCAGAATGGCTCCAACAAAGGACACCCAAATTCATCCAGGGGCTGTCAAGTTCTCTTTGAAAAATGCTACAATCAGTCATGCATAATGTTCCAGTTAATATCAGAATCAGAGGAGACAAGGATGGAACCACCTTAATCAGGTGCTTAATACTGAGTAACTCATGGTAACATATTCTCCAGTACTACAGCTAGATTAAATATTGCAATATTAAATTACCCTAAAATAATATAAAAGCAGAGGAATTGAGAATATTGCGTAAAGGTGTATAACTAATGCAAAACGGCAAAAAACTAATGAATGTTGTTCATTATTGTCTGTGATATTTTGGAGTTCCTAAGTGACATACAAGAAGAATTACTTTATCAAATTAGTAATACAATATAAACATCAGCTTAGAAAAAGCCAAATCTTTCAGATTTGGAAATACAAAACTTTGTCTGTGACTTACGCGACCTATTTTTATCTGTCACATGTTCAGAAAGGTGTTCCTTTCCTGAAAAAATAAACAAAACAAATTATCAAAATCTACAAATATTACAGTATCCCACCCTCTAGGAAATGTTTTTTAAAAATATTCCCAGTGCTAGGCATCTATATTATTAGTGTCTTGAGTATTTTTGACTTGTTCTCCATCTGCAAATACTTCGTTTCACACTATGGTATTTCATTCAGCAATTTGTAAAACTGCACTAATTTGGGAACAAGGGAAAGGAAGGGGAGGTTACAATCTAAATCTATGCTTTTAAAGCCAAGACCCTTCTTTCTTTTCCACCTTCTGAATGTGACCACACTGATGGTAGAGCCTTATGATTTCTGCAGGATGTCTGCACAGGAAAGCAGCATGCAATGGGCGATGCACAGGCATTGGTGCTGGGATGCACTCAAATCTTGTGCCATCATGGTGACAATCTTCAGAGCTGTCTTGTACAGGACAGCATAAAAGGATATGACATAATTTTTCCAGTCATGAGAAGAGTTTAACATGGCTTTTAAAGTTCTAATGGTTCAAAAGCTGCAACTTCTAAAACTGCATTCCTGAAGGGAAGTTTAAAAGGTCTCCATTCACTATTGTTGGGAGACATACTGTCAAGGCATTAGTGGGTCTAGGGTCTTCAGTGAGACATGAGCAGTTGTGGGTTGCAGTAAGGTTGGTTATTGCATGAATACATCAGTCTCGAAGCAAAGAGTTCAGGAAGTTAAAGTCCATGCAAAATCTTTCTGGCACAGAGCTCCAGGTCCCGTGCAGGAGCAGCAGCAACAGCAACAGTTGTTGTTCCCTGGTGCAGAGTGTGATTGATGTTCCAAGCAGCAGCAGGGACCACAGCCTGCCTTCCTTCTTCTTGTGTCCTTCTTGTTGTCTTCTCCTTCTTGCTGTTGTGGTTGTTGATAGTCGTGGTTGTGGTGGTCATTGATGATCATTGCACCCATTGCAGGCATTTTATTTATAAAACATCCAATCAGCTAAAACCGCAATTTTAAAATGTTCTTTCTAAACCAATCTAAACTGGATTCTAATGTGTGAAAGTAGAACAACAGTAGTGTCTGTCCTTACCTAAAAAGCTATGTATATAATACTATCTATTTATACAAATGTATTCTCTGTTTTCTTACTTAAAATTTATGTGTATAAGTTTATTTATCTACATGAATAGTTCTATTTATTTACACATCTAATTTTATCTTTTTTATGTCAATAATTCTATCTAGTCTAGTGGCAAGGTTCTGCTATGATTTTGTTAAGTCTATAGCTAAGTTGTTGAACTTTAAGCAAGGCCTTAGTGCCTTTACTAGCTAGCACAGTTTCTTAAGGCATTTAAAATGTATCTCTGCTTACTTAAAACTATAACACACTTCTACTTACTTAAAGCTTAAACCCATACTTCAATTTTCTATCCATGTGGCTTAATATATATTAATTTCTATACATTTCTATAAAAAATTCAACCCCCTATATTCATCACCTTCTCTGAGGAACTGAGAGAGGCATACATTCCAAAAATATTCTACTTCTTTAAAGATACCTTGAGAGAAATATATTATTTCCCTAGTCCTTCCACATTTCACCCCCACAGAGATCTGTTATCATTACTCCCTTTCTAATATTTTTATTCACCTTTCTATTTCAAGTATATGTATGAACACATTCACAGGGTGTCATTTGAGCATTGACATGTCATTAACAAAGCTTCATTCATATTCATCTACATATTCAGTATTTGCTCAGTGTTATGAAGCTGACAGGAAAGGCACGTATTTCACTGGAGATGAAATCTGGGATCATATTAATTAATTCATCACTATAAATCATTGGAAGAGAGCATGTCTTGTTAGCTTCAGTTGCTCAGATAGCAATCAGTGGCTCATTAGCTTTAAAAATATCAACCTGGTTGAGGTATCATTGCTCTGCACTGTAGACTGATGAGGCACATTAGGACAAATGCTACATGGCACACAGAAAAATTGCTTTTACCCATTATTCCAGCTACATGCACAAAATCAGATTGGAATATCACTGGTAAAGACATTCAGTCAATGACCAAAAAAGCACTGCAACTGACCACAGGTTTTGGCCTTAATTTGCTGCTAAGTGCTACTTAGCCCCAGTCCTGCATGCCTTGTGAGTGCAATGCTCTGATTTGACCTGATCAAGGGGATTCAGATTAATTCAGAAGTGAAGAGTTCAGCCCCGTCTATTTTTAAAGTTAGTGAAAGACATTTTCATTCATTACCAAAGCTATTTTTATGATATGAGATGCATAAAATTAACCAAAAATCCATTAATGTAATACAAAAATTTAAAAAGCATATATACTTAAAAGAACATTTTTGAAGTGTGAACAATAGTACCTTCAATGTTAAACGAGTCTCTTGTAATTAATATGGTCAACATAAATGTAAGCATTAGCTAGTTTGAGCAGCTTTTTGCCCTCCCAAAGGACTACACTTTTACAAAGAGATAATTATTCAGTCATTTCTGCAGAGGTTTTCAGGTATCCAAATAAAATGAAAGGGAAGAGCACAAGCAGAGTTAAGCAGGGGCTCGGCATACATAAAAGGTACTCTGAAGTGTCAGTATGCTCAGCCAAAGGCAATAGATGTAGTTTCTGAAAGACACAATTATGCCAAGACTGCAAGGGTAGGCGTGAGAGCAACAAGCCTTCACTAGTTTCTCAACACTGAGCATCAAGTCGATTTTAACAGCAAACATGTAAAAGAAGCGTACACTTGTAAATTCGGGGGGTTTTACACAGTGGAAGATGTAATTAAATGTCTATCTCTGTTCTCACCATTTGCTGACTTGTCAAGCCACAAACTAAGAATACTTTCTGAGCCTCTACCTCCTGTTTCTTCATGTAGTACCTGGAGTGAAAGGCAGCCTGGAACATGTTATTTGCAACAGAGGAAAAAGAAAGCAGCCAGCAGAAATAGAATCTCTGGGAGCAGCTTGGTACTGTACACATGTGTGAGTGACATAGCATGTCCCCAGGCTCAGCCATCAGAAAACTATGTGTACAGTCTCATCCATCAATTCCTATCTGCAAAATGTCCTTTAAGGCATGAATTTCTCATGTTACACTTCCATTAACTTAAAGGTCTGTATCTTATAATCAGTATTATTTATACTGCTATCTTTAGGCTGTTATGGATAAATTTTAATGTTCAAACAATTTTACCTGAGCTATTACAAATTTGAAAACATTCAGTGATTTAAGTAGTCACCTTTGCTGTGAAAATCTTAGTGCATCTAGTCTTAGAGAAACATTAAAATTTTTCAAGGTAATTATGGCTTATATTTAACAGCTTAAACTATTTTCAAATTAAATGTAAAGCCGCCATCGTAAAAAACAGATATATCTGCTGACCTGTCTTAGAATGCATGCCAGCAGACTATCACTACTCATTCTTAATTATTAGATTGATTTTAATTACTAAAATAGAGAATCAATTTATTTTATAAGTGGCAGAGTGTGATGGCATCCAGAGCAGTTTCTAAGAAAAATTGCAATAGTCATGGATATTCACATATAGATTAGCTCTTTCTCTTCTGATTGTGTTTTAAAATTCTAAATGTGTTTTATTTTGATTAGCTCAATTTGGTGGTGTGCTTCTTTGATCCCAAATATTCAACACTGACCTGGGAAACCTGAACATAAAAAATGTCTGGGTTAACCTTCTGCAAGGTCAGGGTGCAGGCTGAATGGAGAGTGACAGAGACTTCAGTTTAATGCTTCATGCAAAAGCTGACCTTTTCCTTCTGTAATTCTTTGTTTCCCTGTTTCACTATCAGACTAACAGTAATGGCCATTTTTCTCCTAGACTGCTGCCTGGCTTTGGATGAAGAGAGACACCTGACACTCTTGCTCTTTCTTCTGAGGATTTTTCAATCTGTAATCATGGCATTGGATGTCACACAAATTTCAGGAATTCTACTCTTACTGGCAAAGACTGTCTGTTCTGTGCTTCAGAAAGTGTCCCTCTGTGTCTAACATCCTATGTGATGTGAACTCAGCCCTCACAAGAAATGTAAGAGAAGTGAAACCAACAGCCATGCAACGATCCCACACCACTGGAAGCATATGAATCACAGCAAGTAGTGGCACCTACCACCTCAATTACTAAAAAATATATGTAGCTTTTCTTTGGGTGACTTTAGTTTCCAGTACTTTGATGTGATTTATGCTTTGAAATGCAGCTCACAATTTTCATGTCATTGCTATATCTGCCAACTAGAGAAGAGATGAAAAAATGGAAGAAGAAATGTAGATTAATCCTACTTGGACAGCTCTGTAGCATAGCTTTTATCTGAATGTTTTTTAAAGATTTTGTATCTTATCCCAATTTGGGAAAAAAATTAATATTGTGAAGGCACAAAAAGCTCATCTCTCATGCACACAGAGGAAGGCAGAGGGCAGTAGGGGAGGCCCAGTGCCCCAGTCAGAGACATGAGCCCCTGCCCTGCCTCTCCTCCTCCCAGGGATATCTTGGGGAGCACCATCACCATAGGTCTTGCAGGGCGAGGTCATTGTTAGATGCAGGAGAAGAGAAACCTAGGGTTGTGCAAGACTTATTATGGAAGAAATCAAAGGTGGGGAAAGGGAGGCATTAAAATCAAATGGGGCTGAGGAAGAGTGAGACAACAAAAGGAAAAGGATATAAAAGGTGTCAGTTGCCTGTAAACAGCTTGCAGGTCAGCATGTTGGTCAGGCCATGTCCTGTGCCTGAGCAGAATAGTCTGTCCTGTCTTTTCATTAAATTTCACTAATTCAATAATTAAATTGCATTTCTAGATCCCTTCTGTGGGCATGTGTGTTTGAGGTCTGAGTGCAGCAAACTGGAGTCTGCATGTGCTAGGCAGTGAATATCAAGCAGGAATAGCCAGTGAGTAGAGTAAGAGTTTGAGATGGATCCTGGAGAGATCAGAGGGTTCTATGAGCTGGTTACTGGAGATTCAGGAGACTTCAGGCAGCTTCCAGAGAGTTTGTGCAGTCTGGGGATTGATTGTGAGCCCATTTGTGCAGGTGTGCATGAAGCTAGGCCATTCCTGCTGGAGAAGTGCCAGTTTTTGAGCCCAGCTGCCTAGGGCATCCATGTGTGTGTCTGTGCCTGCGCTGATGTGTGCCGAGGTCTCTCCCAGCAGCCTAAGTGGGATTGCAGCATCGAGGACTTCTGTGTGCAAGTGCCCCCCTGGGAAAACTGGGATCCAGGGACTGATGCTGGGCAGTGTCTGAGTCTAGTGCTGCAGGGATCCACATTGTACATGTTTATTGATATTTTCCCAATAATGAGCCTCCATCTTCTCAGCCAGAAAAAAAGGGATCAATCCTTTGGCCCTGTGTGTGATATGAGAGAGCTGCATTTTCTTTCAGTGTTGGTCTGAGCTGCCAGCTGTGTGCATGTGTGTATCAGCACAGTGTGCACGTGTTCCTTCTGGGAACATGCTCAGCCTTGCTACTGGGTGGACCTGGGGACGAGCCCCAGATACTTCACTTCTATCAGGCTATTGGATTTGGCAGCAGCTAATGTTAAATAAGTCTGACATATGTGGTGGAAAAGGATGAATGTGTCAATAGGAAAATTTCAGGCTTTTCTTTTTCCTGTACCTGTACATTAGGCACAAGCAATAAATCTGATATTCTCCACCTGAAAGCCTGAGAGTATCACCTTTGTGAAATCTCTAGGTCCTAATCAGTGAATATGCCTCATGTGATTGCTTGCCACAGCATAGGGTGCACCTCTAGCAAGCCCAGTGACAGAATCTGGACCTGCCTGCCATCAGCAGTAGTACCACAGTCTCAGAGGAAGCCTGACCTTGGCCCCATTACACTTTTAGAATGTGTGAACATGAAAGTGCCATCCTCTGTACTGAGACTAAATTTGGTAAAACTACTGCAGTATCAGGTTCTATTGCTGCACTTTGCTAGATTAAGTTACTTTGTTTTGCAGTGGAATTATTTGAAATTATAATGATGCAGGAGGTGTATGACTTTCAATAGGATTATGCACAATGTTATGCCAGTTAATATGTTTAATCAGTGTTAGAAGGATGGTGTCCTGATGAGATGTTCATGCATCTGCCTTTTTTTCTGTCTACTCATACGTATTTTCTTATAGAATCATTCCTAATCTTGTCCTTTATTCTTCATGTAAGACACAGATTTTGTTTCCTGCCCACAAACACACTCTCAATCCATGGGAATCCAGGCTAAAAGAGGGAGATTAAGGGATTTGTATATTCAGGATGAATTAAGATTTCTGTGAAATATGCCTGTTTCATTAGTCTTAGAAGACCAGAGGTGCAGTGATACATTATTATGACATGGAGTTATTCTGTATGATGCTGTCACATCCTCTTCTCCCACTACATTTGGCAAAGAGAAGCAAGAAATACCTGTGTGAATATTATCTCAAATACTTGCCATTTTATCATCTTCATAATATTAGAATTTCTTTAAAGCCAGGCCATGCTCTGTAACTTATCAGACATAAAAAGAAAAACTAGTCTCAATATATAAAAGACGAGTAAATAAAAAGTCACCTCTGAAAATGAAGCCAAAATATATTTTAAAATGTGCTGATGAATAGACTTTAAAATATATGCCATGATTTGCATTAAGTAAGATTTTTAAACTTAAGTAAAAAAGTATAGTAGATAAAAACAGAAAATTAAATGTGTGGTAAAAAGAAAACAGAGCCATCTGCCTGCTTACTGATGTGAAATAAGCACTTAGAGAGTTAAATGAAATATAACCATTTACCATTTTTCCTGGACCTTAAGCACTTTGAATCAGGTTTTTCCCTGAGTTCCAGTGGCATCTTATGATATTTTTAGAACTTTTCTAGCTAGACTAAAAATTATGCTTAGCTGGTGGTTTATACAGGAATCTTTATTCCTCTCTAGACAGTGAAATTCGATTTATAGGAAAAATACAGGGAAAAAATTCCAATGCCCAATTAACTAATTATTCCATCAGGTCAGCAATACTATTATACCCCATGCATTTCATGTAGGAGAAAAAATTACTATCCCAACAAAAAAAGTGCTGTTTCTTTAATCACAAGTGTTTATAGTTAAACTTCGCTTTAAAAAGGTACCTATGAGAACTAAGATCCATAATCACTACTCTATTACTTCCAGATTAGGGACACCTAATACTGGCACACTGTAGGTCAGCATTAGGTGTGTAAAATTGTATCACACCACCTAACTTTAGACCTCTGCAACAGCAGAGATCTATATGGGAGACAGTTGTCCAAACTCCCTTTATAGACAGAGGAATATAAGAGTGCTTCTAGAGTGATTCATCTGGCCTATTTTAGCTGTCAACCTTGGGAGGAGATGAATCACAGTTTGGAAATACTTATTTGTTTCCAGTGACTATAAAGGGAGTTTCTATAATTAGCTCAGATGTGGATGTCTCCACTGTAAATGCACACAATTTGAAGTGATGAAGCCCACCTCGAGTCGGGTGATCAGGAGTATCTTCCTTCCTGAACTGTCCTGTTAAAATCATCGGCAAAGACTAAAACAAAAGTACTAATTTACAGATGCCTTTTTTCTACAAGATTTGCAGGATCTATAAAAATTTTGAGTAAATGTACTAAAGCTTCAGGAAGTAGCGGAAGAAAACCCTAAGTGCAGTTTCAGGGAAACTAGGGAAATTATGGTAAGTAAACAAAGAGTTCTATTGAAAGTGGAATTAATGAAGCTTAGGTTTCTATGGATTTGTGTTTCATGCTTGATTTATTTTGTAAGTGAATTTTAATACAGCTGCCGTTGAAACTCACTTCTTATTAGACATCCAAGATTCTTCAGAGGTGAGAACCATCCTGACTGCCTCAGCCAGAGGAAAACCTCCAGTGAGAAAACAGGCATTATTGACTCTGGCACAATCATGTTGTAAAAAATCCTTGCCTAAAAATTGATTCTCTGGTGCCTAGCAAGACATACATGTACTTTGGCTGTGTCCAAGTGTTCTCTCAGCTTTGTTCAAGTGATCTCGCTTCCTTACCTAGGCAGACACTAACATGAAATGTCTGAGGATTTTGAGAACTCTTCTGCTCTATGCAGTTTAAATAAAATTTGCTAGAGGATATTCATCAAAAGTAATTGGGATAAACTAACAGAAAGATGTAATGGTTTGCACTGATGCACCTGTGCATTTACATAGAAAATAAAGGGGAAAAATAGGATGTAATTTGTTTAGGCCATTATAAAGATCCTTTCAGAAATCTAATTGCTGAGGACTTCAGATTTTACATCTTTTTTGGGAGGTCCCCTTCAATCATTTTATGCCTCTTAAAAACATTCTAAGGCGAATAGTTCAACACTAACAAAGCAAAGTGCCACCTGCTGCTCTTTAGATGTCTCATATCAAAGTTGTGAAATTACCTGACTCAAGATGTTGATCCATAAAATATTTAACTACTTGATTCCAAAAAGATGTGTGAGAAAATGTCTTTCTTCCATAATTATGCTGTTCTCAAATAAAAATAATTTTTCAACCCAATTCCCATTGGTTCTTCTTTTGAGAATTCAGATATGTATTTGAAATTTGGAGTTTTTTAATATTTACAAGCTGTTTTCACAGCATCTCATTTCATTAACTGCTAGAGAACAGGAATTGATCCATTTTGTCATGGTTTATTCAGTGTTTCTGAGAAAACAGGCTGAATGCAATTTTTTCTCCTCTTCACAGCTCCTCACTCTCCCATTTCTTTATCAGAGAAATGGCATGTGTGACACAATGGTATTTGTGATAGTCTAATTACTGGCATAAATCCAGAATGAAGCTGTTACTGCATGCTGCAGCTCTCAGCCTCTGTCAGACTCTGTGACAGTCTATATGATGGACTCCAAACCACAGGAAATCTCAGGCATCTCTCAGTGCACCTAGATAATGCCACCACCTTCCTCACCAGGGTAGTGCAGCAGTTAGAGAGAAGCAGCAGGGCAAGGAGCAGCCCAGAGATGCACGCATTGAGCAGATTGCTCTCTTGTGATGCACTGAAAGGGAAACAATTTTGAACAAGGAAAAATTCTGAATCCTGCAAAAGCAGGATGTGGCAAAGTAAATAATTGCCCTTGAAGCTATGCTTATATAAAATGTTATGATTGCTGTATTTGTATGAGCTATGTAAAAGTAGTGAGCAGGAATGCCATATTATGACCTTCCAGGCTTTAGGCTTATTCTTTGATCTTATGTAAAATAACAGAAAGGTCTAGAGCATTTGGAAGAAAGTCACTTTGCACACATTGCTGAGAGTAGCTGGATATAGGTCTCTGGTGACAGGTTCAAGAATAAAATCAATTTCAACAAATAAAACTCAGTACTTCACAGTCTAAAACCTCTTAGCTATAATGATCCATGCTTATTCCACAACAATGAAAGCATAAAAAATATATAAATGGAAAGCAAGTGCAGATAGGCTGAAGAAAGGAAGGCCTTCTGTAAGTGCAACCTACAATCTACCATTTCCCCTGTCCCTTCCTTCATGGGGGCTATATTATTTTTACATCAGAGTGAAAATGATTAATCTTCTTCATACATTTGTTATTACCTTTACATAACTTAATGGGTTGGTCTGGAATTTGTTTTGTGTTCTACCTTCAGAGTTCATCAGCTGCTGCCCTCTTTGACACTAGAACTCTGTGCTTTTCATTTTCACTGAAACCCTTATAATATACTTTACTGAAATGCAATTCAGATTCTTAGGTTTATGGACCAAGACTGGCACCTTCTGGTGAGTGAATTTAAATTCACTGCAGAAATATTATATCCTAACAGACAGTGCTTTTAACAATTTGCTATTTAGAGGTATTCCAGTATCTTAGATGGTTTTGTAACTTAGTTTAAATATATAAAGTCATCATATTTTGCTACACACATACATAAATACAATTATACATAGATACAGAAGAATTTCCCAATGAGTTTATCACATTATAAATTAATGGTCATCAAATGGAACAAATTATTACATATAGATTTTTGATTTTGACACTAGGAAACTGGCAAATATGATGGATTTTTAAAGTGTAATGAAAGTTATTTGAGCTTATGGAACAACAGGAATAGGATTTAAACTTGAGAAATGTCATTAGAGTAGAGGCGCACTGTTTCAGGTACCTTTACTGATATGTTCTAAGACAGTACAGATATGTTTACAAAAACTGGAATGCTGGTCACTGAGGATTACAAAGCAGAGTATATTTTGCACACATTTTGGACTTGTTTGTTTGAACTGGTGTCATGATTAGAGATGTTTCTGTTCACAGATTCTCAGCTACCAACACATCTTAAGATAAACTTTGATATTTAGCTGTCCACACCAGAATAACCCATTAAATCTCTATGACAGCAAACAGAAAGCTTTCTGCAGAGTTATTTGGATAGATTTTTAATATATAAGCTATAAATGTCACAAGGAGGGAAAGAATAAACTTTTCTTGTTTTGGGGTCAGACAGTCTAGCTTTTCATGTGCAACAGCCATTGAAAATGGGAGCAAGACACACAGCTAGTCTCTTTGAAAAGTGGTACGTGTTGTCCAACAGAGCAGCTTTCTAAAATTTCAGATAGAGATTGATTTATGCCCTCTAATCTGCCTCTACAGTGCTATACTAAAGGCAGAAGATGGCCTGAATTAAAAATACAAAATATATGGGGAAATGTTTGCAGGATTCTTAGATATACTTAATTTCTACCTTTTTGTTTATTTGTTTGTTTTATGGTACTGATATTCCTGCATGACCTAGAATAATGGAAAAGATGCATAGTTAATGTCCATTCACTAATTTGTTAATCAAAATTAAGATAGCAGTCAAAGGACCTGTCTCACTGCGCTCCTTCTACTCTGAGTTTTGCTCTGGTGCTACTTTCCGCTAGCACCAGTATGAGCAACTCACCTTAAAGACAATTTGTATTAACCCAATTCTGATAATTATGTCACTCTCTAAAACCAATTTATTTTTATCCAATGTTAGTGCAAATTCCAGCATTGCTTTTAAACCTCCTGGTAGTTAATTGTACAAAGAAAAGTGTTACCAAGTCCAACAGATTATTTCACATAAGTGAAGGAACAGCCATCACTTGGCAATTCATTAATGCCTACAGACCAAATTAATCAGCCTAAATGGTTTCAGGCCCCATATTCTTATCCCTTGTGCCACCCAGTCCCACTAGATTTCTGCTGAGTTGAATTCCATGCTCACTCAGATGCCCCCTCCTAGCACTTCACATTCCTGCTGTGCCTGCTCCCCACATCTCCTCCTAACTAGGTCAGAACAGAGAGAGAAAGAAAACAGTACACCAATTTGTAGTTTTTCAGTCTCAGACAGCACCTGGCTGGATGCCATTCACTTCAGGAGTAAGGCAACTTGCTGTCCTTGAAATAATAGCATAAGAGCTGCCAACCAATTGTGCTTGATGGGACATTATCGCTGGATAAATTGCTTTCCTACAGCAGTACCATTCACTTTAAGGATTTACTGCAGATAACTATAATGGGAAAGTTGTGATAGTATAGGGGAAGAAGAGTCTCATAGTTCTAATCTGAAATATTTCTGTTTTACTAACAAAAAAATGCTTGATAGAGATCATACCCTGGAGTATGCCATATACTTCAATGTCAAGAACTCTAGTAAAATCAAGCTATGTTTCTACAGGTGATGAGCTGGGAGAAACAGTTTTGTCCACTGTCCTCTTTACCTTTGTCTGATACTTTTATTATTATTATTGTTATGAAAACTTACATTTTGTGACAAATACTGTGGAATAGTACACAAAACTTACTGTATTTTGCTATCTTAAGAGTTGTCTACATTTTTTTTTATTTTTGAATTATTATAGACCCATCATTCCCAAGAAGGCATCATTTCAATGTGAAAATGCAACTTTGCAAATCTTTTTGTGTGTTTTATTAAGGAAGCTTCTAGAAATTAAAAAAAAAAGTCTCCAGAAAGATATAATGTTCTTAGAAGATGAAATAACACTGAGTGGTAAGATTTGTTTCCTTCCTATACTTTGCTTAAGAACTTTGTGCTGTAATTAGCTCCAGCAAGAAAAGCAGGTTGGTTTATATTACTTCAAGCAACAGTCAAACACAGACCCAGACAAGTTGCTAAGAAATTTTCATAACCAATTTACATTTGTCTTCCTACTTAACAAATGCTTTAACATTCATAATGTGCAAAGTGGGATGTTTTCAAGATCAGTATCTGTTTTGAATATTTCAGACAATTAACACACATGCTGGAACATTCTGGCTGCTATGCAGTATCACAAAGCTTTTTAAAAATACTAAAGGAAACAGAATTTGCTTCATGTGTTTCCTCCTTAATTCTGCCACACAATTAAGAATCCACGTGCAGCCCAGAATATTATGGTTCTCTGTCTTCAGATCAAATGCACCAGACAGCACCTGGTTTTTGCATCCTCCCTTGGAGACTTCACACAGTGGAGAGAGTAGGAGAGCTCTTGTTGGGTGAGACAATATGAGCCAGTGCACAGGGCATGGCACTGCCAGGCCTGAAGCTCATCCTCACTTGATATAAATTTATTGCAACTCCATTAGACCTTTTCTGTCTCATGTGAGACTACACAAATTTAATTGAAAGTTGATCCAAGAGACCTAATTTTTTTCCTGGAAATACTTCTGAGCTGCTGTTTGTGAATTTGGGTGGTTCAGTTTTCTATCTAAAATGAAGATACAGCACTGGTTGAAAAATATGAAAATATATGAAAGGAACTGTGAAAGAAAGAGATTAGCGTTGCTAGCTAAAGTAAAATGCATTCCCGTCTAAACTGTGGATATCTGACATTTTTGTTATCAAGGAAAAATTAGAGCTGCAAAGTGAACTTACTTGTACTCCCCTCACACAAATCTAATGAAACCTCAGTGGTAAGTAGAAAGTCTGGAAGAGATATTTTGTGCATTTTCCTGAGCAAAATATATTTTTAAAAGTCTTTGGTAGTTATGGAAGTGGACTGGATTTGATGGCTCAGCAAGTCCTCCTTCAAAACCATGTTTTTATTTTGCAAAGTACATCTTTATGACTCAGAATCAGATGCTTTGCACATGACAGTTCTGTGACTGTTGTGGAAAAGTGAAAAAAATTTCATTTAAATAATCACAGTATAGATTTTTTAAACTCTGAGCTAATTTTCTTACAGATCAGAAATTCTATCTAAAAAAAGGTATGAAACATCATTAACAGTGGAAAGCTGAGGACATTTCTTGGGCAGAAACAGAATTTTTGTGGTAGACATGTTTTCTGCTCCACGAACTCAGAGTTGATTTTATGACAGTAAAAACATGAAAAGTAATAGAAAGCTGTCAAAATGCTAACAAAATCACTTTAATTTAAACAACAGATTCATTTTGATAGTGTCTGATTAGTTTGTTTTACAGAGGTAATTTTATAGACTGACACACCACAGTCACTTATTTATGCCAGTGTGATTTAGAATATAAACATGAATTATAGGCCTCTTAAACCACTCAGTCTACATCTGTGCCAGACTGTTCTCCATTGTCTATACACTAGCAGGTTTTTTCACTTTCATTAAAATTTTCTTTGTTATAGATCTTCTATTGCTTCTCTTGTGAGATCATATTCAAAGAAAATAAATCTCTCTGTCAAGAACTCTTTCTTTGATTTCTCCTCTCATAATTTCATCCTTCTGCTTCTTTTTACTCCTCTTTTTATTAAGATATAAAATTAGACTGTGCTCCTGGTTGACTGCACCCCTCAGTACCAGTCTGTCATCACGTTCCCTGCTGGCCACTCTTTGCCAAGCTATAGAACTCAGCCCTTCCCATAAACTACTTCCTCACTGCTATTACTGCCCAGCACTGAACATTCTTGAGTTTGTCTGTATTTTATGGTAATTTGGTGCCTTGAGATATATCCCGTAATACAGATATTGCACTATGTGAATATATTTGAATACTTAGCAGAAGTCCTCAAAAAAGGAAATTTTCACCATATTCTGGTAATATTTCTCTACCTATAATGCTCACTATTCCTTGGCCTATGCCTGAATTGCCTCTAGGGTTTTGGTGACACAACAGTTCCTAGGTATCTCCCATCAGCATGTTGGACTATATTATCTACCAAAGTAATTAATTTGAGCCTCCTTACTTCTAATGCATACTGATCTTTTACATTTTCTCTTGCTATTTCTGCTTACAATACCAAGCCCAACATTATAATCTTTCCTTTATCTGTTATTTCATAATGAGATAGCTTCTACTATCCCCACAATGGTCTCTATCTTGCCTATCAGGGAAATTCTGTAGTGTGATTTTGCAGTATTTATCCCACAAGAGTCCACTTATATGTCATTTAATTGGAATTTTGTCTAAGGTAGTAAAATCTATCAAATACATTATTTTGATTATTTATTGCATTTATTTCCTTTTGTTATACACTTGTTTAAAAAAAAATTTGTGCTGTAAAAATCCAAGTACTTTTTTTCTCCAGTTCCTCTTTAAAAAAACATATTGTTTATCCAAGACAGAAAAACTTTTTCAGGAGCTTGAAAGTGTGATGTCTGTTGGGAGAGCAGCAAGTCTCTTCCCACAATGACAACAGTCAACCACATGTGCTATATGCAGATTCTCTTGGTACCTAGAATTCTTGGTAGAATTAGCTTTGAGGTCTCAGGGACCTATGGTGAAGTAAGTATTTACTATTTACCAGTACTCAGTCATTCACCCTTAGGAACAATCCAAGAGCAAGATGTGATCATGAGTTAAGTATTACCAGAAAATGTATTGATATTATGCTAAGCATTATCATTATTCTATAATTGATATACCATGGAATAAAAAAAAAAATATAATCAATTTTTTACTACATTGAAGGAAGAGCTTCATGAAAAAATTGAATTGCACAGCAATTCATATGGATTATATGATCTGTTTGCTAACACAGTTATTCTGAATTTATGGAT
This sequence comes from Zonotrichia albicollis, assembly GCF_047830755.1. Classification (NCBI taxonomy): domain Eukaryota; kingdom Metazoa; phylum Chordata; class Aves; order Passeriformes; family Passerellidae; genus Zonotrichia; species Zonotrichia albicollis. The sequence goes on from NC_133819.1 coordinate 141,291,171, forward strand.
AGAGTTGAGCGTTTTCACACATTATCAGACCTACTCTGATATGAAAACTTTGTAAAAAGATTCTTCACAGCATCTGAAATTTGGAACAGTTGAGATAAAGACTGTGAGAATTTTGAATCATGAAGTACCAACATGACATTTCATAGTTAATATTGTCCACATCAGGCCGTTTGTTATTTTCATCAGCAGAATCTGTCCTTTATCAGGTGCCTCTGAAAGTCAACGTGCACATCCTCTGCTGGATCAGTCATCCTGACTTCAGTCAGGCAGTCAATATCAAACATATCATTCCAACGAAAATATTCCACTTCCTACTGCAATGGATCAATAGATCAATACCATAGTTAATAGGTGAGTACATTACACTTGGAGCCAAAATTAAAAACAAATCTTATCATTAAAAAATATATGGGATCATCAATGCATGAGGATTTGTTGTCAGTAATAGTATTGACAAATCTTCCTTCACTCCACTTTACTTCACATTAATGTAGGTGTGGAAGACTTGCTGTTATTTGTAAGTTGTTGTTCTTTCATTTCCAGGTAAAAAATGCAGGGGGTATTTACAATGAAAAGTTTTAAAATGTAGTTCATTCCAGCCAGCAATTTCAGCTGGAGAAACTAGAGTGTCAAATAAAGTTGAAATTCAGATGAACTCTTTCAATTCACTTGAGAATAAATGGCCCAAATACAAATGAAAATCTATTTACTGCTTTGCCAGTGTAATCAATCTGCTGCTTTGTGATGGTAGAGCTCTTCTTCCCAGTCCTTTAGTAGGAAGTAGAAATGCAGCCTACAGCTATCTGCAACAGAGTCAGTCACTTCAATTTAACTTTAAAAATATCTGGCTGGCAGACAGGGAGCTGGTCTCCACAGTGGCAATTTTATAACAAAACACAAGTGTCAGGTAAAATTATATCTTGCAACTAGACTTCTACCACCTTATTCATCCAGTCAGACAAATAGAAATAATCCCTTCATTAGAGATTATTCATCTGAAACATACAGTAATTTTTCATTTGTTTCATGTAGTTTGCAACATTCTTTCATACACTGTGGTATTTCTATGCTTCTAATTTCAAAACCCTGTTTAAAAAAAAAAAAACTTGTTTCAATTTCTTTTTATTCCTTTGTTAGAGCGACTTTTAAAATTATCATAGCTATTATTCCAAAATATAAAAATGCCACCTGAATGAACTGAAATGCTTGAAACACTTCGCTCATCTCCTCTATGCCTGGATGGTCCAGCTGCACCTCCCAAGCTCAGTCATAAACAGGACCACAGCATATTCTAAGACATGAGATGGCTACTTGCTTTGTATAGCTCCAAAGAATCCCACCAGAGACAGCAGGATGTTCAAAACTAATGAAAGATAAAGCACTTAGCAAACAATATCTACATTCTCAACCTGCAGTGGGTTTCATCTCACCAAATTTAGAAATCTGAAACTGTACATTCAAATCAAATATGGTGACCTAGAGTGCCTTTAGAGTCAATAAAGAGAAACAGGCTTCTTACCAAAAAAGGAATAGGTATGTCTGTCTCCAGTCAGAGATTTCTGAGAATGCCAGATAATTGTCCAAAGTAAGTGTTTTCTTATTATTCGATCAGAGGGATGTTTTTTTGCTTCTCTTGGCAAGAAGAAGTCTTCAGTGAGAGCCTAAGAGTAATCTGTCAGGAGAAAGATTGAAGAGAATTGTGAAGAGTGCCTTTTAAAGTGTTAGGAGAGTAACAGTTAGGAAGCACCAGTAATAGGAATATCTAATTACCATGCTGGTATATTGATATAAACACAAAGCAAAAAAAATCTGTAAACTAAGTATTGCAATAGTTCTGCTGCTTAGGGAACAAGAAACATCAAAATGATCTCAACAGAGATTCCCCTTACACTTCTGAATATTCAACAGATTGATAAGGTATTTACAGACTTCACAGAATTGAATTCTTTCAGTAGTACAATGTAGTATGTCAATCTTTCTGTACTTGGCACTGACTTTTCCAAAACCCAGCTGTCAGAAGCCCTGAAGCAGCACTGAATCAATGGCAAAGAGCCTTGGTGAACAGAACAGACACAGCTGCCCCTACTGACACTCTCAGCTTTTTCCACCTTCATTTCCCTTCTCATTGTTCTCACAACATGCAGGTAGGGTCACATGCTCTTGGATCACCTCTGCTGGGTTAACAAGTTCCCTTTACCTCTATCCCATCTGATTAAACTCTTGAAAGAACGTGTCAGAGAAACTGATCGAGCAATGACCTGGTCAACAACTGAAAGAACGACCACAAGTTTTCTCAAGCTTTTGAAGCAGCAATAAAGAAAAACAGCAAAAAATCTCACATGACCCAAGTCTATATATGCTAGTAAACACATCTCAGGTATGGGAAAAAAAAATGAGGCTGTATATGTAGGGGCAGCTGCAATTCCCCATCCCCCGGTACTGCTTAGTGGAAGGAAGCAGACAAGTGGAGTCTCTAACTGTCAGGAGTTAGATTGAGCCCAGGAAGAAGGGAGGTGAAGGAAGAAGGTATTTTAAGATTTCTTCGTATTTCTCGTTATTCTACCCTGATTTGACTGGCAATAAGTGAAAATAATTCCCTCAAGTCAAGCTAGTTCCACCTGTAATGGCAACGATCTTCCTGTCCTTATCTTGATCCACAAGCTTTTTGTGGTGTTTACCTCCCCTGTTTACTTCCCTGAGGGATGGAGTGATGAGTGGCTTGGTGGGGACCTGCCATTCCGCCAAGGTCAACCCAACCCAGCTACCATTTACCTCAAAGTGCTATTTGTGACATATCCCATGGGAGTCCTCTCTAATAATCTGCTTTCTTACACACAGGTATTCTGGACAGCTCTGGTCTGATGCTAATTGAAACATCCTTCAGGGAATTCTACAATGATCAACTTTTAGGTTAAGATGTGATCAGTAAAATACAAAATAGCTGCTCTGTAAACCCCAAATGCCTATCCACTTGCTAGAGGATTACTTGAATAGTAAATATTTCAACTACTTGAACTATTAACTGCTCATAAAATCCTATGAAAGCAAGAAAATTATCTTCCCTTCATTTGATCCTCTAGCAGCATTAGTAAGTTCCCCATTTTCCTGCTTTTCATCTTGAAATCCTCTGCAGAATTTGATTACAGCACCATATCAATTCATCTAAGCTTTCTGGTATTTTCTTGGAGCTGCTGTGTCACACTGTCAAGGGGCCTCCATGTCTTCCCCAAAGAATTGATATAACATAATCATCCCTCAGAAAGATGTATATGCTAGGAAGCTATGTCTGAGTCCTTCTGAGTTTGCCAGCACTTGACACTACCAAAATGTCAAGCTATGCCAAAGTGGCACAGTCATGATCCTGGCCAATATCTGGGAAGAAAAGTAGTAAGACACAATCTGAATAAAACAACATTTCATGACCTCAGCATTAGGATAAGAATGAAGACCTTGATTCTGAGGTGCATCTAGTGCAACATGGTCACTTTAACCCATGTCAGCAAATGAATGGTCCTGGGACATTGTCCATATTCCAGCCAGGACAAGTGACAGTGCTGAACCCTAAAAGCTGCAGACACACATAGTGTTCTTGCCTACTTTTACATAAATATTTTTCTGTTTGGGCCATAAAGCATGCAATAGGAGAATGAGTTAGAGCAAGATATGTACTAGGGTGGCTTGTGCTGTTGAGATGCCAAGGGCTGTGGGATGCTCTCCTGCCATTTTGTGTATCTGCTCTGTTCAATATAGACAGAGCATAAATACCCTGATAAATGATCAGCTTAAGCATGAGCTTGTGGGTCTGCTTGACCTGACACTTCAGAATAATTACCAAACACAATTATCACAGAAGTACAGTCTCAGAGTGCCATAGGAGCACTTCTGTTCCAATAAGTAGCACATCCCTTTTTTCATATTTTTACATTAAAAGTCACATATCTTGTTTAATTCCCTTTTAACTTCCAATCTTTCCAAACTCTTCTATTTGTTTCCAAAATTTCTCTGTAATTAATTTGTCAGATTAATTTTATTTCTGACTGCCTTCTCTCCCAGATTTGATGTCTGTCTCTTTTTGTCATTCTAAAATAAAATTTCCTCTTATTTCCTCCTTTCACCATTCCCTCAGCCAAATTCCTTGGGGAATTTATGGGACATTGGTAAAATATCACAGTTTATGGTTTGGTTATATTTTATATCTTTCTCAACATTTGTCTTTGTTTCATTATTTAGATCACAGATTCATAGAATTGTTAAGGATGGTAAAAGCCTTTAAGTCCAACTACAAAACTTAACAGTTCCAAGTCCACCAAGAATACACTTATGGGACAGCAGCTTCCCAAATTTTATCTGTTCCTACCTTAATGGCGTCCTGTTCTCCATTTATTCTTCATGTAAAAGTTTATGAACAATAAATAACATCTTTGAGAATCTTAGATCTGAATAATAAAAAAAAAAAAAAAAAAAAATGAAAAAATCCTACCTATCAGACAATGAAAAACACAGTACAGTTCTGCCATCTACCACAGACCTCTGTGTTTGTATGACCAAGCTACAGAGTCTGGCAAAGTAGCCATTTCTCAAACTCTATCTGTCCAGACACTGAGAAAAAAGCTTTTCTGAAGATGGTCAGAAGTGATGTTACAGAAAGCCAAAGAAGAAAAAAGTCCCTCTGCGTGGTTTTTATTTGAATAACTTCAGAGAGTCAGCTGTGAGAATTTAAAAATTAGAAAAACAGCATTTAAATTTGTACTTACTATTTAATAAGTTACTAGAGGAGAAGAAATAGATAACTTCAATTTGGGGGCTTCAGGAGAACAGGTAGGCTGGTCAGTTCAGCAAAAGTTAAAGAATGTTGGTTGAATTAAACTCGGCAGAGGTTTACTGACACAAAGAAAATTACCGTGTTTAAGACAGAAATTACAAATATCATTTAAAGGAAAGATCTGACATGATTTGATGATGACATCATTTGATTTCTAAAATGTTCTGCTTTGTTTCTGGCTCTTCATCAATAGGTAACAAGAAGTGGCAAGGAATCAATAGTGCTGCTAGGGTAGCAAACTGTATTAACAATTTGCCAGATGTCTTCAGTGGAGGGAAGTAGAAAAATGACAAGTTCTCCCATCATCATTCATGTTTAATCTAAAATTTTTGTGCAGATACTGGTTGCATGCCAGTGGGATCTTTTTTAACCAGTAGAAGTTACAATAATCAAAACTCAGACTAGATAGTACACTATAAATATGCATAATGTACAAAATTTAATCCCTACAATGGGTCAGTGCTTTTTTTCCAAACAAAAGATATGAACACAGATCATTCAAACTCTAGAGCAAAATTTTCATGGAAAGCTATATTGTTCTGTCAGGATAAAATGTCATACTTGCTCTAAGGAGGTCCTGATTTCACTTTATTTAACATTTATCGACCATAGTTAGAACCATACAATATTTTGGCTTAGCAGAGACCTTTAAAGATCATCTAGGCCAAACCCCCTGCAATGAGAGTGACATCTTCAACTAGATCAAGTTGCTCCAATCAACCTTGAATGTTTCTTGGGACAGAATATCTACCCCTATTCTATTCAATTTGTTACAGTTTCACCAGTCTCATGGTCAAAATTTGTCATTATAATTAGTCTAAAATTACCCTCTTTTCTCAAGTGCTTCTAAAACCATTCTTCCTTTCCTCTCACAAGAGGACCTGCTAAAATGCTTGTCCCCATCTTAAGATACCTTTAAGTATTTAAAGGCTGTAATAAAGTCTCCACAGAGCATTTTCTTCTCCAGGCTGAACAACCTGGAGAAGCTCTCTCAGCCTCTCCTCATTGGAGAGGATCATCTTTGTGGCCCTTATGGATGCACTCAACCAGTCTATGTCTTTCCTGTGCTGGAGGTTTCAGAGCTGAGCACAGCACTCCAGGTGGGCTCTGACGAGGGCAGAGTGGACTGGTACAATCACCTCCCTCGACCTGCTGACCATGCTGCTTTTGATAGCACCCAGAATATGGCTGGCTTTTGGAGAGGTGAGTGTACATTGATGGATCATGTCCAGCCTTTTATCCACCAGTACCCCCAAGTCCTTTTCCTCAGGGCTGCTCTCAACAACTTCCCTTCCTAGATTGTATTGAATTAGGGGATATCACTTCATATTTGAAATAACTTAGCATCATTGTGCTTATAAGGACAGAATCCAAAATATCTCTCTGATTTCGCAACAGAAGTTGCTCTTTAAAGCTTTCTGACTTAAATGAGAGCAATGACAGAATTAGTTTTGCTTCTATTGATGTGTATAAGCCATGGTCTATAGTGTTGAAAGGCTTATGTGGAGTCAGGAAGCTGCACAGTTGTACTCACAGATGAATGCAAGATGCCTGAGGCGAATAAGGGCTTTGGTGCATGTTCTTTAGGGATACACCAAGGCAGAGGTGTTAGAATGTGCCTGAAGGTGAAACTGAAAGAGGTGGGAAACAGAAGGATGCTGGATATCTGGACTTGAAATAAAATATGCAACTGTTACCATTCAGGAGGAAAATTAACATGGTGAGCAATTTTTTGATGGCACTTAAAAGTGAAATGCCTTTCCACATTAAATGAAACATGCTAAGTCTTATCTGCATCTTAGGTACAATGATACAGCCACTGAAATGCTACATGTGCCTACCTAAAAAAGAAGAAAAAAGCCTGCTAATGCCATCATAATTAGAATGTAAGAGTGCATGATTATAGCACACAAGAGAAACACACCAATCAAAACTGAAAACCTGAGAAATACATTAGTGGTGTCTGATAAGAGTTTCAGACATCTGGAGGTACCTCATAAAATCTTATTATTTGGGTATTACACAACCTCATTCCAATAGTTCTTCTCAGTATGAGAAGTATATCATATACACAATCTTCTGGGGAATCTGAAAAGAGAAATAGACAAGAAAATGGTTAAACAGATGCATGCTTTTTTCATTTATATTTAGTGGCAAATCCTCACCTTTCTTTGCTTTCATGTGTTTCCATTAATAGGCCTGGCTTAGAATAAGCATAACAAAACCACACAAAAGTTGCCTTTCAAGTCTGTGAGTTACAATTTTCTTGGCTCAAAATTATTGATGTGAAATGCAGCTTCACCTTATGTATACAAAAATAAGTGTTCTGCTATTATTTTTTTACAAGCACCGTCATACAATCCCCAAAGTGGCACTGGAATCACTCAGCTCCTTCTCTCCAGCTCTCTCCAAGTCAACCTTTTTCTCTGATATAAAATGTAATTATTTTAAAGGAAGTTCAAATAAGAATATGAACTCCTGCAATTCCCAGTCACCACAATTTTTGATGCCTTCCTTGGCCACAAGCATTTTTAGCTTCCCCTCTAAAAAAAATAATTAAAAAATCTGTAAGGCAAATTTAAGATTACATTAGATTAAATTTGAGTTCATGAATTTTAAATCTGATCCTGATGGATAAAGAACTTGAACATGAGATAGCAGTGTACATCAAAAGCAGAATGACAAACAGATTCTTACCCTGTACTCTGTTCTTGTGAGTCCACACCTGGAGTACTGCATCCAGCTCTGAGGACCTCAACACAAGAAGGACAGTAACCTGTTAGGGTAGGTTCAGAGCAGGGTCACAGAAATATTCAGAGAGATGAAACACCTCTCTGACGAAGAAAGGTTGAGAGATGGAGTTATTCAACTTGGAGAAGCGAGGCTCTGGAGAGAACCTTATTGTTTATAGAAGGGATTTACAGGAAAGATGAAGAAAGAATTTTTGCGTAATGAGCGCTTACAAAAGAGATAAAGAAAGTGTTTTTACCAGAGTCTGTAGTGACAGGGCAAAGGGAAATGGTTTAAAACTGAAAGAGGGTAGTTTTAGACAAGTCTTCTGGTTCCATCTGGACGGGGTTAATTTTTTGGAGTAGCTGGGAGGGAGCATAGCTAGGACCCAGAGATTACTCTATACCACCTCACAACATTGCTGGGCAGGGCAAAGGGACTCTCTTCCAGGGAGCACAGACTCCTTCCTGCCAAGTAAGCGTGGCAGACAGAGCTCAGAGCGGCATGGCTGCGGTCAGGTGTTGTGTATTGTTGGGGGCTCCCAATTGTTGGGTGAGCAGTAATGGTTCCTTCTTCTTGCACCACCTCTCATTGGTTTTGCTAGTGTTACTGTTTGTTTTCTTATCTCATTGTTGTTTCCAGTAAATTGTTCTTATCTCAACCCGTGATCTTCCTCTTCTGCGCGTCCAACGCTCCTCTCCAGCCCTCCACAAGGGGGAATGGGAAGAGGAGAGAGGGAGCAAGCAAGTGGCAGGATGGTGGTCTGGAGTTTCAGTGGGAACGCTGAATTAGGGGGTACCATTAAAAAAAAAAATCCACAACAATTTGAAATAAGGAAGAAATTTTTTACAAAGTCAGTGAGACACTGGAACAGGTTGCACAGAGAACTTGTGAATGCTCAGTCACTGGAAGTGTTCAAGGCCAAGTTGCATGAAGCTTTGAGAAACCTGAGCTAGGGGTAGTTGTCACTGTCTGTGGCAGAGGTACTTAACTAGATGATCCATAAGATCCTTTCCAAACCAAATCACTCAATAATTCTATAATATTTAAAGTCACTTGCTCCAGATGGAGATTATTCATTTGTTTATTTTTCACTCCACTGACAAAACGTAAGTCACAATTTTTTTTTAGACACCAGAAAAAATGTAAGATACCTTACACAAGTCCACAACAAATTAACATTTCAACAAAAACTTAATCATAGTAAAAAGGAAGCTTTCTCTGTAAAGTTACAGGAAATTAGCAATCTCAAATAGTGTTTAATAAAACTCACAGAAATTCAAAATTATGGTCAGTCTGCAAAGGCAAATAAAACAAAGGATGAAACTAAAATGCTATGTGACACAAAATTCTTTCTTGATCTCTTACTTTTATTTCAGAATTGTCACAGAGGGTCTGAAAAGGCCTTTGTAGTGCCAATCTAAAATTAATTTTTTCTGACATATATATAAGTTGTATTTGTTAATTAATTAGGGAATATAAATAGAAGTTGTCCAGAGATCTCATAATTGAATACAAGCGGTAATATTTTAAGAGTAATATTGTTGCCAAAATCTTGTCAAATATTTGTAATCTGGATATTTTAATTATCTATTAGAGGTGTGTTTTAAGATTCATGCTCCAGATTCCAGTCTCAGTGATGTTGGGGTTTGTGGTAGGGAAGAAGACTCTGCAAAGCAAGCAAGCAAGTAAGCAACAAAAGCCTTAAAAAAAAAGCCCACATGATTTTATTCCCTGAGAAATCATAAATAAAAAAAAACATAAATAATTTACCAAAGTTAATTGGCCTAGAATGGGCATATCCCAATTAACTTTGACCATTAAAAAGGACAACAGATAACATAGCCAATATAGTGAGCCTAACTGAGACACTAAGATTATCTTTAAAAATGGAAAAATAGAAACAATACCAAATAAAAAATAAAAAACAGTAGAAATTACATTATTAATGTAAGCAATCTTAAAAAGAACTTCTGCTGTCATGTCATGCTGAAAACAGTGATGAAAATGCACCAGTATTTTAATTATGGCTGAACAGTGCTTACACAGCATAATTTCTGCATCTCACTTCACCCCATGAGCAAGGAGGCTGATAGAACTGTCTGCATTTTAATTCAGAAAAAACTGGACCAGAGAAATGGACCAAGGGAAACCAACAAAACAAAAAACCCAACTTTATCACCCACAGACTCAAGGGCCTGGTTTCTCTTTTAAGATGAATATTCTGATCACTGGATAGCAAAATCAACTTCTTGCTTTCTTAGGTTTTGTATGTTTTTTCTTATGTCTTAGTTTTCTTTCTTGCTTTCTTAGTTTTCTTTCTTATGCCAGAGGAAAATTTATAGCTAATAAGCTAATAAATCCTCTACCCTCTCTCTGTCTGTCCTCCTTCTACATTATTGCATGGTCTTTTGAGGACATTCCAGATATCATTCTCAGAATCACCTGAGAACTCAGAAGAGGGATTAAGCAAGACCTAGTGAGAGTCTATATACTTTATATAATATAATTTAGATAAAACAGTGGTTTACCTAAGGAAAAAACGATAAACAGTAGCAGAAGCTAGAGGACACTGGGCATATCTTAAACATCCTTCTGCCTCATCTGGCAATCCTTCCCTACCTTAGTTGGGCAGCTGGCAGCCAGCTTTACATTCTGAAACACTTCCTTTATGCATGCAGTTGTCAAGAGAAATTTCTCTCTGGAAGGAGAATATTTAGTGAATATGAGGTAAATTTTCTCATCACTTTCTGCTCTAACAGAGCCAGTCTCTTCAAGTCCCATTTTAACTAACACAGCAGGCACTCTGAATCTCATCATGCATCTTCTAAGAATATACTGCATTATATTTTGTAAAAACAAGTTCCAATTAACTTTCATTTACTTCATTTATAGGATAATTATGATTCTGTGATTTAGTATTTGTTTTCATATTTTGGCCCATGGGAAAAAATTTAACTGTTTAAATTAAGGGAAAGAGGAATACAAACTTCATAAATTCATAATGATATAATGCAGTAGCTAAGTGAGGACATTATTAATTTATTAATTTAGCAACTATTCCTAGGCATCACGACATCCCTGAGCGATCTGTGTGCTGGAAAACTACAATGCCATGGATGACTAATTTCACTTACAAACCCTCAGATTATAATTGAAGTATGTGGCTTGGAGCACAATCTTTTCTAACTCACACAAAAAACTACTTTCTTTAATGCAAGCTGAAAGAAATTCTTGACTGTGAATATTACAGAAAAGCATCTCCACTTCTAAATTATGATTTTCACTGAGTATGCCCTAAGGCTTGAGCAGTAAAAAAAATATTGTCTTCAGTGGCTAGTATGTCAATCCAGAGTGTGAAAGAGCTTTGCACTTCTAGAGCTCCTATGCAGAGTAGCTGTGTTAATTACTCTGCTTTCCACTGTCCTTAAGATGCTAGAAGAGCAGGTTATGCATTGGCAAAAATTACTGTAGCTTGTAGAGCACACCTGTATTAAAACAGGTGCTAACAAGACAGAATTGTATTGGGAAGCAGCCTTATTCCCATTTTTATCATGTCCAAAAGCATTGTAACAATTTGAGCTGTGGAATAAGCATTTTGCCCCAAACAAGCATGTACTGATCAAAACTTAAAACTCTCGATGAGAGGGAAAAAAATCTGTTCAGAAAATTAAGTGCCATATATATACTACAAATGTATTTGCTGCTGTATGTGCAAATGTAACAGAAATGAAATAATCCATATGTGTAAATGCTATTATTTTTATCTAACAGTTTTTGAGAGAAATCTAATTTGAACTGTTCCTTAAACAGCACCTGAGAGTGACAAGCTCAGCATGAAGAGAAGTTGACTATTAGGGAAAGACAGCTCTTTCAGGAGTGCTTTTACTTCCTCATTGCTGATCTACAGTTTCATTAAAACTAGCATGGCCAGGTAATAACCATCATTGTGTCACCTGTCTTTGGGATGACATGGTTAAACTCCGGTTTTATTTTTCTCTGTTGCAGGTTGACCAAATTAGGTTAATTTTTCAGCTTTTCTTTTTCAGAACTGAGCAGTACAGGCAATTTTACAGGTACTGAACAGTGCAGATATGCAGAGAGCAGAACTGTGAAAAGTATTATTTTATAATTGAAAAAGTGGCTAAGGTGTTTAATTTTTTTATTCACTGAACAAGAAGGCACTGAGCAGAGCTATAGCAGCATGAATAGAGGATATTTCCTTTTAAAAATAAGAAACTTTTGAACTTTTCCTTTCCTACTCAACTGCATGGCCTTGGTCTGAGTGGTCAGCATTATGATGTTAGCACATAAATAGCTAGAACAATATAACAGATAATATAAAAGAGGAGGATTAAGTTTAAAATCCTTGTAAACATATCAGTTTCATTTGACCATGACCTGAAATTTCAGTTCTTACACTGAGAAAAGATAGAAAATAACTGCAAAGAATACAGTTATTTCTGTCTTTTTCTGTCTTGCACCATCATTTCTAGTTACAGGCTAATCGTACTGAGATGCCCTTGTGAAGCCATATTAAGGAGATATAGATATTTTAAACATGAGGTAATTTCTTGAAATTGCGGTTTGGTTTTATTTTTTTTTCCTTTTATCAGAAGCTTTCAGCTTTTTTATTTAGTTATTTTAATGGTGAGAAAAAATAATCCAACAGTTAAATTGTTTTAAATCCCTGGATAATAGATGGCACTTTTCTACCAGCACAGGACTCCAACCCTATCACTAAAGTAGCATTAGGACAACTAGGAAATTAGTATCCATCTCAATAAACACTCTAGTAGGTTAATAGTATTACCATATCACAGACAAGTGTCCTACTTAAAAGACACTAGGATTCTTTTTTTTCTTTTCCTTTTGCAAGTTCTAAACATCAATTAACCCTAGGGGACTATCAGATTCTTGCTTTGCCTATGTTGTGTTGTATCCAATACATTTTTAAGTTAGAATTTTTTTTTAAAGGTGTTGCTTGTAGAGATAAAAACTTTATTCAGATCTCTATGAAGACCCCTGTTGGGAACACATCTGAAGCTGATTTTTGAAATGTAGCAAAGAGCCTAAAATCACCCTCAGCAGACTCTAAATTGGATATGGTTGAGAGCTGTGGGACGAAAAACCTAATAGAAAGATTCTAGTGGATAATGAAACATTTTTACCTGAATCAGCTTTCATAGCTGGTTTTATTGCCTGTAATATTTTTTGGTTTTACAGTTCAGTCTTTATGTGTTATTTACTGAAATGTTCTGTATGGTACATATATAATATCTTGCTGTGTAATTACTCACACCTCACCATAAAGAATTCAGATTAATTCTGCTGGCATTTCAGGGTATAGTGTATATAGAAAATTAGCTTCATCTCCTCACTACCATGATATCACAGGGAAATTTTCTTGAAGTATTTATTAGAATTAAATTCTTATGGTATCGTTTTCTGATTTCAATGAAAAATGAAATGTTCATTCCAATTTATGGATTGGTGAACAAAGATGCATTAGTGCTTAAATTCTTCCAACAACAGTGCGAATGGAACATCTACATGGTTTTGTGGGGATGGGTTTCAGTTTCTGAGTAGGGCACAAAGATTTACTGTTCCACACAGAATCTTAAGACACAAGTAATTAGATTCCCCAGGAGCCTAGACTGATGCAATATCTTGTCTTGAACATAAACCAGAACAAGGTAACCCAGGAGGATAAAGAGATAAAAACAAGTACTTGGGTGTCCAAATTATACAGTATTTGTGGCACACAGAAATGATGGAGTCTGTGTGGTATCCGAAATAAAATGTGTTGTACTTCAGACATTTGAGCAGAAGTATTGTCTCAAGGACCAAAAAAAGGTGTGGAAAGAACAAAATACTTTTGGATCTGGACTGAAATCACTAGGGTGCTTTATAACTACACATACATCCTAGCTGGTGTAAGAGAAGAAGCAGATAACAGGTCAGGGACAGAGACATTTATTTGCCTTACACATTCCAGCTAGATCCCACCTTTATCTGGCACCAAAAAGCTTTCTTGCTTGGAATGAGAAGTCAGCAGCTCAGGAGCTGAGCAAGCATCCCTTGAAGTAAGTGTAACTCCACTGGTATCATTGAGTTTGGGACCAATAGCAGCTACCAGAAGTGCTGAGTGAGTAAAATCTGTGTGCTGCGCAATTAATTAATGCAATGTGCATGAATTGCATGTTAACATGTATGCTGCAGCAAACAGAAATGGTGGTTAGAAGGGAGGCCACAGTGAGACTTGGATTTTATGTTTTTGAAGGTTTCCTTATCATTCTACACACTGAATCCTTTAAAACTATATACCTGTCTTCATAATTTCACAAAATCTATACTCTTGTACCAAAAATAAAATAAAGAATAAGTATAATGAAATTTAAAAAAATATTTTGCTCTCACAATTTTGTTTTTATTCTTGAGGAGCAAGATGTCTTTGTAATGAAGAATACTTGTAAATTGACAAGTCTCATACAGCTTTCTTTTACCCATTTATCTACAGGCTACGACTTCACTGAAGTAATTTCATTTAAAAATATCCATTTTTCCAGTACACAGTGTCTGTGCAGGTAGGTCAGTGACTTACCTCTGTGCTATTGAATTTAAGCATAATGCCTCATTTACCTTCAACAACCCACGCACATACACAGAACACCAGCTTATACACATTTTGTAGTACCACCCTTTGTTCTCCAAGCTTTCATCCAGGAAGCAAACTGACCCTACAAACTTTAATTTATCATTTTCTTATTGTGCCTGGTGAGATAAAGTCCTTTGAGAAGGTAAAAATAGATGAGGGCAATGATCTGGGGAGACGGATATTGTGAGGAAGTTTAAAAACTCGTGGCAAACAAAAATGTGTCAATATTTTGTTATTTAGAAGAATTCTTTTTCACATACTTCACACAATTCACTCAAGCTGAGCTAACGTTTTAATAAAGTTGAGATGACCATTTTTTCACTTAAATTGAAATTTTTCTACAGGTAATATTCCAGCTCAGTTTTTTTAAAGCCTAAACCTTCTGTCCTTATTAACTCTCTTTGAAATAGAAGGGGGGGGGGGGTAGAATTTTGACCCTAGTTGAGTGAGTGGAAGCCAGAAGGGCCAAATTTCATGTCCCTAGATTTATGCTGATAATGATGCCACAAAAAAGGGTGAAAATTTATATAAAGGAGGCATGACTAACCATGACAAAAATATAATGCATTATAAAGTTTATATAAATACCAATTTGTGCATTTCCCGTAATTATGTTAGTATATTACCTGTAAACAATGCTCAGATTTTGCTTTGAAATTGCAAAAAGTCACTGCATGAAGTTATAGAACAACTTACTGCTACAGTATTCTCTACAAAATCAAATAAATTTTATTTCTCCATTCTATTTATGTGAATCATCTGCCTTCCATTTAGAAATATTTGTTGATGGTATAGCAATCCTCTATTTCCTTTATTTCCTCTATTTCCTTTATTTCCTTACTTTACTCCTGGTATATTTGTTGCCACGTTAGGCACCATTATTTACTTCAATTTACAGAGCATCTCTTTGTATAAGAGTCAAATCAGTTGATTAGCAGATCCTTAGAGCATGTCCTTTTCACTTTAACTTTTTTTTTTCTAGTAAGGGGAGAATGGGATGTAGTACTAGTACTTTCTAGTACTTTTCATGCCCTTTCTCACAATCACCTAATGTTTACTAACACAGTTTTAATATTCTGTTTGGTTTTATTATTAGAAGAAAACTTCAGGCAAGAACATCTTGTCTTCTGCCAGAAGTCAAGAGATATAACAAGAAATGGGGCAAAGAAGCCCCTGGACCAACTCCAAAGGGTTGGGTTGCTAGGGCAACCCATCTCCTATTGGATATACCTGTCAGACATACTAATTAATTAACCTGATAAAAAATGTAGAAAATCCTTTGTCGTGCATGTGCAGAGCCATATTTGTGCACCTGGAAGCTTTCATTGAAGAGTTTATTTTCAAATTATCACTCTTAATACCATTTGGAGATTTATGTGTCTTTATTCCAGGATACACTGGCACTGTAGGAAATACTTCCCAGCAAGGACTATGGCCCATGGAGCACCTGTGCCAGACCATCGGTAAAGAGTGAGAAGGAAGGAGCAGCAGAGAGAATCTGCTGATCCTGACCTTCTGCACCACTGCTGCCTCTCTGAAGGGGTAGGAGAGGTGTCCAGAGTGATGCAGTGAACTGGATACTTATTGGGAAGGGGAGAAGAGAGAAGTCTGAAGTGAAGTTGAGGTCAGGAAAGGGGGAAGAAAAGATGCTTTTTCTTAAGAGTTTTAAAAGATTGTCTCTTTATATAGTCTGTTCATTTCCCAATACCCAAACTATTAAGTAATTATTTATGCTACTTAGCTGCATGAAGTTAAATTTTCCAAGTCAAATCTGGTTTATTCATGACAGTATAGAATAACAAAAACATTAAGGGGTTGCAATAGATCATTTCTCATGCACCCAAGCCTCCTTGCAAGTACAAGAAGCAAAAAAGGCCTTGACATGGTGCAGGAGCTGCTCAGCAAGAGCAAAAATGCATCTATACTTCAGTTATGCTGTTTTGAGCACAAATCCAAAGCATAGCTTACTACTACGTCATAAGTGGCATTTGGATGATAAACTGAATTTTAAACATAGCCTATTTACTAACAGTCTGTAGGCTGTTAGGCTGTGTTCAAAGATAAATGAAAAAATATGCACATGAGGTATATTTCTAATTATATGAACCTCTACATCAGTCTAAAAAGAAACCTGTAATGCAAGAATCCACTGAAAAAATAGCAGTGATGGTTTTCAGTTATTCTGAGGTAATACTTGAATCATCTTGTTCTGAAACTATATAAAATCATCAGAAATACTTATCTCATATCCTGCCTTTAGGAAGAAATTAACTTCACATAGTACAGACTGAACAGATGCATATTTCCTAGAACATGCTGCATCATTCAGCTGTTATTTGCCTCTCTATCACAGAAATCACTCCCTGGTTTATTTTGCAAGTAGACTTTTCTAGACACCATTCTGTAAAAAATGCTCATGTATCTACTCATTATATGCACTCAAGTCTAGTGTAGTAGTACTTAGCAGTGTGTACTAAGGTGTAATGGGTTTAGTCTTTAGGCTTGTTAATTTAATTTCACTTAATAGCATATGCAATTCTATACAATTCTTTAGGTCAATCAAAAGATGCTCATTTAGAAGATCTATCTCCTGGCCAGAGGAGAATACTTTAACATGGCATCAGTCTCATGCTTGTCCCTGCAGGTGCAGTAGAGACACACAGACATGAACAAGGACAGCTTTAAGGCAGCCAGCAGGAGAGCACAGATAACACAAGACCCTAAGGTTACTTCACCTGTTTCTCCCTAAAGCCTTGAAAGTATTTGTTAAGTGGGAACCAGCAGAATGTAACCCATAAAGATCTCCCACCCAACCTGCATTATACACATCTTAACAACATCTTTTCCTCTCTGAAGCACTATCAAAATCACATTTTTGCACATAAAGACATTGACTATAGCCACCTATCTCACTAACTCTCTCATTAGAGATTATTAAAAATCTGGATATTTTTACTCCTCAGAAAAAACACTTCTGAATATTATGGACATGAAATGGCAATCCAGTTCTTCCAAAGACATCCACTTAGCCACTCTGATTAGCTTGCAGTATTGTCTTTCATACAGTAAATTTATATTTTTTTTAATAATGAAAGTACAAGAATAAAATAGTTTTCAAATATTTTTCTGGCTGTGTTTTGAGGTAGATTAGATTTAAATTGAATATATGTTAGAAAAGTAATATCAGTGGGTTTACTAAGTGGTTACACAAGACTCATAACACTGACCCCAGCAGACAGAATTCTCATTATCAATCTGTTGCTAATGTGAATGCAAGGAGGACAACATTCCATTCTGCATTCATTTGTTATTTATCTTGTTCATTTAGATTGCAAACCCGTAAGGGTAAGGCTGTCCATCTCTTTATACCTTGTGGTAGAGTGGGATTTTTCTTGGGACAAGATAACTTGTAGAGGTATCTAGACAGATAGGAGCCTTTGGCAATCCTCAATGGCAAGAACAAATGGTGGACTCTGCACCTAAGGTAGAATAGCATCAAGCACAAGTATAAATTCAGAGAGGTGTGGCTGGAGAGCTGCCCTGCAGAAAGGAATGTGGGAGTGCTGGATCTGGGACAGCTGGCAGTGGGAGCCACGTGTGTGCCCTGGCAGCCCAGAGGGCAAACTGCATCCTGTGCATCAAACACAGCATCACCAGCTGGGCTAAAGAGGAGATCTTCCCTCTGTATTTAAAGTTGGTGCAGCCTCACCTTGATCAGTGTTGTGCAGTTCTGGGGCCCACAATTTAAGATGGATGTGAAAGTCCTTGAAAGCATCCAGAAGAGGACAACAAAGCCAGTGAGTGGACTGGAAGAAATGTCCTGTAAGGAGCAGCTGAGGACTTTGAGCTCATCCAGTTTGCAGCAAAGGAGACTCAGAAATATGAAGAGGGAAGTTATAAGCAATTCTCCCTGGTATCCAGTGCAGTGGATATGTGCTCTAGGATGAGTGGGAATGGTTCAAAAATGAACCATTCTGAATCTCAGGGGAAGTTCAGACTGAACATTAGGAAACATTTCTTTACCAAGAGGGTGGTAAGCACTCAAACAGATTTCCTATAAAGGTGGTTAAATCCCTAGACTGGTCAGTGTTTAAGAAACATTTTAACAGTGCCCTTAATAATATTCTTTTTTTATAGATCTTTATAGATTTTGGTCTGCCATGAAGTGGTCAGGCAGCTGATGATCACTGTAGGTCCCTGCCAACTCAACTCTTTTCTCTTCTCTTCTCTTCTCTTCTCTTCTCTTCTCTTCTCTTCTCTTCTCTTCTCTTCTCTTCTCTTCTCTTCTCTTCTCTTCTCTTCATTTTCTATTCTAGTCTATCCTATTATTTTCTGCCTAAAATATAAGCAACTATTCTAAGCTCATCACCTTCATCTAATGCTAAAGTTCAGTTTGAAGACTGGTAGAGGGAATCAGCCTCTGGATATTTGTTGTGTCTCTTCACTGGCTTATAGGGTAGGGGAACATCTATAGCTAGCCTTAGACTAGATGGTGAACATTAGGGGAGGAGAAAGTCACCATCAGTAAGCAGGTTGGCGAAAGAGTCTGAATTCCTATGTAATAATAATGGCTATTACAATTTCTAATTTAGGATCATGCTACCATATATGGCAATTCAGTTTCCACAAGGGTGTATATTTCAAAATATCTTATTATTATCTTGAGCATTTCTTCAGTTTTTGTCTGTGTTTTTACTTCTCTAATCTATCCAAATCTTTCTGCTCTGTCTCTCCTGGCTCTCTCTTTCTCTGTCTCTCTTATGATCTGAAGCAAGCTGAATGATTCCTCACAAAAAGAACTGCCTTGCACAGTAATTACTATTACTTTATAACCTTTGCCAGCTTCACATTTCAGTCTCAATAGGTAATTAGATCCAAGCTCAGCAAACTTTAACATTTATATATGAGTTACTTTTTCTGACAGGAGAAATCCAGCAACTATTATATGTAGTTCCTTTCTCTGTTTTAACAGGAAAATACAGAAAATGTTTGAGAACTTTGAAAGAGGAAATTCAGCTGTGCCTGTGTCCAGCTGCTCCACAGAAATCAAACCTGTGGAGTTATGCCAGCTCAGACATCTGTCTCCAATTACAATTAAAAATAGTTTTGGATATAATTTTTAATATAAACCATTTACAGTTTCTTCCTGTTGCTTTCTTGTGTTTATGCAATATGCTATTTAGAATCATTATGGAAGTTCTAATTATTGACCTGTAAATAATGTATAATGAGAATAATTCTCTATATGTCTCTGCAGTGAACTCGTAACCTAGAAAATTATGTAAAAAAATAAAGGGTTTTGGAAGGATTAGTTTATGGATTGAATATGTGTGCTTTTTAGGGGGATTGTTATTTTTCTGGGTTTTTGCCTGGGACTTTCTTGTCTGGAGTTTTCTCTTGATTTCGTAGCAATTTGTGATTTGAATGTGTGCTTTTAGACCACAATAGAGTGGCTTTCCAAGTGTCATTTTATCTGTTCTGATCTTTCTGATCTTTCTCTGCTTTGTGTTCCTCCCTAACAATTTCAGATGATCTACCCAGAAAGGTATGTGAGAAACATGAGAAATACTGGCAATTTATGTTAGACAGAAGAATCATTCCACTTATCTCTCATTAAGCTTTGATTCTGCAAATCAAATTCATGGGCTGTGCAGGACACCTGCCCAGTCATAACCCATTACAGGATCAGAATGAAAATAGAGACTGAGAAAGACTTGCTGAGGCCTGTCAGTCAGTAAAAGAACTCAAGTGTTTTTCACAGAAAGCAGATGAAATATATTCTGCTTGATAAAATCAGAGAGCTGTCCATTCATTTAGTCATTTAATAGGATGGAAAATGAGGCTCATATAATGTTTTATTACAGGCATAGAAGAAAAACACTATAATTACCTTTTCTAGAAAATTAATTCCATTGTAAGGAGAAATAATTTCATCATTTTGAGACCTTCTCTGACTATCTCTGTATTAAAACATAAACCACTATGTATTATAAATGTCAAATTCTACAAGACACCAGTTTACTAAATGCAGAACTTAGATTTGCTGAAGTTAATTAAATCTAAGAAATCTAAAAATGCTCATGGAAGAGAACCTGAGGTCTGCCATCTTTCTCTGAAAATTTACAAAGAAAAAATTTATTCCCTTGCTGGATGCATTTTCAACTTTTATTTATTTTTTATAGCATATGATAAAGAATGCACATCTTTCAAGTATCATTAGAGAAAGGAGAAAGTAATTAATTTTTATTTTTGTCTTGCATTGCACAATGTCTAGAAATTAGGTCACATTCCAAAATATCTTGGTTTTAGTGCTACATCAAACAAAATTATGTAGATTGGAAGCTTCTAGATAGTTGAAAGCAAGTGATTCAGTAAGAGATCATACAAGAGATTTCAACATGTCAGGCAAAACCTGTCTCATCAGGGAATAAATATGCAAAGCCTTAGGCCTCTCCCATTCAAATATGTCTTCAAATCAGACGTCAAAGTGTTTTTGTGGTGCTATTCTGCCTGATAAAGGGTTTATTGCCATTAACAGGTCAAGATTCTCTCATTCCTATTTATAGTGACCACACTTACAGACCAGTTGCACTGAATTTATTTTCATGTATAAGAAAAACAAGATGGAAAACTCCACCAGAAATTAATAGTTTGTTCTCAGTGACAATGACTGAGCAATAAAATCTGGTTCACTGTTAACAGGCCTAGAAATGTACAGAATAAGGAGGAAGTTGCTTGAAAGATCCTTAAGGAGCACATGGTACTAAGAAAGGACTTGAAACACTCTTGTTCAACACAGAAATATGAAAAACAGGTCTACAATAATGAGTCATATTTTAGCAAATCTTGGGAGAAGAGTAAAAAGGTGGAAGTTATATTTTCAAGAAAAAAGTTAAAGAAAAAAGCAAAAAATAAAACACATTTGCTGTAAATGGGAGATATAGAGAGGAAGAGATGCATCATAGCTCCTTATTAGATGAAAATGAGGAATAAGGATTTGTAAAAGCTATACAATACGGATGACATTTCAGATAGTATCAATATCAATGGCAATGCTAATTACAAATTGAATGAATAAAATAGTTATTTACTTATTAAATCTGAAGTCAACAAATAATACAGTCAGTTTTTAGGATGCAAACAGATTAATTAAATAAGAAGATGCATAAAGAGTTTGGCAAGGGTTGCCCATGCCATAGTGCTTAGGATTGAAACATGAGGAACACCTGAATTGTATCTTCACAGCCAAGTGACTTTCTTTCCCTCAAGTTTGCCTCTTCTGGCTTTAGGTATGAAAGGCCTTCAAGGCACTAAAATCTATTATTTACAGAGTTTTGAAACAGAAAAGGGTTTTGAGTGTGAGGCTGTAATGGTCTGTAATGGTCAATGGTAGATAGAGTGGTTGTGTAATGTCTCCTTATGGACACTGTTAAGGAGACATAATCAGCCACTCATTGCTCCATAATATTAGTGAATGACTGTGGGGTAAAAAAATTACTGAAAGATCCTCTTTATCCAGGTAGCTAAACACTGACAGTGTGGAAAAAATTATCAAAGTAGAAATGGAGCAGTGTGCTCTTCATCTAAAACACATCTAACTGCATCCTAGTTTGAATTAGCAAAATGACAACTAGCAGCTCAAGGCAAGTGATTATTCTCCTCCTTTCAGCTCTGTGGCACCACATCTGGAGGGCTGTGTCCATCTCGGGGCACTCCACTACAACAGAGACTTTGACATTGCAGGCAAGTTCAGTGAGGAAGATTAGGTGACAGAAGCATATGGCATATGGTGAGAGGCTGAAAGATTTGAACCTGCTTAGCCTAGAGAAGAGGAGAGGCAGAAAAGGCCATTCCTGAAACTACCTCATGGGAGAATGCAGTAAAGATGGAGGCAGACTCTTTAGGAGATGCACATGGTGAGAGGCGAGAGATTCATCTTTCAGTATGGGAAATTCATCAGAAAACTACTCTCACTTTCAGGTAGTCCGAAATAAGAATAGGCCATCCTTGGAGATAAACAAAATTCAACTGGACAAGGCCATGAACAAGATGATACAAACAATTTGGAACTGCTCTGAGTGGGGATTTGGACAGGAAAACTTCTGGAGGCCAGCTCTGATCTAAATTATGTCTATGAGACATTTCTGTGCAAGTGAAATCTGGGCTTGCAGCTTTCAACTGAAGTATTAATGAAACTAGATACAATACTTTAAATACTAAAGCCAATCTTTTGCAAATGCTAGAATTTAGAACTGAGAGAATAAAAATTGTAGCAACTTTCATTTAAGAATCAAGTAATGAGATGAGAACCTGAGTAATTCAAAAAAACGTGTGGAAAGATGTTAGAAAACATGTAAATGTCATGAATTTGAAAATAGGTTGAAGAAAAATTAGTCATATAAAACAGACAACTTGGACTTATTCAAAACTTTATGAATAAGTCTGTTTTTTTTTTTCCTTGCACCAAAATAACTGAACATTAGATAAAGGGAAAATATGTAGATTTCATAAATTTAGAACTTTGATGACTGCTGTGCAACAATCTCATCAGAAAACAAAGAGATTTGAATTAGATGTAGTAGGTGTACATCTGAGAACTACAGTCAAAGAAAGTTTTTTAATTATTCATCATCAAACTGTGAATTAACTGAACATGGCATCCCATAGAGGTCTGTCTTTGTCCCATTAGTATTTTCATTAATAATTTGCATGATGAAAGAGCAGGAGAATTGTTAATTCTGCAGGGGCAGAGTGCAAGGATTCCAGAGAATATGATCAAAATTATTTTAATAAACTGAAGAGCTGGATTGAACTCAGACAAAACTCAGTAAAGGTAACTGTAAGAACAGCTGAACTGATATGTCAGTCATAGTTGAAGGGTGCACTAAAAAGGGCAAAAAAAGAGGGAAATAAATTACTAGGCAGCAGTATAGGACGTTCAGGGGATTCTATTGGATCACAAACTAAACGTAGTAGTTTGATGCCTTTTCTTTCTAAAAGTACAGCTTTCACTCTGGAAAGACTTTTTCTGGTTCATTTAGGATTGTTGAGGCCTTGGCTGAAGTAACAAAGTTTACAGAACAAGTGTTCCAAATGATAATAGTGAGCTGGAAGGAATCCACAGGAAATAAGAAAGCACTAAAATATTGGGAAGTATGACCTGCCTGCCTGCAAAGAAAGATTAAAATTGCTGCTTTCCTTTAGTCTTAGAAAAGAGACAGTTGAGCATAGATATGACAAGCAATAGACCATGTAAAATGCCAGTGGGAAAGGGATGATAATAATTTTTCTCTACTGACAAAGCTGAAAAAACAATGAGTTGTTAATCTAATCCGCAGAAAGTGTAGGTTGGATATTAAGCAAAAATGTCAAAATGCATTTGCTGCACTGCTGAAATTCAGAGACAGATGTTGTAAGAATTTTATGAATTTTCTTTCCCTTTTGGATTTAAAAATGAACTAGATCTCAGAATTTAACTATGTAAAGTTGATCCTACCCCCATATGGAGGCTCAAGGAGACTGGCAGTGGTGCCCTAATGCCTGAGACCTGGATTGTGACACAACCCACTTCTGCTGGGCAGCACATATTGGAGAGTGATAGATGGTGCCTGTACAGAGCCCCCCAAGTGATCACAGGAGTTTCATTTGGTTGTTGACACTTGCCTCAATTTCTAAATTCTGTGTGTGACAAGTATAAAAAAAATGGCCTTTTTTTCCTCTAAATATTCCAATAAATTTAAACCTCTGTTTTGTGGGGTAAAGCTCAGGGAAGCACAGAAATCATTTAGGAATGAATTACAAATATTACATGGTTAGAAAATTAATCAAGAATGTTTTTTAAAAGGAAAAAAATAGACCAGTAGGCAAACTGACTCAAATTAGCCCAGCAATTACTCTGATCAGTAGACAAGCCATTGAAGAATGGATTAATTACCCTAGCAGAAAATTAATTAAGTTAGGCAATGAGTCAGATAGGAATAATTTCTGAATTAATTGAGTATTCAGTCCTGTGACTTGGGTAACAGAGAGCTAGGGTGATAGCCTGAGAACACAATTTAGTTACTGATATAGCAAGTTAAGATATCAGATAATGAAAGGAAACGAGATTTATTTCTAGCAACACTAGCCATTGAGACCACCAAAATGAAAACCAGGAAGAACTGATTTTTATTATACTGTCAAATTAAAAAACAAAAAAAAAAACCAATGAAACACAAATCATCCAATAATTGGGGAAGCTAAAATACTTTGCCATTATTAAATTTCTGTTATTACACAACATAAAAATATTTAGTCAGAATTTTAAAATACAAGACATTTTGAGCTTTAAAAGTGTCATTTTCCTCACTAAAAAAGATAAAAAAGGAAAGCCAAGAGGAACTAATGACTGTGCAATGCTTATAGCACTCTCTTGAGGTATCAAATCTTCTCTATTGTTCAGGGTTTGCTGATTTTTTGTTGTTGTGGGGAGGAGGGAGGCAGATTTGTTTAGTTTGTTTTGTTTTGCTTACTTGACGTCTTTGTTTGTTTGCTTTTTCCCCAAAGACAAGACTTAGGAAATAAAGACTGCAAACCCCAGAATAACACTCTACCTTCAGAATCCAGAATATTTATGCAGGATGTCTGTCAGTCAGACCTTCTGAATCTATTCTAGTTTCTGTAAATTATATAAACATTTCTTGTGGTCAGAGTAATAATGGAAAAACATTGTTATAGCTTGATGCTTAGAGTACTCTTTATTCATGTAGAATGGCTGGTCCTAATTCATCATTGAAAATATTCTGCTTTCTGAGTCTAGAGGAGATACTTCACCAATTTGGCAGTTCTTCTCTTTTGGGATATAATTTACAATGGATAACCATCCAGAAAATCTGCGGAAATATTCAGAGAACCATCCAGACGCAGACCAGGTACTTAGATCTGCCTGCAGCTCCTAGTGCCTCCCCTTGCAGGCACAGGTTTGTGTTCTCTGAAATGAGTCCTAGGACATCACACAGAGCTGAGGTGCCTCTCACCCGCCCAGACCCTGCCCCGCTGGTGCAGCTCAGGCTGCAGACCAGTCTGGGAAGCAACAGAGCTTCCAGAGCCAGGGAAGCCACTAACAGCAAGAAAAGGAAGGCAGCCTAGAAACAACACAATTATTGGGCTGCCACAAAAGTCTACATTTAACCTGGGACCAGGTGATGAAATCAGACAGCTGTCTTCAGTTCAGACAGCTGGTTTTCAACTTTTACAAACACTTGCATGGAGTGGACAGGGACTTAAACAGCAAGGAGAACAAGCATGTTGCAGACTGTCTACTGTGGCAATTTGGAAGTCCTCTAGGACATGTTGCAGTCTTAGCAACAGAACTATTTTGTTTATTTGACTTTTACACAGTATTGTGCTATCTATTTAAATTTAAAGTTGGTAAGAAGTGCCGAGAAGTAATAAGAGAACATCACTGGTGTAAGACAGGACCATTTAAAATGTTTGTATTAGACAGGACAAATTCTTTGAATAATCATTTTTTCATTTAATGTATGTATCTTTTTTTCCAGTAGGCAACTGTCAGCCACTTGTTACTTGGATTGGAACAGGTCTGGGACGTAACTCAAATTTCAAAACTTAGCACCTCCTCTGGGACTGAGATGACGCTTCTCCACCAGTTAAACTGGTTTGTGGGAGATGATGCTGAAAATTCACAATGCACTCCGTAGTAACTTTGTTTGTGCATTGAATTTTACTACCCTTAAATTAATCTGAGTCTCCAACATTTGAAAATATTGCATGGGATAAATCATAGTCTTACAGTGTTTAAGGCTTTTGAGTATGCATTTTAAAGATGTAACTTAAAGATTTTTCAAGCCTGCAGTTTAAAATTTAATATTTTAATAAAGCACACATAAAAAGAATTCATTCAAATATTAAACTTTGGTTCTAAATTTTTATTCAGTTCAGCTGTTATGTCATCTATAAGAATTCCTGGCATGTGTAAGGAGCCTAATTGATTCAATACCATATGGAAAATGTTCTATTCTTCTGTAGAGATACTTCTTCAGATGTGTGATAAAGGCACCAATGGTAGACTTGTGCTCTCCTGATAACAGAAAGGGATGAAGAAAAGGCACTCACTTGTTACCATGGTGGCTACAGAGCAGGATCTCTGCAGACCCAGGCTGTATCAGCCTTTCTTTTCTGTTCAGTTATGACTTTGAACTGTTCCAAAACTTTAACAGGCTAACCAGTGATGGAACTACCATTTCTCATGAAAGGAAGAAACAAAAAGACATTTTCTGTTGGCTGTTGGAAATGATACACTAAACTCTAGTTAGCAAACACATTCTATGCTAATCTGAATTGCTGCCTCTGTCCTAAAATATGAAAAATTTTGCTTTTGCAGTGCTGGAGAGAAAGTAATTTTTGCAGCTTCTACTTGCTGTGTTTCAGTGTTGTCTGAAAGTTGACAAAACATATCCAATACTCTGCAATAGTTCCCTGTGAGTAATTTGACAGCTACATTCTTATTCCTACTCAGAGGCCCAGTGCTATTATGATTTTTTTTAATTTCTACCCTCATTTTTCTCAGCATGTTTTATGTAATTGTTTCAATTTTTCTCTGATTATGGAATTTGATTATGCAGATACAACAGCAGAGGTAACTGTAGGGATTCATTCATATTTTTCTGTGACTACTTGCTATACAAATACATTGGTACTCAGATCATCTTGTATGAATTATTCATGGCAGCCTCTGATGTACTTTATTTAGGAGCACACATGTAAACAAAAACAGAGGAAAACAGTGGAAGTAGATAAAAAGATAATCTTCCATTTCTTTCAGCCTCTGATTTTTTTTTCCAGGTGTTTTTCAATGTCTGTTTGCCAAATTCAAACTGCTGCACAATTTTTGTCCCTTGATGCATGAACCACAGTCCATGCAGGGGTCACACAAAGCACATGCCTTAATGCTTCAGACCTCCTTAGACTCAAAATTGTCTTCTATTTGGTGTATGAATTTGGTTTAATTTGAAGACTGTTTTCCTCTCCTGGTAGATCAGCATAATTAAACTGGGAAAATTTACTTTATGTGTACATATATATATAATTTTTTAAAAAAATTGATTTAGCTTACCCTGTCAGGATTACAATGAACAGATCTTTTCAAAATATATATAATGAAACACCATGTTATTGACAAAAAGTCTGTAACTCAAATGTGATCCATATTAATACTCTTGAAACTTTAAATTCAGTTTAAACACAAATCTTACATATTTTTGGTGTAGTAGGTCAACACTACTAATTTTATTTCTGAAATAAAGCCTACCACAGTGTTTTAAAAGATCATAGAATTGATGAAAAAGTACACATTTAGATCTCCAATAGTATATGTGAGTTGTTCATTGCTTTGTTTTTCTTCATGTAGAATTACACAACAATCAAAATTATGCATTTTAGAGACTTGTAAATTTCAGTGTTATTACCTTTTCATCCATGTTCAATTGCTCCAGTTTTTCAAGTGTGTATAACACTGAACAAAACCACTTGAATCATTTAGCTGTCTGAAAAACTTTGGAAACTGTTCCAGTAGTAAAAATTGCTCTCCAAACTTTTTTGTGTGTGTCCATGCACTTAAAATCCACTAGTTTAAATACTTGCACAGCTGTGGTACCATCAAACACAGCACAGGAATATTTAATTGCAGAACTCTTACAGGGTCCAAAAGTCACTGCAAATTATTGAAATACTCCTATTCATGTCAGCAACCATTAGGTTATATTCACAGTAATTATTATAATATTTTTCTGTTGAAGCAATCTACAAAGCAACAAGAATGCCCATAATAGGTACAGTCAACTGCAATTTAATATATGCCATGTTTCTAATTTAGAAATAGAATTATAATTGTTAAAATTGCTACTACAGGCATGCCATAAGGATATTTTTTGTATGTTTAAATATTAAACTTTATGTATGTTAAATACCCCCCGAAAAAAAATTGCTATCTTCTGTTGTTAGCATATTTATTATGTTTCAGCCTCAGCAAATTCTCTCAAATTTCATTAGAATGAGAAAAAAATCTACCAATTCTTATGTGGCTATCAAGATATAGCTCTTCACCAATCCTACCTCTCACACAAAACCCAAACAATAATAAAAATAATAAAATAATAAAATATATATATTATATATAAAATATAAAATAATATAAAACAATAATTTAAAATTTTGTTTGTGTTTTTTGGTACCTATGACTTTGCCCCATCAGTGACAACTCAGATGGGAGTTTGGAAAGATGTGACTTCACGGTGGTACCACAACGTTGCCCTGCATTACACGGGCAGCCACGTGAAAGCTGGTAAGCTTTGCTTTCTTGCTTTCTCAGACTTACAAAAACCTGCTGCCAGAGTATAAAACTTCAACCCAGACAGCTGAACACTTCTAATTTGTCAGATGAAGCAGGAGCACCATGCACACACAAAGCAACACAAGACCAACCTCTCCTGAACATAAAATATCCACGTCAAACCCGTGTTGAGTGTCAGGAAGGCAGCTGAGTCTGTCAGCTTGCATGAAGCCTGAATCTGGAGTATCACAGATCTTTATATTAAAGGAAGAACTTTTTTATATCCTCCCAAAGGATATAAAAGTTTGTTGCCTTTCCCATAATATTGCCCTGCTCCAAATAAAAGTGTTTGTAAGTAAAAAAAGCAACCTCTGAATGTTTTCCAGCACCTTTTAACAAAGAACAGTTGAAATGTTTCTTATTTATTTTGGCAGATAAATAAAACCCCCATAAATGTATTGAGAAATAGGGTTAGTGTGCCTGTCACAAATAATAGAAATTCATCTACCCTTATGATTAATATTTAATGTGAGCAATTTAGACTACTGATTAGCTCCATTAATAATTAATGCAATGTTATTGTGGATGATTAAGGCTATTTCTTTTGATGGGATTCTCAAATCCCTTCTAACACCTCAGTATTAGTTCTTTATGATATCTATCCATGCATTAGTTCCAGCAGCCTGTTACAGAAAGCTTTGTAATTACAATTCAACGAACCCTGCAATATCAACAAACAGAAGTTGTATTCCAGCTGCTGTATAAGAAACAGTTGCATAAGAATGCTTGAGGCAGCTGAATATTTTTTTCTTTCTTTTTAGCTGGCAGGATTATTTCAAGAAGTTTCCTTTCTATTTCCTACTTCAATGTATTTCTATTTTGGAGTGGTACAATCTTGGCTAAAATTAGTCATCATCACCAAAAACAAAATAAAATTCAACAAGCAATATATTTAAATATGTGAAAATGACAGTGGTTTCCCCAGACATTCTAGCAGATACTAGAATTGTCATTTCAGATTATCACTATCAATAGGTGGTGACATAGTTTTGTGTCATCTGGAAGAAGGTAAATTCTGCCTGTTTCATGACAGAGTTGATAATTACCATAATCCATTAAATCATCTGATTTAAGTATATGGGCATTAAAGCTTCATTAATCAAAATTTATTAGGCTGTTGTGGTGGGCTGAAGATTGCTGGCAGCTAAGACCCTCACCAAGCTGCTTGTTCACTCCCTTCAGCAGAATCAGAGAGAGAATGTAAGGGTGAAACAAGAGAACTCATGAATTGAAATAAAGACAGTTTAGCAGGTGAAGGGAAGCTTGGTCCACAAGAAAAGCAAAACTAAGGAATTCATTGACAACTTTCCATCATCAGGCCACATGTTTAACCAATTGCAAAAAACAAAGGGGCTCCAGCATCTATAACTGGTTCTTGGGAAATTAAAGACCTTAATCCTTCAGTGTCCCTGCTTCATTCTTCTTTCCCTGGGTGTTTATTGCTGAGCACAGTATTATATGGTATGGGATATTCCTTTGATCACAGGGGGTTTGCTGTCCTGGCTGCATCCCTTCCCATCTTCTTACTCACCCTCAGCATACTCACTGGAGCAGGGGGCAAAGAGAGAAAGCCTTGACACTCTGCAAGCAGTACAACAGACACAACACTCATGTGCTATTAATGCTATTTTTCTCACAAATATACCTGTCACACCATCATACAGGCTTCTATGAAGAAAACTAAATCCATCCCAGCCAGACACAGCATACTTAAACTGAAACACTAACCTCACGTGTGTATGCTCAAAAGTTCAAAATTATTTCTGTAGAACTCCACATCTGTAACACAGTCATTCTTTTTGTTGTGAGTTTATAGGAAAAGTATTTAACCATGAGTGGGGCTCCAACCTGCTGTTGCAGAGCAAATATAAGACATTAGATTTTATTTAAATCTCAGTACATTTGAAATAAAGAAGTAAAATTTTCTTGGCACTAATCAGGAATGAAATGATTCTCTGAATACCATAAGGCCCTTTAACAAATTGCTTCCCTTCTAAACCCTTAGAGGTTTGCACAGACTCTTGGTTGTTGCCAGTGACCAAAACTAGCCCAAGTTCAGTGTTGGTACCAGAAAAAGAACCAGAGAAATAAATAAATAGTAATTGCAACACAGATGAGGTAGAAGGCTTGCAGGAAAAGGGAAGAAATAAATGAAGCAGGAAATATACAGTGCTGTTTTATTTATTCCTACTTCTGGCTATTGTTTCATGGTTTCTTACATCAGATTCTCAGTGTCCAAGGCAAGAGAAAACTTGACATTGTAATTGAAGGTAGGCAACTGATCATTCAAAGGAGTTAAATCTCTGTAAAAACAATTTAACCTGAAGGTCCTGAAATTCATACTGTTTATCAGAGAAAAATGTAGAAATAACAGTGGATTTATCCATTAGTTTAATGACAGAACCAGCTTTCCAATGATTTGCAGCCTCCCAACATCTTAGGTGCTTTCAGACTTATTTTTATCACCCCTACTTTAGAATAAAAGATTTTTTAAAGCTCAGTCTTCAATGCACTAATTAAATCTAGCATATGCCTAAGACACATTTTCAATTTAATAAAATACATTTTGAACAGGTTTTACAGTTTTATCAAAAAAAAAAAAAGTGCTGAAATAGGCTGGCTACTTATCAGTGGAACCTCTAAGATGCTTTTTGAAGTTTCATTATGAAGTTCAATGGTTCTCAAGAAGCATTAAAAATAAATCAACAAATTAATAACATGCCCTGTTACATATTTCTTTGCAGCAACTTAAAATAATTCACACTTCCTTTTAAAGAGATGGGTTAAAAATCTAACCTGAAATATTAAAGAAGGCATGATTATGTCTTGGGTTTATGGTCATTTAGGGACTTATTTTCATTGCTGATTTTAATATTTTTCAGTAACCTAATTCTAATGAATGCAGTTATAGAGATAAAATAACCTAATAAACTCTATGAATGAATTAATATTGAGAATAATCAGGATAAATAAAAAACAAAATAGACAATGTATTTTCTTCAGTCTACATATGTCATTTCCAGAGTACATCAAAATATTTTTCTCCCTTTAAAGGGTGGGAGAACAAAACCTTAAAGGAAAGACCAACAAACCAAGCATGATACAAGCCATGGATTTACAGGACACATATATGTATTTATTACAAAAGGTTTATGCAGATTGTGAAAGGAAGTTACAAAACTTACTAGCGGCCCAAGACAGCTGTAACTTCTGTACTGAAAATTTAGAAGGATTTTTATATGTCCATTAAATTTCTTCTGAAGCATGAAGATATTTCAGCAGTTTTCCTTCATTTGAGCAACTGGTAGACTTAAAGGCACATAATTTGTTTACATCTACCTGTATCATAAAAGTCCCTCTTTTTGTATTTTCCTCAATAATTGAAAAAGTTTTTTATAAACACACACACTAATAGGGTCCCTCAACATGCTTCAGGAGGTGTTGGCTACAATGTACCCCCCCAAAATCTTTCTCTACTAAGGAGGAACAAAGACAGCCCAAAGCTTCGGCCAAGCCCCAGAGATTCGAGGTTGTCCAGGTTTAGAGCAAATTTGGGGAAGAATCCCCCCAAAGGAGCTCCGGTGGGAAAAGCAGATCCAATCGGCCCCTCCCCCCAACTGGTCCGGGAGGAAAGAAAAATACCTCCTTGGAGAAAGGTGGAAAAAAACCCCCTGTTTATTAAACAATAAGACCAAAACAGTATCAAAACAATGAGACCCCTTGCCACTCTAAAAGAGATGACAAACTGAGAAAAACCCCGGGTTCAAGCAGCAGCTCACTCAGTCTCTGATCAGTCTCTCAGTGCTGGAATTGTCGCAGGCCAGGGCTGGCCCGGTGGGCCACAGCTGCAGCTGCCGGTGCTCTCCTGGGTGTTCAGTCCAGAGCAGTTCCAAGAGGTCCAAAGAAAAGGGAAAAAACAGTCCAGGGAACTTCTTTGCCTCAGCTAGCTAACACTAACTAAAAAAAGCAAAAGAAGAGCTCTCTGTCCCGCTGTCTGTCCGCAGACAACACAGTCAGGAGCAGGAATGTGGAGGAGTGCAGTGTCTGAAAAACAAAACTGCGCGCTTCTTCTCTCTCCCCCTTCACTCTCTGTAACACTCTTAAAGGTACAAAACTTATTATTATTCAACATAAACAGAATGAGACGATTGGGGATAAAAGCATCATATAGTCAACCCAGGACATTCCACCCCTTATCCCCATATCGTCTGCTTACTACTAAAACTAATATAAATTCTAACTCTACAAGTACATACATGATACATCCATTATACAACTATACACAGACAATGGTAATAACATTCAGGAAACAGTGATATTTATACAGGTTTTATCCAACAATCAGGTCTCCCTGAGGTACACATCGTGTTCTTCCATCTTTTTGCATTATCCACCACGTGCAACCTGGTCCCTGAGCAAAGACAACCCCACGAATGGGTTTGTCTGCACTCGAGGCAGAATTGATCCACACAGTCTTCCCTAACAAACCTCTGACATGTACCACTGGGACTTTGTCTCCATCTACTCTCTGCAAAGGCTCAGATTGGGCAGGGCCGACTCGGTTAGTAGAGCCTCGGGTGTTAACTAACCAGGTGGCCTTTGCCAGATGCTGATCCCAGTTCTTGAAAGATCCCCCACCTAACGCTTTCAATGTGGTTTTTAACAGTCCATTGTACCTCTCCACTTTGCCTGCAGCTGGTGCATGGTAGGGGATATGGTACACCCACTCAATGCCATGTTCCCTAGCCCAGGTGTTGACAAGGCTGTTCTTGAAATGAGTCCCATTGTCTGACTCAATCCTCTCAGGGGTGCCATGTCTCCACAGAACTTGCTTTTCCAGGCCCAGGATGGTGTTCCGGGCTGTAGCATGAGGCACAGGGTAGGTTTCCAGCCATCCAGTGGTGGCCTCCACCATGGTCAGCACGTAGCGCTTGCCCTGGCGTGTCTGGGGCAGTGTGATGTAGTCAATCTGCCAGGCCTCCCCATACTTGTACTTGGACCACCGCCCACCGTACCAGAGGGGCTTCAGTCGCTTGGCCTGCTTGATGGCGGCACACGTCTCACAGTCATGGATAACCTGAGAGATACTGTCCATGGTTAGATCCACCCCTCGGTCTCGTGCCCACTTATAGGTGGCATCTCTGCCCTGGTGGCCTGAGGCATCATGGGCCCACCGAGCTAAGAATAACTCTCCTTTATGTTCCCAATCTAGGTCTATTTTGGACACCCCTATCTTTGCGGCTTGGTCTACCTGATCATTGTTTTGGTGCTCCTCATTAGCTCTACTCTTGGGTACATGGGCATCTACATGGCGGACCTTCACAGGCAGCTTCCCTACCCTGGTAGCAATGTCTTTCCACTCTTCAGCAGCCCAAATTGGCTTTCCTCTACGTTGCCAGTTAGCCTTTTTCCACCTCTCCAGCCATCCCCACAGAGCATTGGCTACCATCCATGAATCAGTATAAAGGTAGAGCTTTGGCCACTTCTCTCTCTCAGCAATGTCCAGGGCCAGTTGAACAGCTTTGAGTTCAGCAAGTTGGCTTGATCCACCTTCTCCTTCAGTGGCCTCTGCCACCTGCCGTGTGGGGCTCCATACAGCTGCTTTCCACTTCCGGTTCATTCCCACAATGCGGCATGACCCATCAGTAAAGAGAGCGTATTGTGTATCTTCTGCTGGCAGTTGGTTGTATGGTGGAGCTTCTTCAGCTCGTGTCTCTTCTTGTTCCCCTTCATCAGAGAGACCAAAGTTTTCACCTTCGGGCCAATTTGTAATGACCTCCAAAATCCCAGGGCGATTCAGTTTACCTATATGGGCGCGCTGAGTGATGAGAGCAATCCACTTGCTCCATGTAGCACTGGTGGCATGGTGAGTGGAAGGAACCTTGCCTTTGAACATCCACCCCAGCACGGGTAGTCGGGGTGCCAGGAGGAGTTGTGCTTCAGTGCCTATTACCTCCGAAGCAGCCTGGACTCCTTCATAGGCAGCCAGGATTTCTTTCTCTGTTGGAGTATAGTTGGCTTCAGACCCTCTGTAGCTTCGACTCCAAAATCCCAGTGGTCGACCCCGAGTCTCCTCAGGCACCTTCTGCCAAAGGCTCCAGGACAAGCCATGGTTCCCGGCTGCAGAGTAGAGCACATTCTTCACCTCTGGTCCTGTCCTGACTGGGCCAAGGGTTACTGCATGAGCAATCTCCTGCTTGATCTGTGCAAAGGCTTGTTGCTGCTCTGGGCCCCAGTGGAAAGTGTTCTTCTTACGGGTGACCAGGTAGAGAGGGCTCACGATCTGACTGTATTCGGGAATATGCATCCTCCAAAAACCTATGGCGCCTAGGAAAGCTTGTGTCTCTTTCTTATTGGTGGGTGGAGACATTGCTGTGATCTTGTTGATGACATCGGTGGGAATCTGACACCGTCCGTCTTGCCACTTCACTCCCAGAAACTGGATCTCTTGAGCAGGTCCCTTGACTTTGTTCTTCTTGATGGCGAAGCCAGCTTTTAGGAGAATCTGGATAATTTTCTCCCCTTTCTCGAACACCTCTGCTGCTGTCTTCCCCCACACAATGATGTCATCAATATATTGCAGATGTTCTGGAGCCTCACCCTTTTCCAGTGCAGCCTGGATCAGTCCATGGCAGATGGTGGGGCTGTGCTTCCACCCCTGGGGCAATTGGTTCCAGGTGTACTGCACGCCTCTCCAGGTGAAAGCAAACTGAGGCCTGCATTCTGCTGCCAGAGGAATGGAGAAAAATGCATTGGCAATGTCTATAGTGGCGTACCACCTTGCTGCCTTGGACTCCAGCTCGTACTGGAGTTCCAGCATGTCCGGCACAGCAGCGCTCAGGGGTGGGGTCACTTCATTCAATGCACGATAGTCCACAGTCAATCTCCATTCTCCTTCAGATTTTCGCACAGGCCAGATGGGGCTGTTGAAGGGTGAGTGGGTCTTGCTGACCACCCCTTGGCTCTCCAGCTCTCGGATCATCTTATGGATGGGGATCACAGCATCTCGATTCGTTCGGTACTGTCGGCGGTGCACTGTTGAGGTGGCAATTGGCACTCGTTGCTCTTCCACCTTCAGGAGACCTACTGCAGATGGGCTGTCTGACAGTCCAGGCAAGCTGTTCAACTGCTTGACACCCTCTGTCTCTACAGCAGCTATTCCAAATGCCCATCTGAGTCCCTTTGGGTCTTTGAAATACCCACTTCGAAGGTAGTCTATGCCCAAAATACATGGGGCCTC
This sequence comes from Zonotrichia albicollis, assembly GCF_047830755.1. Lineage (NCBI taxonomy): Eukaryota > Metazoa > Chordata > Aves > Passeriformes > Passerellidae > Zonotrichia > Zonotrichia albicollis. The sequence goes on from NC_133819.1 coordinate 141,327,010, forward strand.
TGGGCCAGTCACAATAGAGTGTTTCTTCCACTCATTTCCAGTCAGGCTCACCTCAGCTTCTACCAGAGTAAAATCCTGTGATCCCCCTGTCACACCAGCAATAGAAACAGACTCTGTCCCCACATGTCTTGATGGGATTAATGTGCATTGTGCACCAGTGTCAACCAAAGCTTTGTATTCTTGTGGTTCATATGTGCCAGGCCAACGAATCCACACAGTCCAAAAAACACGGTTTTCCCCAGCCTCTACCTGGCTAGAGGCAGGGCCCCTCTAAGCCTGGTTATCCTTCTTTCCCTGGGCATATGTCTTGGAGGTTCCTTCAAGGGGATCAAAAATATTGTCATTATCATCATATGTGACAGTTCGGTTACTGGCCACTGGAGCTGCTTCCCTTTTGGAACTTCCTCTCTGAATCTTCAGTTGTCTCACCCGTTGTGCCAGAGCAGAGGTAGGTTGTCTATGCCATCTCCTCATGTCTTCTCCACAATCACGCAAATAGAACCACAGCTCAGCTCGTGGGATGTACCTTCTCTCACCGTCTGGGGAACGTCTGCGTTGGGTACCAGAACCTCTGATCTGTACCGCCGAGATTTGGAGAAAGCTCTCTTTAATCTCCTCCCTCAGTTTCTTGTGACCCTCCTCTATCTTGTCCTCTAATTTTTGAAGACGTGTTTCCACCGCTGCGATTCTGGCATGTGTTGGGCCATGTACAGCATCTGCATATGCTCGGAGCTTCCTTGCCATGTCAAGCACAGTCTCACCCCCCTCATCCCTCTTCATGATGGCTAAGGCAGAGGCATATTCTTGTGGCCCGAGTCGTACGAGTTTTCGCCACATCACAGACGTGCATGGTACTAAGTCTGGGTTCCTAGTTGTTACATCATCTGAGAAGATAATCTCAACCACGGCCATTTCTCTCAGGCGTTGGATCCCTTGCTCTATTGTCTTCCACTGAGTCTGCTGCATATAGAGATCGTCTGCACACAGGTATCTTTCTGCTACACTTCTTAGGACTCGTTCCCAGAGGCTCTGAGAGTTAGTCCCCCTCATCATTCCTTGGTCTATGACAGTATCCTGTGACAGGGATCCCAAATGCCTGGCTTCAGTGCCATCCAAAATTGTAGCCTCGCCTGCAGCATCCCAGAGACGGACCAGCCAACTAATTATGGATTCATCAGACCTTCGAGTGTAGTCCTTCCTTAGGCCACGAAGGTCCTTCAGGGAATAAGACTCAATATTTGCGTCTGATCTTGCACCTGCTGCTTTGACTCCTGATTTTACGTCAGGAGGCATTGAGGTTCCTTCTCCTGTATCACCACCATCATCATCATCATCATCCACTGGTCGATCAGTTTTTTCCGTGCGTTTCCCACTTCTAGTACTGGTAGCAACAGCCATGGGTTTAGATGCTGGCTTAGGCTCACTGTCTGGTCTAGCTGCTGGCTCTGAGCCTGGGCTGTTGGCTACAGCTTGAGTGACTGGGATAGCTGATTTATCTCCCTGCCCCCCTGCCTCTGTCTGCTGCCCGACAGTATCTAACAAAGTGCGATAAGCATAGGCCAGGGCCCAGCTTATTGCAATTAGCCTTTTCTCCTTAGAATCGTCATGGCACTTCTCCTTTAGGTATTTCCCCACCTCTGCTGCGTTCTGAATTTGTTCCCGTGGGAAATCCCAGTCTACAGGATCAGAAAATTCCTTCAGGGTTTGGCCTATATTTTCCCATTCTCCACCCCACTCAGGATTTTTCACGCCTGCATCTGCTTCTGGATCAGGGGTCTCACCAGCTCCTCTGGATATCTCAGCCCTCATTCTAGAGAAGCTGCAGACCATATAGAGGAAACTTACCAAATTAAATACCAGAAAGATGGTCTCTTTAACATTCAGGGGAAACTGAACATTCTCAAAAAGTGACATAACCGATCCAAAGGAGAAGAGGGAAAGGGAAGGCTGGAAAGTCTCATTCTTAGCTCCTCCTCTAACAGACTGAGTGTAGTTACTAATAAATTCCCAAAACATACCACTGGAATTGGGATGCAGGGTAGGATGAAGAAACCATAAACCATACATGCTGTAAACAGAGGTCAGTATCTTTTTGAACGCTTTATAAATCATTATCACCAAGGCCAGCACAACAGCTATTCCAATCCGTACCCCTCTACCGTAAAAATTACTTGTTAAGGACAATAATCCTAATGACCAGAAAGGTATTGAAACCTCAAAAAGGTCTAGAGCCCAGAGCCATACAGAGGCGTTCTCAACCAGAGACATCAGGGGTTCAAGCAGCATAGCGACTAACTGCTTTAACAACCACAGACACACAATTAATAGGGCTTTTTTCCACATTTTCCAGCCGCGCGTTGGGCGCCAATTCATGTATTTGTCCAGGTTTAGAGCAAATTTGGGGAAGAATCCCCCCAAAGGAGCTCCGGTGGGAAAAGCAGATCCAATCGGCCCCTCCCCCCAACTGGTCCGGGAGGAAAGAAAAATACCTCCTTGGAGAAAGGTGGAAAAAAACCCCCTGTTTATTAAACAATAAGACCAAAACAGTATCAAAACAATGAGACCCCTTGCCACTCTAAAAGAGATGACAAACTGAGAAAAACCCCGGGTTCAAGCAGCAGCTCACTCAGTCTCTGATCAGTCTCTCAGTGCTGGAATTGTCGCAGGCCAGGGCTGGCCCGGTGGGCCACAGCTGCAGCTGCCGGTGCTCTCCTGGGTGTTCAGTCCAGAGCAGTTCCAAGAGGTCCAAAGAAAAGGGAAAAAACAGTCCAGGGAACTTCTTTGCCTCAGCTAGCTAACACTAACTAAAAAAAGCAAAAGAAGAGCTCTCTGTCCCGCTGTCTGTCCGCAGACAACACAGTCAGGAGCAGGAATGTGGAGGAGTGCAGTGTCTGAAAAACAAAACTGCGCGCTTCTTCTCTCTCCCCCTTCACTCTCTGTAACACTCTTAAAGGTACAAAACTTATTATTATTCAACATAAACAGAATGAGACGATTGGGGATAAAAGCATCATATAGTCAACCCAGGACAGAGGTCATTGACAAAAGTGAAAACTGGCAGGATGAATCCTGGAGTGCCCTGCTGGATGGTTACAGGCTCTTCAGGAGAGACAGGCAGGGCAGAAGAGGCTGGGGGTTGCCTTTGTATGTAATAGAAGGTTCAAATGTATGGGGTTTACAACTGGCAATGGCACAGTTGAAAGCCTCTGTTTTAAGAATCAAGGGACAAACAATGCAGATGTCATTACAGGAGTCTGCTGTAATCTAAAAAATCTTTAAAACAGAAAACAATCATTGTCTAGTGTGGGTAGTATTACTACAAACAATGTTATTTGACAAAATAGCAAAATTGAAACAAGAATACTGACTGGAAAATAATCTGAATTGATGGTATCCAAGATGGGTCTGGCAAGAAGCCATATAGGAAGATCCTCTACGTGCCCTAAGATCTCTGTGATCAAATACAATCTGCAGGAGATACAAGTGTGCAGACAGCTGAGATGGAGCCTCACATCTGCGACATGTTCAAGGATATTTTATCTTGATGGATCACAAAGTTTAATCATTTAGCATGTACATTGGAAGGACACAAAAGAGCAGTGTGAGGAATGCTTATTTCATTAATGAATTAACCACTATGCCAGCATTCTTTGGAGCCTTACTGCAGGTCTCGTGGTTATATGAACATATGGATAGCAGATGTCCCACATATTGATGTCAGTACTGTCCTTAAAAATATCCCAAGAAAATCACATCAGTTGGTAAAAAGACTTGCAGGGCCAAAACAGTGGAGGCCCTTCCATTCAGGCAACTCTTCAAAATACTACACAGTGCAACAGATCTTCAGGCAGCTATAAAGAGAACACATCTGAGAAGAAAAGAGGCCTCTCCGCATACATTATTTGTTTAAGGTTAGAGACTAAGTCAGATAAATACTAATAAGCTCAGGTCTAAGTTCTACTTTTTTAGAAAAAACTTGATACCTTTGAAAAGAGAACAAGTATAATACAATTTTACTAAAAGCATATCAAGAAGAAAATCAGAAATAAACACTTCATCTTCAAAGCTGGCAAAAAGGCTATTAACTTAAAAGGGGAAGATTGACAGAGAGAACTAAAATTAAAAATTATTTTTCATTTTTCTTTTATAGACTGTCTTCAGAAGATGAATGTTCCAGATATATTAATGACTGTGAAGGCTAAGTCCATGTGTTCTACAGAGCAAAAGTCCTTTTAAATTCACATGCTACAAATTGCTAAACTATATTTATTAAATATGGCGCTGATTAAACTACTGTAGTATTCTAAGCATTCCATCAAGTTATCTTCAGCCTGTTTATGTAAATTGAAAATAAACACAATTATACATAGTAGAAAAAGATCATATATTTTTGACAACTACATGTAGATTTCATCCTCCATCTGCTGCAGGACTATGTAAAACTGCTTCCAATGACATACATATAATTAAATTTTTTTATTCGTCTGTTTATTAACCTGTAGTTCTAAATGAAAATATTTCTAATATATGCAGATAAAGCTCATCATGATTTAGAACATTGGTTTTTGCATTAATAAATGCCTTGTTACATCTAATTGTATTTAAATATCTTTCTTGGGAAATCATAGAAAGAAAATTCTCTAGTACTTGTACAGCAGTTAGCTGAAACATTTAAAGGTCATGAGCCATACTGTCTGACTTTAAACTTTAAAATAGACATCAGTGAAAGTCCTTTTTATTGTCCCACCAAAATGCTGCCTTGTCATCATGAAGGACCATATTTCAGAGCAAGAATGGAAGCTTATATCCATGAGTGATGCAGTTTCAAGTTGTGTGATCATGTAAAAATGCAAGACTGTCTTAGATGACGTTGCCATACATTGAATGAAGAATCTGCTGTCCTCATAAACCTTCCAAAACCCTGAAAATGAGAGAAGTTCAGATGGGTAACCTGCAGCCAGTAACAAGATGGTTTTCTCTGTACAGCAACGCAGTAGAGATGCATTGCTCCAGACATACTGCAGCCAAGTCAAGAACTGAAAAATCAAGGTGATAGAAAAGGTATTTTGCCAAGTCAGCTTACCCAACATTTTGCTTTATGTAGTCTGCTTTTGATCATTGAATTACGTCATGCATGAGTAGACCCATCCATTAATCTCTACAGTAAGATCTATGAGATACAAATTTACCAAACTGAAACATTTTATAACTCTTTACTGTATTTTTGGAGTGACTTCAAAGCAAAAACAATAATACATGTTATTTATAAAGCTCTTCCCCTGGGGGGGTGAAGAAAAAATTAAAAAGACAGATTCCAAATAATAATATTGGGCTCTTCTGGTCAATCTCCTCTTAGGAGGAAGAGAGGAGACAAGTGTTTGTTTTCAGTAATCATTACATATTAAGACAGAAAACTCATCTTGAGAGCTGCTTAATGTGGGATAACATTTTAATGTTCTCTACACAACTTTTAGTTCACAGCTATGTAATGTGATTCTCTACCAAGAGACATTTGTAGTATGTCCCTTCAGGGCAATATCACTTTATCATAAGTGAATTCTGACCTCCTTGCAGCAAAAAAAATCATGTATATAATGAATCCGATTTTTCAGCTAGATACAATAGTTATTAAACATGCAGTTGCTTCAAAATTACCTTTGTAATGATGCTGTACACAGATTTTCTGGTCTTTAATTATGCTGTAGGGTAATAATTAAATTCCAATTTAATTATTTTAAATTTCTAGTACAATAAAATATATATTTTAGGATTAATGCAGGTTTTTGCCTAGATTTTTATTCCTTTATTGTAGCTGAAGTTTCTAAAATTAATTGAAGACCAATGATTGCATATTCAATAACTATTGAACCTCGTCTCTTATTTTAATTTCAACACTCTTTATCATGTACCTTGTCAAAATATACCTTTTCCAGTGCTTCCATTTAAGTTATCTAAGCTTATTTCTGAAAGCTATTGTTCATGCTACTGCATAAGTTTTGAACCCATCATTAAAATAGAGCTTTTATATTGACTTCTGCTGTGCCACAAAACACAGAGCTACTGAACAATCTTTTATCTGTTGCTCTCTCTATACCAAAACCACCAAGACTGTTTCATAGTCCACAAAGATGCATTTTATAATGTCCCCAAACTGGATATCAGCTCAATCTATAATTGTAAATTCAAATTCCTATAAAGATGGAGAATTTGGGGACTGTAGCATCATTTAAATGTGCTTTTCTATCAGTATTAGTTCTCATCAGTTTTATTACCAGTTAATGTAGGAATTGCCTAGATAACTACAAAGTAAGTGTTGGTTTTCCCATTCTAATTTTACCCAAATTTCATAATTTCATTAGGCAGGAATGTAAACAAAGTTAATAAAAATCACATGCCTTTTCAATTATTACTATATATTGAACACAGAATCAATTTATTTTAGTTATTGATAGAGATATGTAGTCATTTTATTAGGCATTTAATTCTACTAGGCTTAGGTAAGGCGCATTTAAAAAAAATGAAGAAACTTGAGCTTAAATAAAACCAGAATATAGTAGGTCCAGAAAATATAAGCCATGAAGTTTGAAACATGAAAAATGTAGACTTAGTTCTTTCTACAAAACTTACTGTGTACGTAAACAAATCTCAGAGCACAAAATAAATCCAAATCATTTACAGGAATGATTAAGAAGCATTGATTTTTTCCATTCTAGATTTTATAAACCTGGTTTGCAAATAGGAGATTAAAAGCTATTTTATTTTGAAAACTAAAATATTAAACACATTAGCCTTTGAAGAAAGCTAAACCATTGAGAATGTAATAATGGGAAGAAAAAACAAATAAACCCCTATATTTCAAAGGGATAATGACCTACTTGTCCTGAATTTAGTATATTGTTCTGTTTTCTATTTTAGTATTTAATATGATTCAATATATATTTTTAATGAATATATTGTATCTTGTCTTTAATCTCCCATGCTTTGAAACAACTTCAGCACAAATTCAGCATTTATCAATATTGATCTCCTTAAACTAAGAATTGTCTTCCTGCTTACCCAGGAAATAAAAGACTAATAATTCACTTGCCAATTCTTCCCCCAAGCTATGGCTGATTTATACCGTCCAGCCTCTTTAAGCAGCGTCAAAAATGGTCAGTGATAGAAGTCATTGCCTTCTCTACTTTGGGCAATTATCTCACTGGTTACATGGAAGTGTCCATAAATAAAGTATTAAAGATTGTTTTCCTCCACTTATCGATTCTTTGGATGTTGCTCCTAAATTATATCATGCCTACTAAGCGGACATCAATCAATAGAGTTTTATTTGAAAACATACATTTTGAGTGTGTGATACCAAGCAGCAGCCCTTAAAGAAGAGGAGAAACATCCAGAAGGCTTCTGCACACATGCACCAGTGGGCCTCTCGCAGACATCTGGCATTTAAATATCACTCAGAGCCAAGAAGATCCATTTTATTCAATTGCAGAGCCTCAGCTGACCCTCCTGAGCTGCAAAGACTAAAAGGTGCCATCCTCAATTGTTGGGACACATCAGCTTTGCAGCTCCTTTTATGGCTGACACTTAAAGGTGAACACTCTGCAGGGTACTCAGCTTGCCCTGAAAACAATCCAGCTCATGTTTTCTCAAGACAGGGATAGGTTTTAAGGCAATGCATTCGCCTTTCCTTTCCAAGGAATGCTTAGCTCTACATTCAACCCCACTTTGTTATCTACTCAAACCTCTAGGGCCATATTGCTCCACAATTAAAAGCACAAAGAATTTCATTTCAAGGAAGATAAGCCTCTGGCCATGATTCTCCGAAGGGCAGAGGTTGGACTGGCACTGGGAAGAAAAGCAATAGGTGTTTGTATAGATGCAAATCTGAATTAAATCTATTTCACATTAAAATCAAAGCTGACAAACTTCCTCTTAGCTCTGGTAAGATGAAAACCCACTGCTTTGATTGGTTTTGTTCCTGACTAGAGGAAAGCTAATTAATTTACATTTCATATGCTAAGCTGTCTCACAGCTCTGTGATCCCCACTGGTAGCCTCAGGTACACTTCCCAAAGCTTCCAGCCACCTTTCCCTTTACAAAGTCATTCTCTGTAGTTAGAACACCTACTCATCTAATGACTGTGTGTGGGTAGCCAGGCAGGGATCTGATGTATCAGCAGGTACAAAGAAAACATGAGAACTTCATCACAGCGTTGATAAAAGCATCTTCAATAGTCAACTTCGTGGTCAAAAAAAAAAAAAAAATTAAAATGAGGCACTTCATTTTTTTCTAGCTTCAGAAGGCCAAAAACCTACAAACACATTTTGTATTTACCCCAGTATTGTCAGTGCTTGCTCCTCACACAGGGCTCTAAAGGACAGTGGACTCATGACTGACACAAGTGTCAGTCCCTTATTATTTTAAAACCTCTCATACCTTTCCCCTAATTGACAGGGGGCTCAAATGACTGACACCAAAGGTGGACACAAACACCAGCCCTTTTCTATGCCACAATAAAACTATCATACTTCTCTCTGCAAACTCCCCACAGACCTCATCTTCCTCATCATCTTCTTCCATGTAACTGACCAACCCACTCTTTTTTAACACACTTTATATCCTTATTGGACACATAGCTGTGACCTGTTAAGGGCAAGGCTGTTTCCACCCCTTGGTAATTAGTACAGCTGCAGCCCATCAGGGGCGAGATTGCCTGCAGCTCTAGCTCTTTTCTCTTGCAATCCATTCTCCTACAGCCCTGTACCAACAACCCAGTAACTGTTTTCTTCAGAGGAAGTGTTAAATGGGTGTTTAAAGTGAAGAAATAAGAATTATGTGATGATGAGATCCAGTATAGTGACTTCACATCCAAACTTGACTTTAGATACCTGGAGGCCCTAATCCAGAAGCTTCAAAGTACACTCAGCAGTAAATACTTAGGGCTAAGGAAATGGCTCTGTGGAAGTCAAAATTTAGATCCAATGTTTGTAGGAGATCCTAGATCAAATGTTCAAATATGAGAAAGAATACAAAGGCCCAAACAACTGACAGTATATTCTCTGAAGAAAGACAAAGTAATGCCAGTGAACCCCTGGAGAGGAACATGAGTGTTTTATTTTGAGCACTAATTAAATGGATACATGACACAAAGATAATGCATACCTTATTGTTAAGAATGAGAAAAGCAAACTCTGAAAAACATGGCCAGTCAAAAATGCAAGAAGGAAATTAAACAGGCTAAAAAATTGATTAACATATTGAAAAGAATACTCAAACAAAAAAAAAATTCTGTAAATACATATAAAACAAAAATCTTATTAAATACAATGCCTGATTACAAACACTTCTAAGGTTTGCTCAGGGGTTATAAGGCTTTAGCACAGAGGTTCCAGAATTCCTTTGTGTAGGTTTTTAATTGATTTGTTGGACAGATTCCTCCATGCAATGAACCTTTTATAGCAGATAGGTAAAAGGAACTAGGCAACTCAAAGAAAATATGCAGGAATAATCAAACAAAGCAAAATTTCTTAGATCCCTTTAATGAGATGTCATTTACTTAAGACCTAATTGACTGAAATATCAAATTGCAAATCTGCTGGCCAAAGTGTGTAACTTGACATTACAAACTATTGCTGTGCTGAATTACTAAGAGGTTCCTATATAATTCCCATGTAGACAGAGCAATGCTGGGGAGACTGAGAACCATAGCACAACGACACTGGCTTCCATCCCAGATAAGACAGCATAAAAAAATAGGGAGTTATCAAGGAAGGCAATGAGACCAAGACAGAGGGTGCAATTTTTCCACTATAGGAAAAATTGCTGTTCCCACGTCTTCGCTGTTGTCTACAATTGTCATCCTTACACCACAAAAAAGTCCTAATGCTTTAGAGAAGGAACCAAAAGGAGCAAGGAGAGAACCAGAAAGAAGTGGAATAATTCCATTTTAAAAGGAGGCAGCTGTGGGGACACATGGTTAAGACTTTCTTTTGGAAAGCTGAAATAGACATTACTATTATTTATAAAATCTCACAGTATGGGAACTGGGGGTCACTTGAGAAAATAAGAATGAAGCAATTTTAAGACAAATCAAATGGCACTTCCTGGAGCTGTTAATTAGATAACCTCTATAAGCTGCTGCCAGGAGTCACAAACAGCAGCAGCCACATCAAAAAGTGAACAGATGGATTATCCCCAAACTCAGGGTGGAAGGTCTGGATGAGGGCTGTACCCACGAGCAGCACAGCACATCCCCTCTGGTTGCAGGGGCAGCAGGAGGAGGCAGGCCATAGGAAGTAGCCAAGCTCATCATTGCTACCTAAGCAGGATATTTTTCTGCCCCCATCAGAGAAAGAGTGTTAGGCTAAAAAAATCCCACCACTAGCCCAGAATATTTCCAAAGTCCTTATACAGATTTGTACAATTTAAACTGTGCAAAGTTTGAACATTAAAAACTGAAAACTAGAGTCAACTTCCTGAAGATGACCAATATATCATTAAAAAATAAAGTCAAAATACAATTTTTCTTTTTTTTGCTTTAATTTTGCTGAGTTGACTTTTGGAAGATGATTATTACTTGTCACTAGAAGGTAGTTCAAAGGACTGCAAAACTGCAGTATTAAAACCACCACCAGTTCCCTCTCTGTGAAATACTCTTAAATTCCACAATATTACAATAATGTGTGTTCTGTCTCTTGGACAAATTCACCTGCTCTCATTCACAGTTTTGGATGAAGAACATTTATTAAAGATATTGAATTGCATATTATTATTGCCATGAGTAGGCTTAATGTTGCTGTTATTAAAAATGAAATAGTCCTCTGTTCTTTTTACATTATTTTTTTCATATTTGCTTTATAAATGTATTCATTTTAGTTTTTGAAATTATCTTGATCACTCAGAGACAGCAGAGCCATGTCCATTTGCTAAGAGGTTCCATCCAACCTGAGGAATATAAAAGATGAAATTGTATTAAAACACAACTTCTCAGCACATGAAGAAATGTCCCAAAAATTCCTTTCTTTTCTTCCTAAAGTAAAAGTTCTGTATTACTAGTCATAAATTAGAATTCTACACCATTAAAAAATGAGCAAATAAAATCCAAATCCCAATGTTTTTATCCTTATTCAAGTGATATATTATAACTTAAAAATTATCTGTTTACTTGAGTTTTAGCTACACAATAGGGCAAAGTGATCTTAGCTTCAACTTTGTTATCTGTTTAGATATATAGATAGATAGACTAAACTAGACAGATAAACTTTGTTTATCTGTTTAGAAATTAGATACCAACATCTCAGTATTTTTCAGTTCAGTCTGATAGCTACTCTGAAAAAAAAAAAAAAACAAAAAAAAACCCAAAACTCTTTTTAAAGGTTTTGGGGTTTTTTTTTAAATAGTTTTAGTGTGATATTAACATTGCTGACCTGGGACTGACTAGCATTTTTTCTTCTTCAGCAATAGTACATTTATGGCAATGGATACTAAATGTCTGTGATTGAGACATCTTTTATTCTAAAATAACTGCAAGGTCCAAAAAGGCAGCATTTCATTATTCATTTTGAGCATATTTGTCAGGAGGACAACACGCTACACTTTAGGTAATTGTAGTGGTCTGAAGTTTACTAACATCTGGTCAGACCCCAAAAACTTGATCTGTGTGCGCTGGTGCCAGCAGCTGAACACGAGCCAGGTGTGTCCAGGTGGCCAAGAAGGACAGTGACACCGGGCCTGTACCAGCAGCAGCGTGGCCAGCAGGACCAGGGCTGGGACCATCGCTCTGTGCTGGGCTCTGGTGAGGCCCCACCTCGAGCGCTGTGTCCAGTTCTGAGCTCCTCACCATGAGAAAGACATTGAGAAGCAAGTCCAGGGAACAACAGCGGGGCTGGTGAAGGGCCTGGAGCAGCTGAAGGAGCTGGGGTTGTTTAACCTGGAGAAAATGAGGCTCAGGGGAGCCTTATTACTATCTAATACTCCCTGAAAGGAGGGTGCAGCCAGGGTCTCTTCTCCAAAGTATCAACCAAAAGGACAAGAGAAAATGGCCTTAAGAAAATGGGAGGTTTACATTGGATTTTAGGAACCTTTCTTCATAGAAAGGGTTGTCAAGAATTGGAACATGCTGTCCAGGAAAGTGGTTGAGTCACCATACCTAGAGGTAATTAAAAACTTGTGTACGTTTGGCACATAGAAACATGGTTTAGTGATGGACCTGTGCTTATGGGTTAATGGTTGGACTCAATAATCTAAGATGCCTTTTCCAAATTAAAATATTCTATAATTCCATAATTCTTCTTTGTTAGAGTAGAATTCTTTCCTTGGAAAAACAATTCCTGTAATTATCAGTATCATAGGTTACCTTAAGAAGGTTTGGAAGTGTTGCTTTTCATTGGACCCAGTCTTGTTCAAAGTCCCAGGTAAAATTTCCAAAGTACTGGAAATGTTTAATTTTTTATTCCATCTAAAAGTTAGATCAGTTAGAGATATCTCAAAAATGTCTTAAGGAAAAGTAAGGACATCTGAAGGAAGAAGAACACAAAGGAATTTCTTTTCAGACAGTGGTACTACTGCAAGCATGTTCTGCCTTCTTGAAGTCAAAAGTAGATTTCAAGGCCTGTGAAAGCCCTCTACGTAACATGCAGAAAGTGGACAATGCATGATGCACAGTGAGTAATTAATTGCAGAAATAAATGATTTTTTGAGCCCAAAAAAAAAAATAAAAATATTATTTTATTATTTATTCTTTATTATGTTTTTATTCTTAATGTAAAAATATATCTAATAAAGAAATATTTATTTCTTAGAGTATGCAGATTTTCATTTCTATTTATGTCTGTATTTATTCATTTTTGGTTCTGGTTATCCATTTGTCAGTTCTGGAAAAAGATAAACCAGGTAGGATGGAAACTGCAACAGCTGATACGTTACTTCAACCGAAAGGCTTAATTTTATGGCAAACAGACAGGCTCAATCTTTTTATAAGATTTACAAGCAATGTGATTTAATTCAAAACATACAGATAAAGAGATCTAAAAGGATCCATCTAAATTAACTTAGGCCACATATTAGATTGGATACCTAAGTCACATAAATAAATCAGTATAGATCATTCCTATCTAAATTACTGTAGCTTCAGTGAAATCAGTCAAGTGAATACAAATAGTCCAGTTTTACAGTAGAGTCTGTACTTGCTACAGCCAGCATATTTCAAAATTAAAGTTATGCTTTCAGAGTGGACAGCAGCTGTAAATGCACTATCTTTTGTTACTGATATTGCTATAAAACATGAAGCAAAATAAAGCTTTGATTTAATTGTGAAAAAATACAGCCCAAAATGTAAGTATTTTTTTACTTTTCCTTTCCAAAGAATTACTTTACTAAAATAAATGCCTGAGTTGTTTGAAGAGTTTTCACAAGATTTACTGGATGCAGAAAGAGACTCTACCCTTCTTGCAAAGCAGTCCCGAGATCTAGAACCCTTTCCCCTCCTCAGACTTGTGGTAGGGAACAAAATGCATTTATTCTGGTGTCCTGGCTCTGAAGAATGTGATCAATAATAAAGGACAAGTTCTTGGCCTTTTTCCTAATCATTAGGTAAATTAAAGAGAAAGAGATGTAAAGATAACGATAGGCAGAAATATTTAAAGAAAAAGTGTGAATTTGGGTGCCAAGAGAGCTGCTTGCTCAGCAAATACAGCTGAGCAGGGATAGGGATCTGGACTGCTGTGTCCTGTTCTGGACTCCTCAGTGTAAGAGGTACATGGAGCTCCTGGTGCAGGACCAGTGGAGGAAACAAAGATTATGAAGGGACTGGAGCACCTCCCTTACATGGACAGGCTGAGGGAGCTGGGCCTGTTCAGCCTTGAGAAGAGGTGACTGAGGGGACTTCATCACTGTCGGTATTTGAAGGAAGGGTGTCAGAGGATGGATCCAGGCTCCTCTTGGTGGTGCCAAGCAATCAGAAAAGGGGCAATGGGCAGGAACTGATGTGCAGGAAGTTCCACCTGAACATGAGGAAGAAATTCCTTACTGTGCAGTGACCATGCTCTGGAACAAGCTCTCCAGAGAGGGTGTGGAGTCTCCCTCACTGGAGATAGTCAAAAACCATCTGGACACAATCCTGGGCAACGTGCTCTGGGATGAGCCTGTTTGTGCAGGGAGGTTGAACAAGATGACCTGCTGTAGACCCTTCCAAGCTTACCCATTCTGTGATTCCATGAACTTCACAAAAGATGAAGAAAGACTGAAGGAATAAAAGGATGTATTGTAGATTATGACCCCGGTGATAGGCCTAGTGCAAGGTTTGGAATGCAAGGAACAATAGAAATGAGAAGGAGAAAAAAAAATTATTTGCTTTAGGCTTGACTAGGGAGAAAATATCAACACAGAGTGATCTTAGGAAGTCTGTTCTCTCAAGTGATTTAATTTTAAGTATCTGAATAATTAACAGTTTGGGAAGGGGTGGGAGATGACATAAAAATGTGTTTTGTAACTTTGCCATATGATATAGGACTTGTTTATTTCCCTCACTATAATCCAGGAGCAAGGCACAGTATAGTATTCAAATCACCTTTCCCCAGGTAAAAATTGAGATGGTTATTGCCTAAATGAGATTCCCAAGAAAACCTAGAAATCCAAGTCTTGTTGCAGACCCTGGTAATTAAACCAACAAAAATATAAATCCATATCTGAACTGATATAGCCTCTGAAATCTATTTGTCAGAATATTTCCAGTGGATTTCTTTCTCAGTGAGACAAGATAGCCCCAAGTATGTAGTGCATCAGAGCTGAGGACAAACATGCTGTGATTGCAGGAACAAAAGCTATTAACAGATCTACTTGTTTTTGGCCTGAGGACTGAGAGGGATTGGAGACTAAAGAGTCACAAATATCTGCTTGTTTCCCATAGTCAGTCTGAGAACAGGAACAGAAGAACAAAGCAAAGAGAAGAGCTGTTTGAAATTGAAAGCTTTAGAAAGGAAACAGAAATTCTAAACAAAAAAATGAGATTATAATTAAAAAGGAATTAACAGAAGAGTGGTAAAAGTTTAATTCAAACAAATATATAAATCTGCCATATATAGATATATATATATATAGGGTCATTTACAGCAGATGACTTGGAAAAACCTTTAACTTGAGGTGAGTAATCAGAATTTGCTGAAAATCAAATCTTTGACCACAGTGCAAACAACAACTATAAACTGAGCAGTTACTTCAGATTATTTTTTTTAACAGTTTAAGTAAACACCAAATAATATATTTGGGGTATGGATTTTGGTTTTTTGGGGTTTTTTATGGAGTCAGGCATTAGAAGTGTAGAGTTGTATAAACTGTTGCTGTCAGCACAGTGATTCAATAGAAATAATAGTTTTTATTTTTGATTGGGAGAGTGAGCTTTCTTTATTTTTCTGATTCTATTTCATTCACTCATGTATTTGACTGGCATAGCAGTATTTAGAATGAACTCTATAAAGTAAATGAGCCCCATAAACTTGTCAAAATGAATAAAAATTGTAACAGCCTCTTTAGAGGCAGAGGATGCATCCTGAGGTCTGGATTCAGACTATCTGTTTGCTGTACATTGCTAAAGTAGGGAGGAAGGGTAAATGCCAAGGACAACTTGGGTCTAATGTGATGCTGGGAACTTGCTGACTCTCCAACTTGACGCTGTCTGCAGATAGTCCTCCATCAGTTAGACTCTTGATTTAACCTCCTCAAAGTATGTGTCAAAAGTTAGGTTGAAACCCTGGAATATGTGCAAATTCAACTTTTTTAGAGACAAAAAAAGTACTACTTTCAGCAGAGTAAATGTTTCCTATGCTTGAAGATCTTCCATATATATGAACCACCTGCATATAATCCATCCTTACTTGCCTTTGTCATGTTTGAATGCATATTACCACCCAGTGTGAGACTTTGAGCAATTTAAATGCTCACAAGGTAAAGGAGAAGTTGAGAGAGAGGGGTGCTTCCTTCTCATTAATATAAACTTGAACATTTATTTGACTTCTTGGATATTGAAAAAAGATTGCCAAATATTTGTAGAAATTAATGAGATGTGGATAGGCCAAACACGGCATAACACTCTCATCTGCCATGCTGACATTGCACTAATTAGATTTAAAAGAATTGCCGCAAAATTAAAATTCTTTATGAAGAATGCATTCTAAATATTACCAGACTTATCACAGATCTCAGTTCATGTCACAGATTCAGAAATCTCTTGTCCTCGTTACTGTAAACTCTATACTGAGCTGATAAATAGAATTGCTTTAGGAGACCTGTAAACAGAGTTTTCCAGAAGGAGCATCAGTTAGCACAGGCAGTATAACAAAGTGGGACTTAGAACCATAAGGTTAAAAACAAGCTTAAAGTGATTACAGTATAAGCACTTATTCTATATGTCCAATAGTATATATATATATATATATATAGTGTACTAAAATAATCATAAGGCATCTATGTTTTAACATAATATTCTACACTACATTTTACATTACAATATACTTCAATAGCAGGTTATCTTAGGAGAAATGTCTTGCTGTGTCATATTCTGTTTCTTTATGACTGCTGATTACTCAATATTATACTGGAAACACATAAAATATTCAAGGTTTATAAGCTAGAATATTATGCTGTGTTAAACAGAACAGAGGAGGAGGGAAACCCACCTTTTATTTATTTTCTATTTAATACTGAGTATAATAATAGCTTTCATTTCTATCACAATTTTGCTCCAAGAATTTGAAACATTGCTGTTGACATGAAGTTTTTACTTTTTTTTTCAATAAAGCAATGTCCAAAACCTCCTGGATTATATCACAGAGGTTATTTAGAATGCAGCATATGCATTGCATTGCAGCGAGGACAATTCTGTGTAACTTGATAAGTGTCCCTGTACATAAAATCCACAGGTCCTCAGCTCACACTCTGACTGTAATGGCATCAAAAACAACAGTCCTTATGTCAGCTGAAAATATTCAGTGTCCCATGATTTGTACTGCAGTGTGTACATCTCATAGGTGAGGATTAATCTTCCTATGTTTTTTACAACAGATCCAAACCACTAGACTCCAAACATAAATTTTGGGCTAGTTAAATCTCAGCACAAGTACATTTGAGTGTACTTACAGCTGATCCATATATTTGAGCAGCACTGAAAGGTCAAAGAATTTATGGATACACAACTGTTGCCAAAAGGGCTTTGAGAGCAGACATTAGTTCAAGTGAGGTTATAATATGATTTTCTTGCTCCCAGGAAATTTACCTATTAAAGTGAATATTGACTGTTCATCTTTGCTCACAGCCCACAGCAAGATCAACCAAAGAAGCCAAGTGATCAAAAATGTATTCTGAGCCTGACAAAAGCAGCATATATGAAATAAAGCCTTGTTTTGCAACAAACTTAAAGTGCCTGTAGCCTAAATCAGAGCACAGAATTCTGATTTTCATAATTTTAGCAATGAAAGAAGTGTGTGAGACTATAGAGGTTGAGAAAAGTAATTTTTGGCTTCTCACACCAGCTCCAGCAGTAAGAGTATACTCTTTCTTCTGCAGCAGGAGTTGCCCATTTTCATCAAATACACTCCTTCAGTGCGCGGGGGCGTGAACGGCCCTGGAATCCGGCTATCTGGTGAGGGGCGAAGGCCAGGGCCCCTGCGCATCAGAAAACAGCCCCCCTCGGCGGCTTTGGCCTCGGGCTGAGCTGGCTGATAGCTCGGAGCAGCGCGGTGAGAGACGAATTAGGAGGCGACCACTTGCTGGGGGTAAACTGTCGGTTTATTACAGAAGAACCAACAAGGAGGGGAAAACACCCAGCAAATGGCCCCGAACAAGGGGCAGGAGAGGGTTTTAAGGGAAAAGGGGGGAAGAAGGCAGGGAAACCCGGCTATCCAATAGAAATACATATTTGGAGGTACGAAACATAACTGATATACTAAAGTAACCAACTGTTATAAATCATAGGAGGGGCTCCGGGGCTACAGCCAACCATACCTCCCAGAGAAAAGAAAATTCTCGAAACCTGGGAGGAGAAAAAGAGTGATTGACTGACCCCAAGGAGGAAACAACTTTCACTTTATAAGAGAAACCAAGGGAGGAGCAGTTTCATTTCCATAGCAACATAACTGGCAGGGTAGCAGCAGGAAGTAATACAGAAAATGGGGGAGCAAACTAACGAACTTAAGAACACACCACAGCATCTCCCCGTTTCTTATCAAATAAAATTAAAATTTTCTATGCAACTCAAAAGGAAGTTGTCTGCGGCTTGTCCTGCCAATCTTCGCTTTCTTCGAGCTGGAGTTCGCTAGCCCACTTACGTTCTTGAGGCAGCTCTGTGGATCCCTCTTCATCTGAATCTCCTCCGGCTTCTGAGGAGAGGTCCTCCAGCTCAAAATGTTCCTCCAGAGGAAGTGCGGCATGATTGACAGTCGTTGAGGTGGCTTTAGCTATTAGTCCTTTGATCAAACTACGGATCAGTACGATCAAAATGCAAAATACAATCAAGCTCAAAACCACTTTACAAACTGATTCTAACACCAAACTGGCCCACCCGCTAAGGCCCCAACCCTTGAATATGTCCCCCAGCCAGTCTGATGTCTCTTGCCTGACCTGATGGACGAGGTCTTGGAGTTTTTTGATGGAGTGTCTGGCGTCCTCGGCCCGAGAGGACAGGTTCAGACAGCAGAGGCCCTCAAACTCCTCACAGTGATGGTGATGGAGCAGTAGTAGAAAATCTATTGCTACTCTGTTTTGGAGCGTTGCCTTCCTTGTAATTTCCTCGTCCTTAAGGAGGTCGTATAACGCGGCTGAAGTATAATTGGCTTGTTTAACCACCCAACACTCCAGGCGGCCCAATTCACCCAGAGATTTCGCCACCGATAACCATGGCAATAAAATGGTAAAGGCGACGGATTTAGAATGAGACCAATGGGTAACTTTACCATCACAATCTTCAGTGAGATCTTTAAGATCTCTTTTAGATCTGGCCAATTTGGATGTGATGTTATTCCTTTTCTAATTGATAATTTGGGTGATGTTGGGGGTAAACAGCGTCAGCCGGCCAAATGTGCACGGCCCTCCGATCAGACCAGAGGGGATGCCTGCCCACGCTCGATCGCCACAAATCAAGAACACCCCCCTGGGAAGGGCGTAAGGGGTCCGCTTGGTAGAGGTGGGGCCCATGATTTTTAGAACAGCGCGGCACCACTGGCTCGCTTGATATTGTTTCTTTGTCTGCCGGACCACCTCACTGCCCTCATATATGGGGGCATAACTATATTCAAACTGAAAACAAATTGAGGAGTTGGCGGAACCGAGTAGATGCAGTTCTGTGGGCTCAGAGGGCGCAGGACTGAGCCTAGCTATTCCACTTCTCCAGGCATTACTGGGTTCAAAACCGGGGAGGAAAGTTAGGCTCTGGGCCAAAACGGGGGAAAGGGCAGACTGGAAGGCAGGGGGGAACTCGCCTGGGGAGAAAGGGATCCCCACAAGGCAAGACGACATCGGGTCCTCTGCTGCGCCGGTGTCGAGGCATATACTGTCCTGTCCTAATGATTGGGCCAAGGCACGCCAGACGTTGATTTTTGGCTGGGGGATGACCCACGGCTCCGCAGGTGGCAGAAGGAATCTGCAGGTCATCAGTACGGTCAACAACAAACAAGGATTGAGAGCCAGCGTAGTCAATTCGAAGACCATTCGGGGAGATAAAACTGAAATGAAAGGAGAGCCGTAAAAGTATGCAGGATTCACAGATATGGTTCCTCCCCAAACAACCAATTTAAGTAAAACTCACGAGGGGTAATGGTTGGAGCCGGGGGGAAAAAGGAGGGAAGGTGGTATAAAAGATCAAGGGGTGGAGGAGAAGCTGGGGGAGAGGGTTCTTCAGTAACTGGAGTGAGATCTGGAGAGAATGAGGAGGATTGATGGGATAGTTTCTTCCGCCGACGCCAACATGCTTGCCGGACCTGTGGTACTGCCTCCTTCTTGATCCCCTGCTTCGGGACGAAGGGCCTGACCCACTTAGATGGTACCCACTTGGGACCCGAGGGAGTGGACACGCAGGCATATCCCCTCCCCCAAGCTACCAGGTCAAAGGGGCCCTCCGTCTGCCAGGTCTCCGGATCTTTTACAAGGACCGGTGGCCTGGTTTTAGGCTGCAGCTGCTGGTGACTGCCGAAATGTCGGACTATCGGAGGGTTTTGGCTGTCAAAAGAGCAATTCAGGAAGTTGAGTGTATACAATGCCCTTGATAGCCGGACTTGGGGGGTCTCTGCCTTCATCGTCGGTAGTTGCCGGGATAGGACCTTCTTAAGGCTCTGGTGAGCTCTTTCCACCATGGCTTGGCCTGTCGGGGAATAGGGGATGCCGGTTTTATGCACTATTCCCCATTGCTGCAGAAAGCTTTGCAGCTCCTTGGAAACATACGCAGGGCCGTTGTCTGTTTTTAAGGTCTTAGGGATGCCCAAGACAGCGAATGCCTGGAGCAGATGCCTCTGAACATCCGCTGCCCTTTCACCTGTGTGGGCAGAAGCATAGATCGCCCCGGAGAAAGTATCCACTGAGACGTGGACATAACATAATCGGCCAAAAAATGGAATGTGCGTTACATCCATCTGCCACAACTCGCAGCTTGCCAAACCCCGGGGATTAGCCCCTGAGGCTATGGTAGGCATTTGATCTTGCTGGCATTGGGGACATGTGGCCACTATTGCCTTGGCCTGCTCCTGCGTCAGATTGAACTGATGAACCAGGCCAGGGGCATTTTGATGGAACAGTTGGTGGCTGATTTTAGCCTGACTGAACACATCTGGGAGGGGGGGCCTGCGAAACAGCAGCCGCCGCTAAAGAATCGGCGCGACGGTTTCCCTCCGCAATGAACCCAGGTAGATCTGTGTGTGATCTCACATGCATGACATAGAATGGATGCTCGCGGTTAGAGACTAACTCGACGAGCCTATTCAGCAATTCAAATAATCTCTTATTAGTGATCTCTTGAAGAACAGCTGACTCAGCTCGAGACACTACACCTGCGACATACTCAGAATCTGTGACCAAATTGAAAGGTCCAGGGAATTTCTGAAATGCCCTGACGACTGCATCCAACTCAGCAACTTGTGGAGAGCCCTCTACAACAGCAACATCGGACTCCCACTGCTGAGTCTGAGGATCCTTCCAAGTCATCACTGACCTGTGGGATGCTCCAGACGCGTCAGTAAAAACTGTCACAGCATCCAGTGGCTTCTTGCTCTGAACCTTTTTCAACGAGAATTTAAACCCCGAATTGAATAATTTGTGGGACGGCCGATTTACTGTGATGCGCCCAGTGTAGCTGTCGAGTGCAAACTGAAGGTATTCATTAGTTTGCAGCAGTTCTTCAAAGATTTTTAGTTTAAATCAGCCCGATTCCAATTTAATTGGGATCTGTATGCATGAGAAATCACAGCCCGCAAGCTCTCTGATCCTCGATCTTGCTTTGAGAATCAGTTCTTCTATCAACTCCTGTGGCCGTGTCATTCTTTTGGACCTATGGTGGCTCAGAAAGACCCACTCTATAATTAAGAGCTTGTCTCCTAATCCTTGGTCCTTCAGACTAACATCCCATTGATGTATTATGCCATGAAGGTGTGGCAATTTTCCCAGTATAATAAATTTGAAAGGCAGGCCCAGATGGTATCGGTGGGCCTGCCTGGCCGAAATATCCTTTTGTATTTTCTCCAGAGCTACCTGTGCCTCTGGGGTAAGAGTCCTAGGAGAACTAAGCTCCTCTCCCCCTTTCAACAAATCGAAAAGAGGGGCTTTTTCCACTTTCTCTCATCAAAGAAATTATTAAATGTGTAGTATTAATAGAAATTCTTTCAAAATATTGCACTTATAATCATACCTGAAATTTCATCTGCATTAGTTTCAGCACCTTTGGTTCTATTCTTTGTTGCTGGTGACAAACTTCAGGAAGGTGGCAGACAAGAAAGGACACGTGAAACAACTTTTATGGAAGTATAAACTGGGCAGTAATTTGTTCTTTAATTCCTCCTCACCTGAGGGCAATAAACCACAGAGGAAAAGAGGCAAGCAGTGAACAGCTCCAGTAGTATCCCAGTGTGATACCCTGGCACAGCCTCATGGCCAAGACTGACATCCCAAATGACAGCTAAAGGCAAAGTGTCTTTTGTCTAATGAGTCACAGTATAACAACTCCCTATGTCTGCCCATAATCACAGTATAGTGGTTGCTTAAATTTTAAGGTTATCAGAAGGGGAATAGATAAATAAGTAAATAATTACTCCTAATTTAATTTTCCTCTTCAGAAAATTAAACCTGGATGAAAAATTACAATATTGTACAAAAATCCTAGCCTGGTGATGCCCTCAGACTGCTAGTGGAGTTCTGCAGGGCACCATCCTGGGCCCTGTGCTCTTCAACATGCTAAAAAGTTACTTGCACAGAGGATTGGAAGGGACACTGAGCAGGTTCACAGACAATACAAAACTGGCAGGAGCTGTTGACTCCCTCAAAGACAAGGGTCCCTGCAGGGCAACCTGACAAATGAGAGGGCTGGGTACCTGAAGGGAGCCTACAAAAAAGGTGGAGAGAGACTTTTTACAAGAGCATGTAGTGACAGAACAAGGGGTAATTGCTTCAGATTGAAAGAGCACAGGTTTTTGTTCCATGGCTTTGCAAGTGTTCCTCAGGGTGAGAGAGATAGACGAGGATCTTGCTCTCATGATCAGAAGGCTGGATTTATTAATTTATTATATATATTACATCAACACTATACTATAAGGAATCGATAGAAAAGTTCAGAAGCTGCTATGCTAAGAATAGAATAGGAATCTAATAAACAAGAGAGCTCTCTGTGAATCTGTCCCAGAGAGCTTGGTCCTGATTGGCCCTTAATTGTAAACATGGAACATGGGCCAATCACAGATGCACCAGTTGCATTCCACAGCAGCAGATAACCATTGTTTACATTCTTCTTCTGGGGCCTCAGCTTCCCAGAAGAGGAAAAATCCCAAAGAAAGGATTTTTATGAAAAAATGTCGGTGACAGGTTTAGATAAGATATTAAGAAGAAATTCTTGACTGTGCGGGTGTTGAGGCACTGGAACAGGTTGTACAGAGATGTTGTGGCTGCCCCATCCCTGGAACTACTCAAGGCCAGGTTGGATGGGGCTTTGAGCAAACTAGTTTAGTGAAAGGGGTCCCTACCCATAGCTGGGGGTTGGAAGTAGATAATCTTTAAGGTCTCTTCCAACTCAAACCATTCCATGAATCTATGAAAATTTCAATCCCTTTGCATATTTATGACAACAAAACTCTTTCAACAAAAACTTTCTTAACCAATTCTAGCAGGTACACAAATTAAGAGAACTATAACAAATAAAAAGAAAATGTCATGAAATTGTTATTCCTGCTCAACCTCCTTTGACTTCCTTTTGTTTCAATATGGAAAACCATTATGTCTTTAAGGCAAAATTGAACAGTTTTGTAACCATAGCAACTACATTTAGTCACAAGTAAAATAAATTTAAAAGTGAAGACTTGCTATATGATGTGCAAATCCCTAATTCTTCTTGAGAAGAAAGCCACAAATACCTCTCTTCTCCCTTGCACCCTCTGTCCTACTGTATGGCCAAAATGAGGCATCCCAAATTCATAGCAGCTGCCATTTAAAAGAAGGTACCTTTCAGGTTACCTTCCCTTGGCACCCAGAGCTGCTTTGAACTTGACACCTTTACCTTCTGGACTTCTCCACCCACTTGCATAATTTTCCCAGCTCCATTTGTCCTCTCACACTTGCTGCTCTTCAGACATGTCAAAAAATTAGCCTCTGGCACCCCAGTGCCTTCTTCCAGAGGATTCATTTTGTTATACCAGGCATTCTCCAGTTCACTTCAGCTCTCTGTGTGGCTCTGAAGCTCTTGTCACAGGGAAGTCACAAGGGGAAGACGTCTCAGGCAGAAGGAACAAAGTCTCTCTAAAAACTTCAGCTTTGAAGATCAGAACAAAACTAGTTTATGTTTTCTTCCACTAAACTAACTACATGGAACCATAATTTGCTAGAATATGAATGCATACTTTTTTCTTCTGCTGCTTAACCCTCATTCATATTTAAGCAACAATGAAAGACAACTGGCTGTGGCTGGGAGCACTTACCCTGAAAGGGGTCACTAAAATATGGGAAGCCAAGTTTCATCAGCCTCACCTTCTAAGCAACAGACCTGTGTGATTAGAGGAATTCTCTAAGTCTGGGAAAGGTGTTTCATCTGATTGCCACAGCCTACTAATCCAAAATTCCCTGATGATGTTCGTGCTTCAGACCGCGTTCTTTACAGAGAATTATGCATTGTCCTTGTCCATAGGCAAGGTGCTACAGTCTTACACTGGAGAGAGGAAGATTTGTGCCATTGGGAGCAAAAGTCAACCCCCTTCACGTGGAAATAAAATCTTTCTTCTCTCCCTGAATTTTTATTTTCAGTTTAGGAGTCCACTTAGATATGTAAGCTCATATAGCTCTTATCCATTTCAGCATTCATGGAAGGAATATTCCACAGTTATACTTATTCAAAGAGAGATCAACCAAGTATTAACATGACTAAAAATCTTACTAATGCTTCTTGACTGCAAACATCATTTAATGCCTTTGTGGGATAGACTTAAACTGCTACAATGAGTAGCTGAGCAATAAAACCCCTATGGCATTTACCTTCTAGTATATGTCACTCTCCATGAAGCCTAAAGCTTCATGTTTTGCTGGTCTAGTTGCACATTAACAGAAGAGAAAATGTTACATTTTTGGACAGAGATAGGTAAACTATGTATTTCATCCTCAATCAGTTAAACAGGAATAACATGAAATCTGAGAGTGGTGACATACATGCCAAGCAGGTGGAAAGGGTGCACAGCTTTTAGAAAGACATAAATAGGTTAGAATGTGGAAAAGGTCACTATATACCTGTATGAAGTATTATCTTAGGTATCATATTTTGTATATTTGCAAAAGTTCTGCAAAATATATGGTCTATCTCAAAATATTCTTTAAATAGTTTTAACTGGGGCAAAGAAATGTGAGTTTTCTCTGAAACCTTAGGTTGTTAAAAGAGAGACCTGGAAAAGGGCAACGTAAATTCTAAGGTTTTTTCTGAATTTCCAAATCACAAAAGTGGATCTAGTATGCAAAAAAGCATGAGTTTTGGTAAAGCATAATTCATTAAAGAATTATATTATGCACTGTATCTATTCATACAGATGAATAGATTCAGGTGACATTGAAAATACAATATTTTACGGGATTATAGTCTTCTGTTAATAAGTGAGTTTGGACTTTAATTTTTGTCCTTCCTCTTTCCTTCTGTACCTTTTCATATCAGAGCAATCACTTGTAAACTATTAATCTTTCCTTTGAATAAAAGCCAGATATCCAAGTGACAGTGATGAAACATTAATTTTAAAATGCTCAAGTGGAACATTGTACCTATGCATTTTACTTCACACTAATAGGCTCAGAATGAGACAAATCCTGTAGATTCAGAGTGCTGCTTGAGAACAGTAAGTGTTTCATTCCCATAACAAAAAGTCAAGCACGGCAGTGCCACAGATGATGCAGTCTTGCCCCAGAGTAACTGGCTGTGCAGCAGTGGGGGGAAGGCAGAAGAAAGCAAGACACAGCTGGCCTGAAGACATATGAGTGACAGTCTTTCATTTATATTATAAAAGCCCATTCCCACTTTTTAACAACAAAGTCTTCCAACATATTCTTTCTTGGAGAATTTGTGGTCATTCCTCCCTTGAGTGCAGACATCCTTCAGGGTTACTCCTCAAGGCATAACAAAAGATTTGCCCAAGGTGGTTGCTGAGTAAAATCAATCTCTACTTATTGTTTTTGCTAGCTTTAATATAATTGCTTCAATATTGCTTCAGAAATAGTGCACTATGCCACAGTAGTAGTTACACCTACCTATACCATGTAGTAAAGATAATTCTGATTAAGATCTTTTAGTGCAATCATTGTCTTAATAAATAATTTCTTTTTATATAAATTTATTTTTTTGCCATCCTTAATCACGCAGGACAAACTTTATATAAAGACTCAGTCACACCTACATAATCTTTTACACAAATCCATTGTCAGTCTAGGGCTGTGATCCAGAGTCATGTCTGAGAAGGAGTAGAAGCAAGGGGGTCCATTTTGCACCTTGTGACTCAACAGGAGGGTTTCTCTAATAAACTTTGTCTGAAGCTCCATTCTGACACCCAGTTATCCGCACAGTACCCATGCTGCTTAGCAGCTTGCTCTACTGCATTGCAGAGCTGTACAGTGAATTTGAAATATATCTTCCCCTGGGAAACAAGAAAAATTTGTGGGTTTTACTGCTCTGTTTTTCTAACTTTTCTTTGTATGCTACTAAAATAAGAAGATAAGCTTCGAGATGTCATTATATAACCACTGTTTTTGTATAATAATGTGCCTGTTTTTCTTCCAATACCTGCAGAGGCTAAAAAATTTATGAAGTGTATTAAAGTGGTCAGCTTCATCATTCAGTATTATGTCTAACTGAAACAGTTATATTCAAATGAGGGATTAATCTGTTATTTATATTGCAATCTGAATTCCTAAGAAACATTGTGTTTAGGGAATGCATTTAATTCTGAATCTGAGCTTATTGTTCATGTCCATAATGCTCTTTTTATTTTGTTTTAATTGTTGGGGTATTTCCAATAAAATTTCGGTTTTCAAATTTTCATAGGATTGAAAGTCCTCAGCTCAAAGAAAAACATACTAAAAATAAACAGCCTCAAGCAAAAATACAATTTTGGATATTTGTTTTTTTACTTCTTTTCAGTCTTAGAAAACTAATCACTCCTTCTGTTTTGCAACACAGCAATCAACCTATAATAGCAATATTTCCACTTGAAAAATCAGATGAGGCAGACTGCATGTGTTTAGCTTGCGTGAATGTCAGCACAACGCTGAGATGCCCTAAACTCTCCAACACTTGCATCAGGCACGCAAACACCTGCAGATAATAAGCCTTCCTGTACAGCAATACTTTTAGGGCACACACATGATCTTAGTGCATTCCCATGTAAAGGAGTCTAATGCTGTCAGAAGTTCCCTAAGTTTAGGAGACATCCATCTCAAAGATTATAGCATCTATAAGTCATTTGGAAATTCAAGTCACAGCTGAAAACTGCTGCCTGGACACGAAGAAGCGAAGCAAGTGTGATGCCACTGACTGTTCTAGAAGTTGTGTTCTTACTCATTGTTCTCATGACAGCAGCAACAACAACAAAAAAAATCAAATGAGCAAACAAAAAAACCCACCAAAGCACAAACTTGATTAAAAAATTTAAAGTAAATGCTCTCAGTTTAATTTCCATGTGAGAAAGGAAGAATTATGATATATTTTTGCAGGTAGGGGTCAAATATCTCTCTCCTCAGGACAAGTCCTAGTTTCTGAATGTTAGCCACAATTTGAAGAAAATTTCCTTCCAGCCTTATTAGAATAAATTGTTGGGTTCTTACTCATATAAATTTAACACAAGAAAATCAGTTTAAAAACAAAAAGCAGCTCTTCTGAAAAATGTGTGTATAGAGAACATCACATTTGAATATTCATTGACAAAGTTTTATGTGTTAGCCTTAGTGTCACAGATTTAATATAACACAGTTGAAAATTAGCAGTAAAATAAATAAACCCAAATTACTTAGATGGAAAGAATTTACACTGTTAATACTTTATGCAGTCTCTTATTAAAAAACGTATATAACAATGATTAAAAAACGTGGCTTCAGGCGAATAAGTAAAAATTTTGTGCTGACAGTGAAAGTTCAGTTTACACTGAAAGAAATTTATACATATTTTTTGTGATGCAGAATGGTAATAAGTCTTTCTTCTCTAAGTTTCATGCACAAAAATAACCCTATGAGTTAGTCAGATAGGAAACTTTTTTCTCATGCATTTTTCTCAGTGATCTTCACAACCATATATTGTTCATCATTAAAACTGTGACAGGGATAGACTGGGTAGCTTTTTGACCTTGTAGAAGCCTAAGCAGGAGGGAGTTAATGCATTGCTTTGCCTCAAGCACCAATGAGCATCCAAGCAGGCAAGTAAGAACAGCATTTGCCTGGAAGGGGGGAGAGGGGAGCATATGGATGTATGGCAGCACCTTTCTGGAGCCAATTTACCTGTTCAGGTCCATGAGGATGGCACAGTATGCAGCACAAGCACAGACGTGGGGTCAAGGAGCAGGCTAAACCAATAGAAGCAGAAAAAGACCACAACAGAACTCTCAAAGCCCCTCAGCCCACTTCAAGAAAGGTCAAGAAGAACGGATTGCACATGATAATTCATTTAAAAGAAGATCAATAAACCTAATCCCAGTGGAAAACTTACCTATAAAAAGGTACCTCCACAAGGCCTACATGGTGGCCCCAGTACCCTGGACATCCTCTCAGCTGGATCAATGCTGGACACAGCCCTGGGGATCCCCCTTTCCTCTCCTACCTCATCTCCCTTTCATTTTTCTTTCTTGTTCTTTATTTTTATTCTTTGATTGTCATGATCACAGTCATGATCTTAATGATAATAAGATAGAAGCAAAATATATACCAATTTCCATGGCTTTTGCCGCTCTCTTTCCACCATGGGCATCTACATCTCTTGGTGCTCCATTCCTCCCCTTACCAGCATTTTGAAAACTGTGCATTGCACAGTGCAGATCTCTGTAGATCAATTGTTCTGGCTTCTGTAGAACACGCTGGCTTCTTGTTTATTAATCTTCATATCTGTTATATCCTGAAAAGGGCCATGAAAATCTGGAAATTATCTTATGTTGTTGTTAATTTACAGGCTTTCCTGCGAGAGGTCTTCCTTCAGCAGCAGAATGCACTTGCATTTGAAGACATCATGGGAGGGGCATACAAAGCACTGTCACACAAGGAGAATTATTTATGGAGGTCATCAATTGTTCAGATATTCCAAATATTGCTGTTTCTGACTTCAACACATCTTAATTCAACATCCACTTATCCTCTCTCTCCACATCTGAACACAGATCTTTTCTGTAAATTTTGGAGTGTCTCCATTTGGATAACCGTCTTATGTCTGCTTTTAGATTAAACATGAAACATCTACCTGTCAGTGAGTATCAGAACATGTGCTATGGAAATGTCAAATTAATTAATTAAATGCCACACTATGGGTGTAATAAAGTTATATGTGTTTTATGTAAATAACAACCCCTAGGAATTTACAGCTGCTAAATTAGCTATAACCTTTACTTGAATTATATAGCCCCAAACTTCAGGTTTAATTAAGTTTTCCATGTGCAATAATTTTCAATATGTTTCTGTTGAAGTCAAGAATCAGTTGAAAAACTCTATAAAGAAAAAATTGTAATTAACATTGGAAGATTGCAGCCACAATACCCAAACAAAAGCTATTCTCTGGAAAACACAAGGAACTAATCACTTAGCTGGGGTCTTTCAAACCAAATGGTTTTAAAATGCAAATTCACGTACTTGGAAGCGAGGAATACTGTGGGATCTCAGCACCTCAGACAGAATACCTACAAAGTTAGCAACTTCATCCTGGAATAAGTAAATCCAGAGAGATGTAAATTAAAAAATCCATCAGAATATGGACTTTTGGGATGCTATTCTGACAAAGGGGCTTATTTAAAGCCCAGATTAATCCATTGTAACTTGAGGCCTTTTGTCGGCATTGCCAAAATGTAAAGTTTGTATCTTTACATAGGCAATGTCGGGAGTCACATATCTCCAGAGAATGATGCAGATATTCAATAAGGTGAGTTACTTACTGGGGCTCTCTGTCTTTCTGTTTATTACTGAGCTCCTAGTTTTGGCACACGAATTATGTTTCCTAAAATGAGTCTGATAAATCTAAGCTCACATCTTTTAAAGTGAGTTTGTGCAACGGCTGTCTGACCTAAAAGATGTATTTTTGATCTGATATCTTCAAAGTAAGATGGGATGGTTTCAGATGATGTACCCAGAGAGGAGTTACATGTTGGCCAAGGACAAGTCACTGAATTCAGAACGGAGGGCTCTGGCATAGCCCCTAGAATAACTCTTGGTGACCTCTGAAGCAGTGAGGAATGATCAGGATGCTGAGGATTGGTTAATTATAATAATTACTTCATGCACCAATCCAGCAGTGGCTTCACTGTCATACCTCAGCAATGTCCTCTCTGCCCTGTGCCAATGCAAGTAATATACAATTTCTGAGGAACATTCAAACCTAAAAACTCAGTCTGAAAAGCTGATGGATTTACAACAGCAAATCTCCTTGAAAACAGGAATTTGGGCTAGAAATCTTCTGTGTTGTTCTGACTAGCTCCAGTCACAACTACCTTGTGTTACCTGTGTGGTGAGACACAGCAGCTGTGAACCTACACATGGGGCAGGGAGACAAATGCAGCCCTGTTGGCAGGTGATCACCTTTGGGAATACTGCATTATTGGTGCTAACTTAATGTAGTGCTCAGAAATCTGCTGAAGCTCTCCATCCTATGTAGCTTTTTACATTGTTTAAATTTAGACACACGTATCTTAAACTGGATTATTTTGGATTTCCAGTCTGATAATAATTTTCTATTTTTTGGATTAGATTATTTTCCTATATCATGGCTTCTCTAATTTTTACTATAAACCCAGGAAGGATGGGTTAGAGATCAGTCACCCCAAACTCATTCCCACCTTCAAGAATCCCTCTCAGTCTTGAACCAGTAATGAGCTTCATAGAGTAAGCACATTCAAATTTTTTTCCAGGTAAGCTTTCAACATTCCACTAGAAATATAAGGTCCACCAAAAGCCGTATTGCACAAGGATCCAAGACAAAGAGAAACTAAGGTACATGGCAAAGCAGACTCTATCTTTTAAAGAAAATAATTGTTCCCTAACCAGTTATGTTGGGGGAAAACTCTTGGTCTAAACATCAGTGAGGTCTGACAGCCTTTCAGCTCAGGAAGGAATAAATAGCTTCAGAGGAGAAAGGGTAATGCAGACTCTAAATCTATCTGATGGTGTGATTGCAGGGCTCTGATGGGAGCTCATTTATACAGGTGAGCTGCTCCGTGTAAAAACTCTCTTCATGCTCTGGATGCATCTTGAAATATACGTCACTCACAAAGCCATTCCTCTTTATCAGAAGAAAGGAAATCGGCAGAATTTTTAACTGCTTTGGCTGCTGCAAATTTAGTATTGTATTTAGAGTTTACCCAGCTGACAAAGGCAAAAAAAAATAGCTTAAACTGTGAATGTAAAGAGGCATCAGATAATTGGGTGTACATCTGTCTGCAAGTCAGTGTTCGAATATGAACTTTTGCACTGCCAAGAAATCTGCTGCCTGCTAGATAGAATGGGTATTGCCTGCCTGTAAATTCTGATAATGAAAAACGTGGCATACCATGAAGTCTCTTATTAATAGAGATGAGACAGGAGCATCAGATAGGAGACTGATCAGGCATTGATCCTGATTTGGAGAAGAATCAAGAAAAAAATATAAACTTGTATGTTGAAATAAGATCAATTTATTATTGAAATTAAGTAAAATACAGTGTTATTAAAATAATAATGATTTAAAAAGGAGAGAGAATGGGTTAAAACCCAAGAAAAACAGGTGATGAATAATACAATTGTATAACGCCTGCTGAGTAATGCCAAATCTGTTTCCAAATGGCAATTGGCCCCCTTCCAAGTATCTTCCCCAGTTTATATATTGGGATAGATATTCTATGATATGGAATATTGCTTTGGCCAGTTCAGGTGGCTGGTCTGTGCTCCCTCCCACATTTGCTTCATGTCCTCACTGTTAGAACATAGGAAACTGAAAAGTCCTTTACTAGAGTAAAAACTGTTCAGCAACAACCAAAATGTCTGTTATCAACATTTTTCTCATACTGAATCTAAAAGCCATCACTGTAGATTTCTCGATGGATCCATTAGGGATCCATTTTCTCACCGCAGGTGGATGACTGATCTGCTGGTTGACGCCTTCATAATGCCTGAATTTTGAATTTTGGCCACATTTTTTTCAAGCCCTTTGTAATTTGCCAGTCCTGTGTTTCCTCCTAGAGAAGTGCAATGTAGTGAGGCAGCTGGCCGTGAGGCCCCACACAGCGCTGCTTGTGTGTAGGAAGAAGGGTGGAATTCTCAGTGGATCCATATGCCACACTGTGCTTGGAAACCATTTTGACAATGTTCAAAAGCCTCAGCTGGGTGTGTCCAACCCAGTAACACATCTTGCAGCCTTGAACTCTGCAGTTCTCCAGTTCTACATGCTTTGATATGCAATGAACTCATACTATGTGTTTATGGCAACAGTGCTCACCAAGCTTAGGGCCGTGATAGCAAAGTTGAAATACTTTGCCTTCACTGCATGATCAAACAAATGTCTTGAGGAAAAACCAGAGTTGTACAGACTATCACACACCTTTAAAGCATATTTCTCAAATAATGATAAAGATTGCCTCTAGTATGTTGCTGCTGGAAATGTTCTGCCAGGTTGCTATGGCAACCTTCTGCTATGTAAATTAGTAAGAGCTTTATCACAAGATTTTTACATTGTTGGATTTGGGGAAAAATTTTGGAATAAGAGCTGAAGTGAAAAATAAGCTGGAGAAGCATCTAAAGGGATCAATTAGTAGTTAGCCTTGGTCCAGTGACAACTGGATACTAAATGATTTTTTAAACCACAGTTTTCAACATTATTCTATTTTCCCCTCACAGTCTGTACTGGCAAAGGTGGTGGCACTTAGGTTGAAGAAATTCCCTTTTAGGCATTATGCCATTTTAAAATAATCCACTTATACTCTTGAAAGGCAGAAGTGCAGAGGTGCAGAATCTGTAAACTTAAGGCACCTTAAGAGGCTAAAAGCAAAATGAGCAACCACAGAAAAGAAATACCTAATTCTAAGATTACCTCAAAGTTGTTGAATGCTCTAAACTTTTGAAAAACACTGGAAAGTCATTTTTAACACTGTTCTGCTCAATAAAATAGCAATGTGAGTGCCAGGGGATTCTTTTTCTAATGAGCCTCTTCATTTCAAAATGGACCATGAATTTCTGAATTTTCTGAGTCTGATCCAAAGTATATTGAAAGGCACCTGGTGACCTTAGCTGATTTTGTATTAATCCCTAGTATATTTAGGGATGATTATTTAGTTTACAGATAGTGACAACCTACATGTTAGAGATTCCCAGCCACATTAGTGTTTCTCCATGAAATTGCTAGGTGTACAGACAGAATACAGCAAAATGCCCAATCCTTTTTTCCAGGAGACTAACAGACCCATCAAAGAATAAAGTAAAATGTTGAGGAAAAGCAGCTTTTTCTTTTTCTTTTTCTTTTTCTTTTTCTTTTTCTTTTTCTTTTTCTTTTTCTTTTTCTTTTTCTTTTTCTTTTTCTTTAAGCAATATGTCTGTGGTTGCCTGATGGTACTTCCTCATGTTAACTGTTGCTGTTATTGACACCAGGTTATTATACAGCAATAAAAGGAGAAGAATGTATTGCCCCTTGTGGATGGGTTAGCAGGTGACAGGAGCATCAGGAGCAAAAGGTGAAGTGATTCAAAGGACTTTCTGTCTGATAGTATGCATCCATTTGCAAAACATTTGAAAACTCCTATTTTTAGATCATCGAAGAGCACAGTATTATTTTTCCCAATAGAAAACATTTCAAACAAAAAGCTTATGCTGAACTAGCTCTTTCACAAAAGTCTGTGTTTTGTCAAAAAATAGACCCTTTAATGATATAATTTAGAGTTTTTTCCAGAAATTAAAAAAATATGAAAAGAAACATGAGGGAGAGAAAAATGCAATACAAGAACCTTTCTAGTAAAAAAAAAAATGAACAAATAATGCTCTCAATGAAGATTGGAATAGATTGGAATATATAATATAATCTTTGATGTGTATATATCCATCTTAATGATGCATGAGAAACCTTTCACGCACAGTTTTGCATTAGTTATTGGTAAATGCTAGGTTGATTATTTTGGAGAATTTTATGGCAAATGAAAGGGGGTTTTTTGTTTGTTTTTCCACTATATTTATAGAGACTCTGCCTACATAATTTTTCTTCCTGAAACATAGAATGATTTAGACTATACACCAAAAAATAATGAGATTACAGGTGGAAATGCAAACACTGATTCAACACAAAATTCACAGTAATATTTTTATTTATTTAATTTTTTACTGCCTGACTTACATAACAATCTATTTGGTAGAAAAAACTTTGTGTATTAAAGATATATCCTGCTATTTTAGAGGTCAAAAATGAAGCTGTCACTACCATTTTTATAAAAATGAAGCTGTCACTGCCATTTTTATAACATCAGGGAGATTTCTAGGAAGCGAAGAATTTATATTCCTGATATTTGGCACTAAAAAAAGCCATATTTTTTACTGATAAAGTTGCCACCAAAATATATTGAGATTTCCCCCTGCTCCAAGTCACATATAAGAGAAATTTTCTTCTTAAAAAAAAAAAAAAGAGCTTTGTGGAAATTTACCTATTAGTATTTTCTACTATTCTCCCTTTTGGAGCTATTGTTTCTGATGTCCTACAAGTTCTGAATTTTTGCTGTCTGCATATCAATCGTCTAATAAATTCAGAGTGTAATCAGTAAATATTTAATGTTTTTAAATATGGAACTTAAATTTAATTTTACATTTTTCATTAAAAATATTATGCAAAAATTACTTTCTTGTTCTCATTAGATAAGAAAGGAAAAGTTTGGATAAGGAAGAATGAGGTGGGATTGCTGTCTGGTAAAAAATTCTAATTTTTCAGCCTACTGCTTTGTATACTGGCCTGTTGTTAGAATAAAGAAGAGGGGAATAATCTAAAAGTAAAAAAGTTTTATAGGGAAAAAGAAAACAAGACATTCATCCTTTTTTTTTTAATTAAAGATGTAATAATGAAGACAGGCACATGTTTTCCTCAACACTTATATAAGAGGGTATGACAGAAAATTCAGATGCTTCAAACCTATATTAAAGGACTTGACTTTTGTAAACAGTATCCCAGCATGAACGGCTTTGGAATTACAAACAACTGGGTAGGAAAACGCAAGAAACTGGGGAGGGGAGGAGAGGAGGTTGTTGGTATTAGGATCAAAGTTGCCAGACAGCAAGATGAGTGAGAGTCTGGAGGAAGAACTTTGAGATTTATTGTGGCCCTTTAGAAAGTTACCAGCATAAAAAACTAACGTCATTCATCAGAAAAATCACATTTCTGAGCATATCAAAACTAAAGTGATGTTTCAATCAGCAACAAATCAAGGATGATGAAATCTGGTGTCATCCGTGTCATTATTGATATCAGATGACATTTGCTAGGTCATAACATTTGACATTGGTTTGGCAGCCTTAATCTGAAACCCAGGTGGTCTGTTTGTCTGAGTTTGGAATAGTGATTAATCAATAAGAATCAGGCACCTTTAATGGCTTCAGTGATACTCTGCAACTTCCTGGGCACCCTCCTGGATCTGATAAGTCTTGCAGGTAGAAGCCAACAACTATTTGACAAGTTTGATGACTGAGCTCATCAAACTCGTAAAATGCTTCTCTGACGACTCAGATTATTTTGAAGAGAAATTTTGGTACCTTTCCATGTAGACATGGACAGCTCCAAAGCTTCTAAAAGATGTTTTCTTACATTCATGTAAGCTCCATGGTACAGTTTGGGTGCTAATCACATGAGATCTCTGTCCTGGGATAGCA